>NW_022195510.1:0-438589 GCF_008641045.1 Pistacia vera
GAGTGAGTGTACCATTAGTGGCTTGCTTGGAGACTTGTTCACCCATCTTCAAAACATCGTTCCAGCTCACTTTTTCTAGCGACGAAGCTACTGTTTGATCCAAACTCTATGAAAAAAAATAAAATCACTTCAATATTTTAGACATAAACAATGAAAAAATAAAACTTTATAATTATAGATGGAAAAAAAAAAGGAAAAAGAGAGAACCTGTAAGGTGTCATGGATGTTGTTAAGGTGCTCATTAAGAGTTCGAATGAGTCGGTCTTTCTCTCTTTCTCTTTTCCCCATTTCTCTCTGGTGAACCAGTTGGTGGCTTGGAGCTTGCGGTTGGAGGAGTCTACGGGTTCTAAAAGAGGTTTAGACTGGTGTTATATACGACGTCGTATTCATTTTCATTTTTTAAAATTATAATTAAGAAATTAATATTTTTATATCAGATAATAAATTATATTATTTTAAGAATATTAAATTCCTTACATTAAACATACACAAATACAAACCACGTTGTATCATTACAAGGTGTTATTATTGTTTTATGTTTTTTTGTGACAGTGGGTATTTAGGTTATTTTACGCATACTTCGATTAATTTTTGAAATCTTAAAATTACCGATCGAGTAAACCTTTCAGTAACTATTTCTATTAACCATTGAGTGGAATCAAAATTAAAACATTTTGAATTATACTAAAGAGTTCCTATCGCTTCACCCAATTATCTAGAAATGATTTATGTGTTATTATTTAAACGATATTTTTTAATAAATGTAAACAAAAGAATACAAGTTTCATTTCTATCGATGAATTTATATTTTTATTGATTAACTGATACCTTGTATCAATAAAAATATCTATCGATTCAATATACTATTTTACTAAGTGTTCATTCATGCATAAAAAATGTTCAATAATTAAAAAAAAAAACAATTGACCTTTTCTTCTATGTTTTTATAGTGAGTTAGCCCGAATAACCAAAATAAAATATTGCACAAACTTCTGCAGGTTGTACAAGTTTTGGTGTCAAAATTTAATCTCATTTAACTATAATAGCACAAGAGATATCACTGTCAAATTTCTTCAGTCAGTCAAGTTAAACCATTTTCTGGTGCAAATCTTCCATGAAAAACCCTCTCCCTTGCCATACTCACCTGCATTATGGAGGTATCCGAGCAACGAACATTAAAGTATATATGAATGAATATAAATTGTATTGCTGATGGAATCTAAAACTAAGAACAATTTCAGAATCCAAGTAGAAGGTAGACCTGTTTTTCCCAGTTTGTGCAACTTGTTATGATGATAAGCAAAACTGTTTGCAGAAGAGCACCAGCTTGTATTCCCATCCAGAGGCCTTGTCCTCCCAACTCCAACCAGAATGCCAACATGGCTGCAACTGGAGTTCCACACAGATAGTATGCAGCCAGATTGACATAAGCCCCCAAGTCCTGCCAGCCGCAGCCCCTTGCAACGCCTGATTTTCAAGCGAAAAACAACTCGATTAAACTGTGAAAACTATCCATCGAGTCGAGTAATAATTTCACGTAATAAGAGGAAGAGAAGACGAGGAACTGACCAGAAAGGACACACTGTAAGCTATCCAATATGACGGATAGACATATCAAAGGGGCCATTTTTGTGACATAATCTACAACTTCCTTCTCATCGCTAAAGACATAACCAAAAACATGCCCGCCCGCAAAGAGGGTGGTGCTTACTGTGATCGCCTCAGAGACTGCAAGAAACATCACAGCTTTGACAGCTATAGAGGCTGCTTGAGGATTCCCTGCTCCTAATTCATTGGAAACTCGAGTGCTGTCACAGCATAATGGGAAAAACGAAAGATGGATATCACCATATAAACTATGAAGAGATGAGTACTAAGTACGTGTGTTGAAGCAAACCTCGCAGCAGCACCAAGTCCATCTGGTATTGTATACAGAGTTGAAATTGTTGCTAAGCTGTTCAAGAATGGCGAAATAGAAATTCAATTTTCATTTTGGACTCGTTTCAAATTAAGAAGCTGTTACGAATAAAAAATCTTGACGAACTTTACCATACAGACAGAACTGAAGTTTCAAGCTCTGGATTTGGAAGAAGACCAGACAGCATTGTAAGAAACTCAAACGACCACCATTCAAGGCTTGACCCAGTATCATCATCAAAACATGAAAAGAGAGACATTGAATAAGTAGATGATAAAGCGAATACTTTAACTAACTACTAACTGTAATAAAATCTTTACCAAATCATAAAAGCAGAAGGAATCGCGAGGCCAAAGAACTGTCCAACTCCTTGGAAAAGCTCCATGGACACCGCGACACGGGTTGTCTCACAGGAGGAAGAGTAGCTGAAGTACAGCACAAGTAAAAGCACATTCAACCAATATGACAAACCGATGGCTAATGCCGCTCCAAGGTTACCAAATCCAGACTTGAAAACGAGAACCCAACAGAGAATCAAATGGAAAACAAGAGTAACGCAAGAGCACACGAGCAAGGGAAAGGTAAGACTTTGTGCTTGAAACAATCGAACAAGTGACTGAAGAGAAGCATAACCGAAAAGAGCTGGAATAAGCCAGATTGTGAATCTTCCAGCTTCTTGAGAAATTAGAGCGTCTTGGCCCATGAAAACGAGTATTTTCTCCATGAAAACCCACATGAGAGACACAGGAAAACAAACTAAAATCAAACAGAAAAGAGCGGTATAAGTCTGAGTTCCAAGCTTTTGATGCTGCTGAGCTCCATAGGCTTGGCCATTTAGAGTTTCAAGTGCAGTAGACATTCCAAACTGCCATTAATTCACATGTTCAATCAAAACCTCCAAATAGATGAATAATTAACCAGTTTGATAGCTAATTAATGTTAAGTTAAAAGCAATAAAAATCAATTGTTCAGGCTTCTAACTCTTTCAAAGAAAGGTTTTTAGGAAAGATTTGGAGTATGACAAACTTTCATTCGTCTTTTTTCATTACTACATACATCCCTTTTATAAGGAGAAAACGTTACAAAACCCTTTAATCTTCCTAACACACAAAACTGATCAAAATAACCTTTAATCTTCATCTTACTAACACACAAGACTGATAAAAAAAACCTTTAATCTTCATCTTCCTAAGACAAAAAACTGATAAAAAAACCCTTTAATCTTCATCTTCCTAACACAAAAAACTGATCAAAGAAACCTTTAATCTTCATCTTCATAACAAAAAGGTTCAATCTTTAACCATTAGCAAGCAAAAATCAGAGACTTACAACAAGACTGAAGCCGGTGACAGCGCAAAAAGAGATAGCTATTGCAGTGCTAGAAAGATAAAGCTCACCCAGATGACCCACCATCATCACTGCAATTATTTGCAGGAAATATTGTGACAAATTCACGGCCACCAAAGGCCCGGCAATGCATGCCACCCTCTTCACTTCTTCACCATAAACAATTCTCCATGAACTAATCCCAGTTAAACTTAAACTCCCTTCTCCCTCTTTATCTAACAGTCCCTTCTCCATTTTACTCAGAAATATCGTTTCTGTCACCCACTTTATGAATGTTTCATGTATATGTTTGGTTTTGGTTTTGTGTTGCTTTAAGGTGATTGAGTTTGAGACCTTTCTGAAAATATGAAAGTATTAGGAAGCACGGGGTTTACTTTGTAATTGGCAGTTACGCCATGAGGCTGCACGATTTTGTTTGTCCTTTTCACCGCTGACTAGGGCGTTCAAAAAAATTGTAAATATCGAAGCGAAAAACTGAAAAACTGGTTTGGCTACAGTTCAAAGAATTTAGAAAACCAGACTTTAGGTTGGTTTAGGTGAAAATGCAAACCGGTTTTCCCAACCATTTTACTAAAAAAATATATATTATATGTTAAATTAAAATAAAAAATAATCTAAAATTTAATTCAAGCAAAATTAAAAAAAAAAAAAGGAGTTTAATCCAATTTAAGGGGAAAACTGATTCAAAACCAGTTAACCGGTTTTTTCAAAGTGGTTAACCGGTCTTTTAGTCAACGGTTTCCCCTAAATCGTTTTGATTTTAGTTCAGAAATTTTCCTGAACCAAAAAACTGGTTCGGTTCAAGAAAGTGGTTAACTAGTTTGGTTAACCGTTTTTTAACACCCTTACCACGGATTGATGCATTTATGTCGGGTTTCACGTCGCACAAGACCTTAGCAACCGAGGAAGACAAGTTCAATTTTTTGGCGTGTTTTGCAATGTAATCAAACTATGAAGGGCTATTTAATAATCCACATAAACTCCTGCATTATCTATTTCGTGGAGGACTATTTAAATAACCCCAAGGCTAAAAATTGCACAAAAAGAAGGGCTTTGTAAAAGTTTTTCACTGTTTTGTGAAGAAGTTTGGTGCCCTCCAAGTAAGTACAACGACCAGAGAGAAAATGAAAGAGACAAAGTAAAACGACAGAGAGAAAATGAAACAGAGAAAGTGGTAGGTATATGTAAAAACCATGGGAATGATCAAGCTTTTTGAGTCTGAAAGCATCAAAAAAGTTGCTGCAGAATTGTATAAAGCAAATAGTGAAGGCACTGGCCATTCCTGACTTTTTGCCGCAAAAGAAAGAAAATTCAAACACAACTTATGGTTTTAAACTTTTAATGGTAAATATATATTTAAACAACTACTCCATAAAAAAAGGGTATTTATTTATTTTTCAATGAGAAGCTAGCTAGAGATCAAATCACTGGAAATTGTTTGTTACAAACTTCTGCAAATACTGCAACTTCAGTTGTTTCTCTGAAATTCATGCTTAATTAAGAACAACTTCAGCATATCTATTAGATATCCCACGTACAAGCACAACCAAAGACTAATGAGAAATGACACAAACTGGTCATGATTTTGAGATTTACGGGACTGAAGCCAGTGACAACTGAGAGAAAATTGTTGTATGTGTTAAACAATCCAAAGAAATAAGAAAAAAAAAACGAGGCTAGGGTTTCATTGATACTGTACAATGCAATCAAATACAAAAGAATGATTTAACTTAAATACAAAGAGACTATATATAGGCTAAACAAAATAATGAAAAGATTAATCGATCTTTAATAAACAATAAAACAAAATAACCCTATATTTCTTAACAGTATGTAGCAGTTGATAAAGTGGGCTTGGGTAGAAATCACTCCCAAAAGCTAGTTCAAGGGATGAGGGAGCCCAACCACTTATATACACCATAATAGCCCACTATTGGGGCGATGTTGGACAAATTCAACCACTACAAGAAAACTGACATTTTGCAACCAGTTTTTTAACAACTAACTAGAATTAGTTGCAAAAAGGCTACATTTACCAACTAAATTGACATTAGTCGAGCAAAGAGAATTAAAATTTTGGGGCCCATATGTTCCAACATTTGGCATCTAAAGTCAATTTTTTGCGACTATTTTGTTAGTCACAGAACCGGTTGCTTTAGTGACTAATAAATTTAGTTGCAATTTTTTCCGGGTGATTTTTCCCTCCAAAATTTGATAATTTGCATCTAAAATATTATATTTTACATCTACATTTTTTGTTACAAAAAACAATTTTTTGTAACTACCCCTTAGTAGCTAAATTAGTTGCGAATAATTAGGAATTTATTAGTAACTATTATGATTAGTTGTAGAAAATTGAAATTACCAAAATATCCCATATTTGGACAGTAATTATAAGGGCCTCAAAGTATATACAGCAACTAAATTTGATTTAGTTGCTAATTTAACTTAAAAAATTCATATTCCCCCCAAATTATTTGTTCCCGCCAGACCTAAATTATAAGCAACTAACACTAAACTAAATTTTTAGTTACAAATTGATTTATTTGCATAATAGAATTATATTTCAAAATTAAATAACTAATTAGAACCCTTATTTTTTTAAGTTATTTATAGAATACCCTAACCTATATAAAGCAAGCATTTTTGTCAATTTAATATCTCTTCTCCATGCATGTTTGCCCTAGCTTTTTTCCCAAATTTCCCAAACGCACAACCCAAATTTCATACCTCTTCTCCACACATGTTTGCCCTCCCTGTTGCCCGAATTTCTGAACTGTAGAACCTGGCTTCATCTTTTCCCCACGCATCTTCATCTCTTCGATCTGACGCGTCTTCATCTTAATCGCTGTTGCCCGAATTTTCGAACTGCAGAACCTGACTTCATCTTTTCCCCATGCATCTTCATCTCTTCGATCTGATGCGTCTTCATCTTAATCGCTGTTGCCCGAATTTCCGAACTGCAGAATCGGAGTTCATCTCTTCTCCACGCATCTTCATCTTTCAATTTATCTTCTTGGCTTCCTTCCTTCATCCAATACGACGCAGTCCCTAATCTCCCGTAAGTACAATTTTTGATTCTTTAGTTCTCTCACATGGTAACATTGAATCTGATTTCAAATTTTTAGAAGCTGATGTATTTTCGTTTATTGACATTGCATTGATTTTTGTTTATTATACGCGTCATTTCTTCGTTCACTTAGAGTTGTTTGTGTGTTTGATAAGAAGATTGAAGTCTTGTGGTTTGATGACAGAAGTTGAAGTATTGGTGTGTTTAATTGCTACTACAATATTGGTATTTTTGATAAGAAGTTGAAGGATTGAATTACGGAGATTGAAGTTCTGTGGTATGTTTGCCCTCAAACCAGTTTAGTTGCTTAAAATCTCACTAAACTTATTGCTTTTCACAGGAAAACTCATGACATAGTATATTTTATGTGCTATTATGATTAAGATTATCAAACTTGTTTTAATTGTGGTTTGGGAGAGAAACTAAGATGCATCTGATAAGAATCCTAGAGTGAGCTGTTAAAAAACTTGTCGTTTGAGAATTCAATTATGTTTGAGTGTACTGTAAATGTGGACAAACTATTTGAGACCTTTAATCTTGTAATGCTATTTATGCCACTTTTGGCTGACTTTATTTGACACAGCTGGCTGAATAAAACCATGTTGATGCTTAGCCAACGTGATATAAATGCAGATAATGTACAGTCTCATATGCATGGATTGGATAAGAGCATGCTATTTTAAGTTGAACGATCATAACATATATTATTTCTTTCAATTTTCTAATTATGTGGAGAATCAGAGTCTTATTAGCCAGTTATGAATTAAAGAAGGTCTAGAAGAGAAGAATTAAGAATTGATGAATGGTATAGATGATATACATGTGGCAGATTTGAATTTCTTATTCATCATATCCTGTTCGTAATCCAACAAAGCTTAAAATGAAAAATCCGGTAGAATAGAAAGATATTCATATTCTGTTTGTTGTTGTTGTGGTTGTTGCTATTTTGTGGGGTGGTGAGGGTTGTTTACTGAAATGCTAGTTGTCACGATGCTAAACATGTAAAATGTGCAGTCGTAATTCTTGAATGCATCCAATTATTTTGAGTGAACCATTTTGCCTTTAAAGTGAACTCTATGCCTTTCTTCTTCCTAGTCTTATGACCATAAACTGTTCAAAGTTACTTTTTTTGAAAATCCCTGTCATGGATCCAGTATTGTTGATAGTATTCACTCCCCTTGGTTATGGTATGTTGCTTCATTTTTTTCATCTTGCTTGTCAACATTTTCAACAATGGTGACGTTTATTTATGATAAGGCAAACATCTATGTTTGATCAGCTTTGATTGTGACTTACATTGAATGTTTAGAGGATAATTTTACACTGAATGAGGTTATGTGACAATTGTGCTGGAATTATTATTGCTTCTATTTATTGCATTTATATGGGGTTATAACTATTAAGATTTCAGGGCAAGAAATGTTGATAGTAGTCTTTGGTTCTTACACTCATATTTGCCTTTTCCTTTGTTAACCATTATAAGATAAGTGATTGTTGATATAAAAGAGTTTTTATGTGTATATACTTAATTAGAAGCTATAATTTCAGCTTGAATTTTAGCGAGTGTCCACTTTCAGATGCTTTTTATGAAAATAAATTTTCTGTTATGTTTTCATGTTTCCTGTAGCGTATGTGCAATATCTGTGGACATGTAACAATTTTTGAATGATAGAAGCATTGAAAAAGGGTTGTCATCCAATTATTTTGAGTGAACCATTTTGTGCTTGGCTGCTTTTGATTGTTTTGCTCACACTCATCTTTCACTATCTCTATTAATCTCAAATTTATATATTCTTGTTGGCTTTAGTAGGGAAACAATTATGTTTTCTAAGTTGTTTGTTAATTATATGCATTTATGTTAATCGAATACAACGGTTTCGGTTTTAAGATAAACTTATTAGCCTAAAAATAGTGTTACATATAAAAACTGATATAACATTTTGAAATGACTATTTAAGTAAAAGATGTAGTTTAAAGGATGTCTTGCTAAAGTTGGTTGACTGATTTTTACTTACAATAAAAGCACCATCACAAGTTTAGAGATTCACACCTAGACATATGGTTTACTAAACCACGGGATGATGAAAAAATTAACCATATTTCATTCACATAATAATCCAATTTTACCTTGAATTGTATAAACAAAAGAGTAGTGATATTACAATTATCAATATGGATCAGTGCAAAGTACATATCCTCTGAATTATAAACTGATCTTCCTTATCTTTTACTCTTGTTGCTTGTTTTCAGGCTGCCTTTGACTTTAATTTTAGCCATTGCTTGCTGATTCATTTAATTTTGAGTGTGGTATTTCTTTTCATATAAGGAAAATGACATAATCTTGAAAAATTATAAAATTATAACCTAATTATTTTGTTGTAAAAGGTATTTGAGGATCTTAAAGTTGACTTTAAGACCGAGGCTAAGAAGACTGCGGGCACCACTGCTACTACAACCATAACAAAAAGGTATAAGTTATGTAAATTGATATTTAATTAATTTATTGATCGTTTATACTCATTTACATTATCACTAGTACTATATTCTTTGTATGGATGAATGTGGTTTAATTGGGTTGAATATTGTCTTTGTGATAGAACATATTTATGATACTGAATTTATGTTTTGTTTGCGAACCTAGAAGGTCACAATGGATAGAAGATGGATTTGGTTGTCTAATAGGTTGTGCGATGAATATATTCAAGGAATTGACTCTTTCATGAAATTGCAAAACAACATTGGATAGTGAGGGGAAGACCGCTACCCATGTAGATCTTGTTCAATACAAGATCACATGATATATACACCATTTAGCTACATTTGTGTAGACATGGGTTTTCAAGAAGTTATGATGTATGGATTTTTCACGAGGAACACATGAATGTTGGAAAATATTTGAGTCATGTTGGCGATGAAGTGGACAATGATATGAAGATGATGATGACATCATGGAAAGGCTTAATGATGCTGTGGTCCAATAAACATGCATTGGATGGGGATTCATCAAATGTAGGTGGTAGTACAACCCATAATCTTAGGACCGTAGACTATGAGAAATTTGATGACATGTTTGCATATGCTCAACAGAATTGTATCCAGGGTGCACCAACATGTCAACCTAGAGTTCATAGTTAAATTGTTGCATATAAAAGCCATCAGTCACATGACTGATAATCATGTGACTTGATAATACAGTTGATAAAAAGTGTGTGCCTAAAGGATCCAATCTCCCCAAATTCTAATATGAAGCTAGAAAAATATGCAACAATAGGCTTAGGCTATGAATCAATACATGCATGTAGGTTTGATTGTGCATATTTTGGAAGGAGCATGTGAATGCTAATAAATGTCCTATATGTGATGAACCTAGATATAAGATTAATGATGGAAAGGGCAAAAAAATGCACATAAGGGTGGGTTACTTCCCATTGAAACCTAGACTCCAACGACTCTTCATGTTAAGGCACACAGCTGAAGATATGGTGTGGCATAAGGAAAAACGATTAAATACCGAAGATATGTTGAGGCATCCTGCTGATTCTGAATCTAGGAAAGAATTGCAGATATACCCTATTTGACCAAGATACCCGAAATGTCCGGATGGGTTTTGCAACTGATGGGTTTAATCCTTTTGGGAACATAAGTTATCTTATAGCATGTGGCCGGTGGTACTTGTCCCTTACAATTTGCCTCCATGGAAGTGTATGAAAGACCTTACTTTATGATGTCATTGCTCATTCCAGGGCCTAAAGCACTGGTAGAGATATTGATGTGTTTGCGTCCATTGATTGAAAAAAAAGAGTTATGGGTTGATGATGTACATACTTATGAACAACTTGGGGAGGACATTTTCGTTTACATGCCGCTGTCATGTGATAATTAATGATTTTCCGCCTTAGGCAATTTGTCTGGATGGAGAACCAAAGGCTATAAGGCTTGTTCTGTATGTAATGAGAATACTTCATCCCATTGTTGAGAAGTAAAATATGCTACATGGGACATCGGTGATTCTTGTCTCTAGATCACGGTGGAGGCGAAGCAAGCAATTCAATGGGAAAAGAGAAATTAGATCTCTGCCGAAACTATATTCAGGGAATGAAATTCATGAACAACAATCTCTAGAACGATGTGGTTTCGAGAAAATATTATATCAGTTGATAGAGGTAGAAAAAGGAAACAGAGTCCTGGTGCATCAAATTGGACAAAGAAAGTATATTCTTTGAGTTGGAGTACTGGTGTAAACTTAAAATCAGACAATCTTGATGTAATGCACATTGAAAAAAAAATATGTGACAACATCATTGGCACATTATTGAACATCGAAGGGAAATCAAAAGATACTGATAAAGCTCGATTGGATGGGGCTGATATGAACATCCGAAAAGAGTTACGTTTGCAACCTCATGGTGATAGATATTTGAAACCACAAGCATGTTAACTCTTACATTAATGAGAGAAGACAATTTTCCAGTTTTGAAATCAGTGAAGTTTCCAGAAGGGTATGCAAGTATATCTTCCGATGTGTCAATGTGAAAGACGCAAGGTTCATGGGTTAAAGAGTCAGATTATGTCTGCTACAAACACTGCTACCCGTTGGAATACGTCCATTTTTGCGTCAAGACGTTTGTATTGCACTTGTTCAGGTCCTACTTCTTCTAACAAATATGTGCTAGGACGTTGTCTGTAAATGATCTAAATAGATTGGAACAAGATATAGTCCTAATCTTTGAAGCTTGAAATGGTTTTCCTCTTGCATTTTTTGATATTATGGTTCATTTGGCTGTACACCTTCCATTGGAAGCAAATTGGGTGGTCCTGTTGGATATCGGTGGATGTATCCAATTGAAAGGTTTTGGGAAAATTGAAAAAATATGTTAGAAACAAAGCTAGACCGAAGGGTCTATTGCAAAGGGTTATTTGGTGAATGAAGCATTAACATTTTGTTCAATGTATCTGCGGGGAATTGAAACTAGATTTAATCGAGTACAGAGAAATGATGACAGTTTGCATGGACAACGAGAAGGAGTATTATCAGTTTTCTGTCAAAGGCTCGTCCATGAGGTTCAAGGAAGTGAATTGAACTTCCACCAGATGAATTGCAAAAGGCTCATTGGTCGTCTTGAACAATTGTGAAGAACTGCAACCTTTTCTAGAGTGAGTCCCTTTTAAGTTTAGTTTGAAACCTGTGACAAACAAATGTTTTAATTGTATATAAGTTTAGCTGATAACATAGTCCTGTCTCTTTTCTTTGTGAACAAACAGAGAACACTTAAAAGAGTTGGAGGCCCTAAATTGTGATAACATATTCAAAACACAAGAACAATTTTCCTCAATGGTTTGCAGATCGTGTAAATATACTTAATTGTTTATAAAAAACATCAAACAAGGTTTAATACGTTTTAGGTTATGCTTAATGATTTGGAATTGATGTTTTTGTGTAGATGAACCTTGCATGTTGACAGGTGCAATGATACAACTAAGGAACTATACTTCTTATCTTGTGTTTCTGATTTTTGTGTTAAATGTTATAACAATTGTATTGTCAATGGAGTGCGTTTCCATAACAATGATCAATCACATTGTCGAGTTACACAAAATTGTGGAGTGATGGTGCCAGGGGAGCATGATGGTGATCCAATTGATTTTTATGGTGATAAGTGGTGTGTTAGAGCTAAATTATGTTAATGGGTTTTGGGTTATGTTATTTAAGTGTAACTGGTTTGACACTGATGCAAAAAGCGAGGATGCAAAAAGATTATATCTCAGTTGTATTAATGTTGGGAAATTGTGGTATGAAAAGATCTTTTATACTTGCCTTTCAAGCTCAACAAGTATTTATGTAGATGATTACAAACTTGGGACTAATTGGAAAGTGGTTTAAAAAGCTCAACATAGAAACCTATGGGATGTACAAGAGATGGATAACACAAATGAAGAAGAGGAGGATATTATTCCTGTGCAAGAAGATGAGTTGACAGAGGATATTTCATTAGACATGATGTTGATCCTGACTTGGTTGATGCAATAATTACACATGTTGGAGCTGAAGTAGTGGAGATGATGCCAATGTTGATTGTGAAGAAGAAGAGATACGTTGATTGATTATTGTACTGATAATGAAAATGTTAATGAGTGATTCTGATAACAACTTTTGATGGTATGCTTGTATGATTATATGTACTCTTATTATTTCTGATGAATAAATATGTTAATGATCTAAGTCGTGAGATTAATTGATAAAGTGACTTATATCTTACCTGATATGTTTTCTCTTATGTTGATGTTTGCAGATTCCGAAGATGCTCCTGGTACAAGAAGGCCCCTAGCTAGACGTGCAAATGTGTTCCATAGAATCATAGTCCTGTATCGACCACTGAAATTGCTGCAATCACTGGTAAAGTTATGATATTGGTCCTATAGATACTGAAATATATACTGGATTTTAGATATCGAGTACAAGTTTGTTTAAATTAAGAATACATTTTACTTTACCAAATGTAAACCGTCCTGTGATAACATAGTATTAATGCTGATGCTTATTTTGATTTTGTAGAGAATATTGTGGCAAAGAACGTGAGAGGGAGGAGTAGAGGAGTTGGATGTGAAAGACTCCTAGAAACAGTGCAGTCAAAGTTGCATGTGACTTCAGAAGAAGATGGAGTACCTCTAGAGTATGCATCAAAGTTGGGTATGAGGTAGGAATAGTTGCGAGAAACTATGCCCCGTAAGAGTGTACTTGGAAGAAAGTTCCTACGATGTCGAAAAACAAATGATTGCTCGTATCACGGTAATGTAGTTAATATCATTATCCATATTGTCATACTTCCTTATGAAAAATATATAATACCCATATAAGTTTAATGCATGTACTTATTGATGAATTTAGACCAGTTTGACATTGATGTCACGGAGCCTATGTACTAAAATGGCTGAAGCACAAATTGTGTAAGAGATTCAACAGCTTTGGAGTGCCCTACACAAGAAATCAAAGCATATGCTACTAAGGAGGAAGCATTACAGAATAGACTAGAAGAAATTAAGATCTGACGATTGGATATATCTTGGTGACCTTTTTTCGAGTGAAAAGTTTCAGGTAAGGTCAACATGGCTTTTATGTTATTATATATGTATTGTATTTTAATTTCCTGATTTTGTGGTGTTAGGAACGGTCAAAAACTTATTCTAAGAACCGGTCGAAGATGAGGTGTAACCACCGCGGTGGTTCCAAGAACTTATCCAGCACAAAAAGGAAAAGGTATTTATATATGATTCACCTAACAAATATACAACTTTGTTGTCCTGGTTACTAAATTTATTTCAATTTATGGTTAATGATGATATGAACTGTTAAGGTGCAACAACTTGGGCAATCTGTCGGTCCTATACAATTATTTCATGACACTCATTGGGCGCAGAGAAAGGGTGGATTAATGAACAAGCAAGAGAGCAATATGTAAGTTGATCATCTTCAATATCGATATATGAATGTCTTACCATTCAATTGGGTAAAATGTATTGTTTTTTCGTAACTGTTCCATACTGCCATGCTTTTATTGTTTATTTGGGTCTCATTGCATTTCTCTGTCATATTTGATCACCTGTAATTATGTTGTTGCTTGTGCATTTGTTGATATTGGCATTTACTTTCCTGAGTGTTACCAAACTTTTATAACTTTGTTTTGGTTTGCTATATATGTTACAAACATTGCAGGATAAGGTGAAATTTAACTTGTCTTATAATGTTTCTCTTGATTGAACTTAACAGTTTGTATTTTTTAAAGCTGAAAGTTGGAGTTTTTCTAGTAGGAAAAACCTATTTCATGGTTTATAATTTGTTTGGATTGAACTTAACCGTTTGGATTTAATGATATAGATATATTATTTCTGAATATATATCTAAATGTCGTATCGCTGAACTTGGACGGATGAGATTAGATTTTTTTTTCCTATATTTGTGTGTGTGTGTGTGTGTGTGTGTGTGTGTGTGTGTGTGTGTGAAGTTTCCTCCATGGAATTGAGATTTAGCTTGATTGAAACCACCTAAATCAGAATGATTTAAAATTGTGCACACATCTTGTGAAATGAATTTGTTATTTTCGAAATATCTATTCATGATGCTGAAGATCATGTATGGGAAATGGGAAATGCCAACTACCTCTAATGGTCAATATAAAGGCCTGATTGAGAAAACAACATAGTTGTAACCGTGCAACCAATCAGCAATCACAATGACAAAATTAGAGCAAAGTAAATTAAATAAGGTGAGAGTAGACTGGTTTTATCTAATAAATCATTTGGGTGGAATTTTGAATTTTAGACTTGAAAGATGATGAAGATAGTTAACATCCCTTCTGCCTCAAATAGAGAACATCATGTGGATGATATGAAAGAGGAACATAAAGCATGAAATCTAGAACGATCCGGGTATTTTACTTTGAACATACTTTATTTGGTCAATCAATGATGCTTTTGGTATAATTTCCACTTTAGAGCTTAGAAGGAAGGCAAAAGTTTCATCTAAAGTTCAACTTCTGTCTTGGCTGTTAACTCATGAGGAAGCTCAATACATAGATGTGATTCAATCAAGATGCTGGTGATTTATCATTCTCCAAACTGAGGTGTTTAAGTGTAGGAAGGAAGTAGGAAACTATAATATTTTGTTTCTTCAATATTCTGTAGCTTTAAAGTTATGGTTTAGTTTGGGTCATTCCAAAGTTTGTCTCTTAATCCTTATTAAATTTCAATGCATTTGGAGGACGCAAGAAAGCTATTTGGGGTATCTGGAATTAAAGAAAAGAAAGAATCTTTGAAAAAGCTATTTCGGTTTGATTCTATCAGGGTCATTCTGTCCTTCAAGTTATTGCTTCCCCCAAATGGTTGTTACAAGCAAAGGCAATTATAATTCAAAAATACAAAAGCCTAAACAGAATCCCAAAATTTGACTTTGCCTCATCAAACTGAAACTCCTATCCTATGTGGTTATCAAAATCATTTCTGGATCTTTATGTGCATATGTACAGATTTATAAATATGTACAGATTTATACACTTGATGAGTAGTACAAATTTAAAACACTTTGAAAATGGGAAATGCATATGTACAGATTTATACATATGGCTTTGTTTTGCCTCTTGCAGAATTAAAACACAGATTTATAAATATGCTCTTACAGAATTATGATATTTAGAAAATGAACAGGCCTTATTCTCTAATTACTTAGCATGTTTATGCATGGATGTGAATGTAAATCTATTGCTTATATGTGTATAAGAAAAAACTTTATGTCAGAATTTGGCTTTAGTATTAGATTGATAAGTTGAGATACTTGTTCTTTACTCCATCAAATTTATTTTGTTTGGTGCTGTAGTATTCTTTTATGTTGTATTTAGTTTTGGTTGACTTATTGATTATGCATTCAATTGATGGTAGGAAAAAATGATAGAGCTGCAAGAGGAAACACAAGCAGGGGAAAGTGAAAAAACAGAAAAATGAGATATGTGGGAAGTTCTGGGTAAAGTTTCGGATTTAACCAGAATTTTGCATTTTCACAGATTGAGCATCAATCCACCGCAGCGAGAAGCAGAGTTAAGGTGCATTGTGCAACAACAAGAAAATAAGATTAAAAAGTTGGAGGACCAGCTCATCTTATTTGATCAACAAAAAGAGAAAATAAAAAGCCTTGAACACCAACATTTGTCGTTAGAGAGATGAAGCAGCTAACTATAGCCCTTGAACTACAGCAATCTGATAAAGCTCCAACTTGACAGCGCTTGCCATCTCCAACTGATGAAGACGTCTCATCAGCTACAGCTATTTCAAATACCGCAACTGGTGACACTGACATGCTAACGGTATTGATGGTTTTTTTTTTGTTGTATGGACAGTGATATTTGCATGGGGGTAGAACCATCTTTTTAGGATTGTTTGCATATATGTGTCAATGGTGTACATGGGGTGGACATTTTTTTGTTAGTTATGCACAGATAGATAGGTAGAAAAAGGAAAATGTGGGTGCATGCTGTTCTTTTGGGTTATGGACATGTGATAGTGCATTTTGGATTTTTATTGCTCATCATGCATAAAAATCTATATATGGACTATATATATATGTATGAAAATATGATATTTGATTTAGTGATTAGATTTTTATATTGCGTTCATTATTTTGTTCATGTTGAATGTATAATGTAGGTCAATACGAAATGCTCTAAAAAAAAAACACATTCTGCAACTAATTTTTTAGTAACAAAAAGTCATTTAGCATAATTACATTCCGCTGAAGGTCAATATGAAATGCTCTAAAAAAACATATTCTGCAACTAATGTTTTAGTAGCAAAAAGTAATTTAGTATAATTGCTTCCATATTCAGCGTCTAAAAAATAGTCGCGAAAACCTTTTGGATTTCACATTCAGCATCTAAAATGATTACAATTAACCACTAAATTGTAGTCACCAAACGATACATTCGTCCACTAATAAAATAGTCGCGGAAACTTATTGGATTCCACATTCAACGTCTAAAATGACTATAATTAATTACTAAATTTTGGTCACCAAAAAATACATTTGGCCACTAATAAAATAGTCACAAAAACCTATTGGATTCCACATTCAGCGTCTAAAATGACTATAATTAACCACTAAATTTTGGTCACCAAAAGATACATTTGGCCACTAATAAAATAGTCACAAAAACCTATTGGATTCCACATTCAGCGTCTAAAATGACTATAATTAACTACTAAATTTTGGTCACCAAAAGATACATTCGGCCACTAATAAAATAGTCACGAAAACCTATTGGATTTCACATTCGGCGTCTAAAATAACTATAATTAACTACTAAATTTTGGTCACCAAAAGATACATTCAATCACTAATAAAATAGTCGCGAAAACCGTTTGGATTCTACATTCAGCGTCTAAAAGTATTACAATTAACCACTAAATTTTGGTCACAAAAAGATACATTCGTCAACTAATAAAATGTTGCGAAAACCTTTTACGAAATTACCCTTACACCTTTGGCATCTAATTTGTGTAGGATTCGCGACAAATTATTATACACTAAAACGTACATTTTGCAACTAATTGATTAGTCGCTATACAATTTTATCAAATTACCTTTGAACTTTTAGCGTCTAAGTTGGGGGACTATTTTGACCAGCATTTAGCGACTATTTTGCTAGTCACAAAAAAAAAACTTTCCACGTCTAAACAAAATTTAGACGCGCTATTAATCTACAACAATGATACTGCAACTAAGGGGCGACTGCCAAATTTAGACGCGAAAAATGGCTTAGCGTCTAAATGTTACTTTCTGCGTCTAATTTTGCTAGATGCAGAATGCCAGTTTTCTTATAGTGAACCTCTAACACTCTCCCTCACGCTCGGTGTACAAACCCATCATCAGCCCTAACCAAAGAGGAGAGAGAAATAAACGTGACTCTGATATCATGATAAAGTGGGTATGGGTAAAAATCACTCCTAAAAGCTAGCTCAAGGGAGGAGGAAGCCCAACCACTTATATACACTATAATAGTCCACTATTCTAACAGTAGTGACATTAAAAATATGATTTTCATAGAATCTTGTCCATGAAAAAAATAAAAACAAAAAACAAAAACAAAGTGTTGTAGTGAGAGTCCTATGGGTTTTAATGATGTTAAATCAAAGGAGAGAAGAAAGGCTATATTCTCATTCATTCTAGTGGCCCAAATATATACACTTGACTGATACATACACCTATGTACTGATAGGGTTTGGGATAGAATCTATTTATATGAGGAACATAAACCTCCAAGAACAAGAGATAGAAAGATTAATTGACCAAATTCTTTATTGATAACCATAATCTAAATTTAGGCTATTATTTAGTCTTACACTTGACTTCAAATGACTCCCAAAAGGACTCTAATGCTTAATTCAAATATTCTATTATAATTATAAAAGGACAATACAATAATTCTAATTCTATCCTAATACACAATTATAAAAGATAACTATAAAAGACTTAACATAATCATAAAAGATAATAATAAAAGACTTAACATAATTAACCTAATTCTGAAATAATCCTATCATTGCCTTCCCCTTTTGCTCAACCTTGTCCTCAAGGTTGCAATGTCGGACACCATCAACCACAGTTATCCTGGTTCATCCTTGTGCTCATCGTCATCCTCCTCCATCAGCAAGAGAAAGAACTTGGCCCTGCAGCGATGCCCAGGTTGAAAGCGCTCATCGCAATCATAGCACAAACCTTTGTTGCGCCTTTTTTGCATCTATGCCGCTGTGAGTCGCTTAATAGACAAGGAACCCAATTGGCTTGGAGTCGGCAAAAGGGCCCACTGTGTAGAAGGAACATTAGGAGTTGATTTACTAGGATCGCAAGATAGGGGGTCGATAGATTGCAAGTATAGGTGTAAATCCTACAACTTGTCCTCCTGCAAGCGGGCAAGACTCATGGCGTGGTTGAGGGTGTGAGGCCAGAAGGACTACACCTCCCTTCGAATTTTTGGTTTGAGCCTTAATACAAAGCAGCTTAGAAGGAACGTATCCAAAAGGCCAGAACCTCAAATTTTGTTTGATAAGCGACTACAGAATCTGCTTGAGTAAGTTTCGCCAACTGCCCTTGGTAATCCACAAACTCTGAAGGCCCAAAACGAACATCTAAATCCTGCAAGAAAGAATGCAAGGAATGGATTTGCCCATTGGAATGCATCTAGCGATACTAGGAAAGAGCTGGCCCATCCATGTGGAAGGAAGAGATTGTCAACCGTTGCTCGGTAGGGGTACTATGGTAATCAAAGAATTGCTCAGCTTTAAACCTCCAACCATGCATATCCGTACCATCAAAGTGGGGCACCTCCAATCGAAAAGGCTTAAAAGGTGGCGCAGACCCAGAAGAACACGAACTCAAGTCGGGCAGGGGAGTGCCATTGTCACTCGCATCATTGTCTACCAGGGGCTCCTTTAGTCATCGTCCTTATTCTAGCTTGGTGTCAATGTCAATCAGTTTTAGTGTAATAGCCTTCAAAAGACCCTATAAGGAGTCAAGTTTGGCCTCTTGAGCATCCAGTTTGGCCCCTTGAGCGTCTAGTTTGGCCCCATGTTGAGAGACAAGTTCTTCTAGAGCCTTTAGGCGAGAAGGGTCAGCCATGGAAAGGGAACGAGAGCACCAATGATAGGGTTTGAGATAAGATCTGTTTATATGAGGAACAGAGACCTCCAAGAACAAGAGATAGAAAGATTAATTGACAAAATTCTTTATTGATAACCATAATCTAAATTTAGGCTATATATTATATAGTCTTACACTTGACTTCAAATGACTCCCAAAAGGACTCTAATGCCTAATTCAAATATTCTATCATAATTATAAAAGGACAATAAGATAATCCTAATTCTATCCTAATACACAATTATAAAAGATAACTATAAAAGACTTAACATAATTATAAAAGATAATAATAAAAGACTTAACATAATTATAAAAGATAATAATAAAAGACTTAACATAATTATTCTAATTCTAAAATAATCCTAACATGTACAAATACAAATTACTGATTTTTAGGAGTGATCTATGTGATTGCCAATTAATGTTTTGATTTGTTTGATTGAGGAGAGCTTGAACTTGGCTGTGAATAAGTTTCTTGCTTAATAGGTTTGAGATTGTATTATGAGAAGTAGTTTATAATAACAGAAATACAAGCGTAGTTATAATATTCAGTTGTTTGCTTAGTTGCCTTTCTCTCCCAAGCTTCTAGTTCTTTCTTTCTCTGATCTCTATTTTGCTTCCACTGCATATTCATTTATTGAATCAACCTATTTTTATGGCCTGATAGAGGTTAATACTAAACTGGAGAATCATTGCACTCTATAATATTTGGGAAGTTGCAAGCATTAATGAGAGGATTCAAACCTCATACCTTGTAGGTGTTGGAGTTGTCGACTACTTCAGCATTAGGGCAAGGGCCTCGCTCCCCAGCGAACTGAAGGGACTGCTGAGGCAGCGCCTCCAAGTCCATAGACAGTTTGGACTTTTTCCTTGTATAACCGTTGAAAGATTTTTTTAAATTATTAATTCCTTATTGGATTTGAGTTTAAGAATATGAATCCTTGTAATACTAGATTTTAGTCTCTTAAACTTAGTATATAAGCACAATTTTTTCTCTTGTAACGAGTGATATCAATCATAGGGCAAATTACTTTATTGTAAACAAGAGAAGTGAGACAATATTGCAATAATATTGATTTTATTGGATGTAACCTGTTAATTGAGTAAACCAAGATAAAATCGCACTACTTCTTCTTTCTTTTACTGTTTGTAAGGTTTTGTATCATATCCCTGTTTCATTCAATAGGAACAAACACAGGTCTAACTATTCCATTAACCCCCCATAAGTCGTAAATCTGAATTAAACCAATATTTTTTCTCGAAAGAGACGGTCTTGCTGCAGGGGCCAGGGAGAACTCTTGTGAAAGTTGTAAGTAGATTTGAAGAATGGATTCATATTCTTCTGGTATTTTCATGAAGTTTCATGCTTTTCTTTGCTAGATAGAAATTATATTACAAAATAAGGATTCTAATCATTATCAGCAGAAGATCTTCCCTCAAATATCCTCTCTCTTGCTTTAACGGCCTGCATGATCAAACGCCAATAAAAATATAATATTCTAAAATCAGAATAATGTCAAAGGATTAGAGAAGAACTGAACATTGGAGCGGCTGACCTGTTTCTCCCAATTTTGACAGCTTGTTAAGATAGCGAGTAAAATACTTTGCACAAAAGCTCCAACTTGAATGCCAATCCAGAGTCCTTGCCCTCTCAATTGTAACCAGAAGCCTAAAATTGCAGCAACTGGGATCCCACAAAGATAGTATGCAATGAGGTTGACATAAGCCCCCAAGTCCTGCCACCCGCAGCCCCAAGCAATGCCTGAACATTTGAACAACCGTGCCATCAAGTTACTGAAGGAGTCGGATATAATTCAAGAATCTGCACGTGAATGGTAGCAGAAGGGAAATCAAGAGCAAGAACTGACCGGAAAGAACTGCTTGGAAGCCGTTTAACATAACACAGAGACATATCAGAGGAGCCATTGTTGTGACATAATCCACAACTTCCTTCTCATTGCTGAAAAGGTAACCAAAAGCATGCCGACTAGCATACAGAATCGAGCTCACTATGACTGTCTCTAAGACAGTAAGAAATACCGCGGCGCTCACAGCAACGCGAGCTGCTTGTGGATTTCCAGCTCCTAATGCATTTGAAACTCTAGTGCTGCACAAGAACAAGAAGTTCATCTTCAGAATTATGAAGATTTGTATAGTGCTGATATGCACAATGTACATGTTAAACCTGACCTTCCTTCGATACCGAGTCCATCTGGTATTGTAAAAAGTGTTGTGATTGTTGCTAAACTGTTTAAGAAGGGAAAAAGAAAATCTCATCAATGCACATAAATAGAAATTCAGACTTTGAAATTGCGAATGGCCCGTTAAATCAGTTATGGTTTGTTTGACGGTACTGCTACTCATTTTAATCTTAGTAATCCTAGAACTAATACCTGTACCAAATCCCAACTTCTGGAAGGGATGCATTTATTAGATAAAAGGTCAACTCAGGCTTTGCGAGTTACTCCGATGATTCATGATAACTCAACAGATTCGTGACGCATCATTCAAATTTTTTAAATTCAAATTTTCTTTTGATGAACAAAATTGTTCTGAATATAGTACACTGACAGAGAACATACCACACTGATAATACTGAAGTTTCAAGCTTTGGATTTGGTAAAAGTCCAGACAGCAAGGTGAGAAACTTAAAAGACCACCATTCAAGGCTGCAGAAACCAGCATTACAATAGAAGGAATCAAATCAAAATATAGATTTGCATCTGGAAATTACACTACAAATTATGAAAATGGGCAAGGAGAAGTTACCAAACCATAAAAGCAGAAGGAATGGCGAGGCGAAAGAACTCTTCTACTCCTCGGAATAGCTCCATCGATACCGGCACACGGGTTTTCTCACAGCTTGAAGAGTACATCATGTACAATCCAAGTTACAGCACATTCAACCAATATGACATACCAATTGCTAGAGCTGCCCCAATATTGTTCAGCTCAAACTCTAAAATCAGAGCCCAAGAGATAAAAATGTGGAAGCAAATGGTGACACAAGAGCTCATGAGCAAGGGAGTGATCAAACTTCGCACTTGAAAATATCTAACAAGTGGCTGAAGAGCTGTATATCCAAAAAGTGCAGACACAAGCCACACTGTGAATTTACCCGATTCAGTTGAAATTAAAGGGTCTTGCCCATCAAAATCAGAAGTTTCCCCATGTTAATCCACAATAAAGACAGAGGAAAACAAACCAGAATTAAAGAAAACATTGCAGTGTGCGTTTGTATTTCTAGTTTTCTATATTGCTGAGCTCCAAAACCTTGCCCACATAGAGTTTCCATTGCGGTTGACATTCCAAACTGTTTGCCATTTCCACACATCACGAAATTCCATTAATTTTCAGACTCCATTACATAGTACAAATAAACTGTAAGATCCCAAACTCACTTTCTCTGGTGGGGCTCAGAGCGCGTCTCCTTGATTCGAATACAGGACTTCATCCTTAAAAATGAATCAAGCATACCAATTGAGCTAGTCCAGAGGAAGTGGGTAATGGGATATCACATCATTCTCAGGAAAGGTAAATTAAAGAGACTAGACTTACAAGGAGGCTGAAGCCGGTGACAGCACAGAAGGAGATGGCTACGGCGGTGCTGGAGAGAGAGAGCTCACCGAGGTGCCCCACCATCATCACTGAAATGACCTGCAGAAAGTGCTGTGACAAGTTCACGGCCACCATGGGTCCAGCTATGCAGCTAAGCCTCTTCACTTCCTCTACGTATTCGCCAGCTCCAATATTTCTGCCATTTCCAACACTTGAAATTTCTTCTCCCTTTTTATCCAACAAAGTCATATTTTTTCTGCACAAGGTTTGGCTAAGGAGAAACTCTATTTATACAAGAGTTTTCTTAGAAATTTTATGAAACATATCATATTTTTATCGGCCATTAGGACATGTTAGGGACAACACGTCAGCATAATTATTTGGAAATTAAGCACATATCAATATGGATACGATTCTCCCTCTCTTTGGACAAGTTCTTCGAAAACTATCCGATTTGACAAATGGTTTATGATTGATGTGATAAAGGATATGATTTGTTCGTATAAAATATGTTATAACAAAGGTTACTGTATTCTTAATTAATTATTTGAATATTGATAATCGGACGAGAAAACCATGAAACACGACTTTGCAGGTGTAATATTATTGAAATCTTTACCATTTAGAAATTTTTATGGTTCAGATCAAGAGTCTTTTAACTGTGGTCAGGGAGGAACAATCACTCATTCTTAAAACTAACAATTTTGAGTTCTGCGTTCCCCTGTAACTGAATCCTCTTAAATCACATAAATCCTTACTTAAAACAGGGTTCCAACTCAACACCCTATGAGATTTTGAGAGAGTTGGTGAAAGTTATAAGTTATGTAGGAGAGTTATTGTAGGACCGTACCAATGGATTGTTGCATTAGTCTCTGATACGATTTAAAGAGTAATACGAAATCAAACAAGTAAACACAAACAAATATCAAACTAGTAAAGAAAAAGAAAACACACGCGATTTAACCTAATTCACCAAATTAATAGGTTATATCTAGTAGAATCAATATATTTTTATATATCTCCTCGCCTCTCTCGTAACAATGAACATATTTATTCTATGATTTGTTATCACACTCATACAAGAGAAAAATAAGTTTATATACATAGTAGGTTTACAAAGGAAAACATAATATTACAAAGATCTTTTTCCTAAGTCAAAACCCAATTAGGAATTTAATTACTTAGAGAAATCCTACATCAGCTTTTTATGGAATAGGCCCAAACCGCCTACGAGCCCTGGGGCACTGCCCCCTCGACCCTCCCCTATGGGACCCCCAAATGCATTTGCCTCACCCCTTATTGTTGAAGTGGTCAACAACTCTTACATTCTCCTCCGAGAATTAGTTGAGATACGTGTAAGCTGATCTGGATACCTTGGTTAATAAAAAAAAGAAAAAAAAAAGGAGTTATTGTTGACAAAATACAAGACTCTCTTGATAAAATATTTCAAAAAGCGTTTGTTTCCCTGTTTTTGCCCTATCGTATTCTATTATTTTCAAAATATACATTTGTTTCCCCATTCTGAAAATATTATTATATTTTATTTAATTATTTTTAAACCCCCTAAGTTTGTTAATTTAACTAAACACCACCCAAAAAAAGTTTAGAAATTGAAAAAAATGCCCTCATCGACCCACATTTGCCAAATTTCGACCACCACTGCCAGAAGGTGGCTGGAATTTGGTATAATGGTACACTACCGGCTGGATCTAGTCGGTAGTGCATTGATCTAACCTTTTTCGGCTAGATCCACTGTGAATTTGGCCGTTGATGACCAGATCTTTGACCAAGATATGACAGTCATTGACAACCAAACGCAGCCAGATATGGCCGGATCTAGCCGTAGATCTGGCATTTTTCGACCAAATTCACGGTGGATCTGACTGGAAAAGGTCATATCCACAGCTAGATCCAATCGGTCTTGTGTCGATACGGTGACTCTGGCCACCCTCCGGCGGTGGTAGCCGGTATTTAATGGGTGGTTGGGGGTGTTTTTGTTAATTTTTAATATTTTATTACATGGTGTTTAGTAAATTAACAAACCTAGGGGGTGTTTTTGTTAATTTTTTAAATCCTACCTCGTAATAACCATCTAACTTTTACTTTTTCAAAAATACTATCTAAAATACTAAAACAAACGCACCCATATTATTGGCTCTTGATCAATACATTAAACACCAATGACTCTTGATAAATATATTGAAAATTTAATAACGTCTATACTAAGAAAGTTGGCGAAAATCTCCAAGTTATCTTTCTACAGCATTAATCTTATTATGCTAACGTGTTCTTAACATGAATCTTGATCCTTGAAGGCACATGTGCTGAGCAAATTTAGTTTCTGCATGTGGCAACACATTTGAGAAGAAACTAGTAGCGATTTGTTCTCAAGGAAAAGGATAAAAATCTGTGACAGATTTCCACAATCAGTGGTACAAAAAAAGAGATTTCTTTATTCAGGAAAGTCCAAAGTAATGTCCACAATTCTATAATGGGAGTTGTCATTCAGCATTGAAAGAGAGAGTCTCATTTTCCTCTTTTTTCTTCTTGAAAACAATCTCTCAACCTCAAATTCCTCAAACGTTAATTTCGATACACTTTATTTACAAGATAACGAAAAAAACGTTTTCTTTAATTCTTTGTTATTATTGTGTTTTTATTTTTTTTATATAATGACATTAGAGCACACGTTAAGAACTTAAGATAACCCAGAATTTGATTTATTAATAGATTTTTTAATCACCTTAATTTTAAGATATTTCTCTTTCACAACTTGAAGAGAATACAAATAATTTATATTTATTGTTCTTGTTTGTTTTTATAATAATACAATAACAACTCTTTACAGTCATAATGGTTGGATAAATTTATTTTGATTACTATGACGAGGTTATAACTTAATAGATGTGTAATTACAAAAATTATTATTTTGATTTAATTATTTTATAATTCAGGTTTTAGTGGTATGTATTAGGATTTCAATTAATTGTTTTAGTAGACATTGCTACAATTAGACAATAAAAGAAAGGAAATAATCCTGAGGATGATAATACGGATTCGTGCCAAGAAACTCTAAAAACATGTATGAAAAATTATAAATATTTTGGCTTCAACAAGAAGGTATTTATACTAACGAGTTATTATGCTGCAAGTTAAAAGATGTGTTAACAACTTAGATAAATATCATCTTAACCCTTTACAGTAACATATCATATATTTTTTTTGCAATATACATATAATTATTACTATGAGATAAGAATTAGAAAAATTATAATACAGTATCACTATAGAAAGGTTTTTTTGTATTTGTTAATTTAATAAGAAATCTTTTGTTTGAATTTATTTTGGAGATTTTTATTTATTTATTTTTTATTATTTTCTTTTGGTAATTGAGGTGTCTGGATTAGCTTACACACGCTTCGACTAATCTTCAAGGAAAGCTATTTCACAACAATCCATTATGGTGTTTTTGAGATTCATAAATAGGTTTGCAAAATCCTAATTAAGGATCATGATAAGAACAATTTGATGGAGATAAAGTCAAGCAACATCCAAATAATAACCAATAATATTATACTTATAAATAAACCTTACAAAGATTTCTATATAAAGTGAGGTGACAAAAAATGAATGAAAGAGTGAAACAAAAAGTCAAACTCATTAAATTCACTTTTTTATTCATATTTTGTCACACCACTTTACATAAAATCTTTATAAAATTTCTTTATAAGTATAGTATTACTCAATAATAACAAATAGATATTTATTTTGTATTTTTAAATTAAAACTCCACTTTCATAAATTTATTATAATCCTATTTGCAAATTAAATAAATAACTATTAAATTGAATCAGTATGAAATGGGCCGCAAACTCCAAGGCCAATGAGCCCAGGTCCAATTCATAGTTTCTTTAAAACCTCACGGTCCTCACCCACCCAAACCCTAGCATTTCCTTATTTATCTTTTTAATATTAATTTGGTGCTTGACTTGTTCACTTTTATACTTCGGTTTCAGAGCTTGCTTGCAGTTATGTTTGCCTGATCCTCCATGATGATCACTGTATCCTTACTCCACATTTCATGTGGTGTGTTTTCGATTTAATATTTCAATATTTGTTTTCTTCCATTAAGGTTCTGTGGTTCTTAAGTTTCTAATTAAGACGCAAGTCGGCATATGTTAAGACCATAAAAAATATATATACATATATTTTAGAATATATTCTATTGTTAGGGTTTCAACTTTCTCATATGATTTTTGTTAATAATAAAAGACAAAATTTTGATTCCATTAAGATCATACAAATTTAATATTCTAAATGTATCTTATAATAAGGGTTTTGTTTTTTCGAGTTTTTGTCACATTCTCTAAGATCAAACAAACCTATAATTAAGGTTATGTGAATTTTATATTTTGAAATGTATTCATTATATATATATATATATATATAGTCGTAATGTTGAGACCAACTAAATTTATTACTATGAGGAGGTTATAACTTAATAGAGGTGTAGTTACAATAATTATTATTTTTTATTCAAAAAAATTTCTTATTTTATAATTTATGTTTTAGTAGTATTAGGATTTTTATTCATGTTTTATATTAGGATTTCAATTCATTGTTTTAGTAGCATTAGGATAGTACAAAAATAAATATCAAAGAGTTATTATAGAATTGAGCGATCAGATTCGACAACTTCACTAAACTAATCAAATAGATGTTAATGTGTTTCTCAATCATCCAACTGAATAACAAGTCATGTATACTTTAACTGAAGAAAAAAACATTACTAGAATTAGACAAGAAGTGGAAGGAGATAATCTTGAGGATGATAGTACGGAAATATCAAAAGATTATGTTAATAAACTCTAAACATTTTATTTTATTTTTTATTATTTTTTTTTTTTTATAACAGAAGCTCTAAACATATTTGAGAAGCTAGAAATATTTTGGCTTCAATAAGAAGGTGTTTATGTTAGCAACTTATATGAACCCGTAGGATAAAAGATGTGATAACAACTCTATAGTATAAAACATTGTCAAACAACTTTAGATAAATATTTTATTTCATCTTAAACCTTTAATATAATATAACATATATTTTTTGTAATATACATATAATTATTACTATGTAGAGGCAAATTCCTTAAGATGAGACCTAAAAAACTTATAACTTATTATAATATGAAATTTATTCTTATTTATAACTGACCCAAGTTGGGACTATAATTTTTTATGACTATATAGAGGTTATTCCTATATAGAGTATCACTATAGAGAGGTTCTATTGTATATTTTATTTTATTAATATATAAAAAAACATGTTGATTTTTGTTTTTGTTTTGGTTTTTCTTAATATATAGTTTTCAACAGTAGAGAAAAAGCAGCCAGGGTTGAATCATACTGGCCTCCTTGTTTGCTTCACTAGCTGGGAAGCGAAACCTCAATGACATTATTTTGAATGTGGGAGCTGGTGGTGGTGGTGTGGATCACTGCTGTTTCTACCCCGGTTGCAGGTGCCAATGCTACAGTCGATACCCCTCCAGCCGAGGAGAAAAAGAAGGTAATGAAATCAAACACCTTTAGTCATATTCTTATACGTATAAAGATTAGCACCACGATAAAAATAAACTTGTCATTCTGAAAGTCCTCCCAAAGTTGTGGTTTTTTTTTCTGATTTCTCTTCTATTTAATTTTTCATTTTTCATTTGGTTTTTGATCTTATTAAATGCTTTTTATTTTTGATAACGTTGATGTTGGATTTTGACACCAACAACTCACACATGCAAAATGCTAAACGAGTTTAGAAGTTACATGTGATATGGAAATATGTAGCAGGAGAGTAAATAAAATATAGTTTTAAAGTGGTTCGGATGCTCAAAAGCGATTTATATGTCCACTGTAGTTGTATTAATATGTGGTTATAGTCAAGTCGCATGTAACGGGTTGAGTTACAATCTACAAAGAATATATATATATATATATATATATAGAGAGAGAGAGAGAGAGAGAGAGAGAGAGAGAGAGATGTATGCTGTTAAGACTAAAGATAAGCCAATATCGTAAATGAGAGAGGAGCCCTCTATTTATAGTGGGAGGATTCAAGGTAATAATCATGAATCTGCAGCCAAGCAGGTCTGGTACAATTCCTAACCTGCTTCCTATTAGTTGTCTGCACGAGAGATATCCTTAAATTGCATAGGGCTTGGGCAGGTGGATGATTCCTAGCCACTTGCAAGCCTGACACTTACCTACTGCATTGACGAAAACCATACCTCTTCCATCATTGCGTGACGTGGCAGCTTCTAGACAGCACAAAGCCTCCCTGAATTCTGATTGGCTCTTGCTGATGAGAGTCTACTTCAGTCCTGACTTTTTAGGCATAACAGAAGCCCCCCAATTTTTAAGGTTTAAGGATTGAACCTTAAGAACTTCATGATTATGCTACGACTTGACTTGTCCCGAATGGCGCTTGATCGAGCTGTAAGGAGGTCGCATCATAAGACTCTAAGAATAGCACAAGCGACTTGAGGCGACCATCTCCCACAAGTTCAACGACCTGGGTCAGACCCTACTTAGTGTCATACCAACATGCTTTGAATCTTATCCACAGCTCGCGACTTGAGAATGCTTAGCACATTTTTACCGAAAGCAAGGAATCACATCGTCTCGAAACCGATACATGGCGAAGAGTGTTTTATTCGAACGACCTCTTTAGATGTTATCCGTTGTGCTTGACAGCTAGTCTAATCAATAAAATAATCTTTATTCTAACAGCCGTGTCTATTGCGTAATAAATGCCAGCCATGCGCATTAAATGCAAGCCATGCTAAAAATACATTTCCTTTCAGAGCACTAAATGTGGATGAGGGCGCATTTAATGTGGAGAAGATAACCGCGTTGACGCTTGGTTGCTCCAATGGAGGGAAGCATCAATGGCATTCAGGAAGTGTGGAGGTTACTTTTTCTCATGGATTAATGACACATGGTCGCAATCAATGGCGAGAAATATATCCCGCCTAAGCGTCGCTCACCTAGGGAAACCAATTGTCGTTTTTCCCCCTATAAAACCTCGGGCTCATTTCAAGTTTTGTCACAGAACTCATGTTTTCAGAGAAGAAACATAACTCTCACGAAATTAGCAAGCCCTTTTTCTAGTTGATGCGCACTCTCTGTTATGACAGGAAGTTCATTCCCAACAGCCAAGAGGTAATGAGGATTTCTCCTTTGTCTTCTTTTATTATTTTGCTGATTGCTTGACTTTTGCAATAATGGTGGGTACGAACTATCTGACAATCTTTTATGGTACGTATTTCAAGACAGTGGTGAGAAAAGGACTTTTTCCTTCATAAAGAGTGAGAACTTAAGGCACAAAAACTTGGGGATTCATCCCTAAGGGTTTTTAGGGTTTTTCTAAGGGTTAAAGAAGACACATTAGGGTTTCTTTTGGTCTTCCACATCATCGTATAGAACACTATACGGAGACTGAATTATCTTTGCATGTCGCTCATTTTTCAGACTTTAGGAGCAATGGATACCTCTATGACCAGGGTAGCCGAGGGGACCAGCTCATAGGCGCCAGACGCCCCAGCAAATCCTGTGCAAGAGACCTTATCATTGGCCACCCGGGATGAGATACAAAAGCAGTGGACTAGTACGCACTTAGTGTGGATATCTACCAGCATAGGACATATACAGCTTAGAATCCCCCAGAGGGAATGGCCATGATCTCTGAGGTGATCTTTAAATGTGGCGCATTCATACCTTTTCACCCCTTCATTATATCGATCCTCGACCACTTTGAGGTTATGCCATTGCAATTGGCACCTAATGCGTATATGATAGTTGTTGCTATGTATATCGCATGTGGCGAAAATGGCATTAACGAGGTGACAACGCTGGAGCCATGGCTATTAGTATCTTACGATACGCGATAAGTATCATACGATATGATTCGATACGGGTCACCAAAGATACGTATCAGAGAGTGTATCTTAAACTTTCAATATAATGATATGAATCCTGCAATACGATATGTATACTTAAAAATATCGATACAAATTGATATGACTTTATTAATTTGGGCCAAAGGCCTAAACAAATTTTGGGTCGAATTCAGGTCACCCAACCTGGTTCACTAAAACTTGCCCAAATTTACCAATTTTGTAAGGAGAAAGTGAAAAGGAACATGTGTTGCCCATTTTGCATGATAATAATAATATAAGTGGAGATATAAATATTGACATTGATCTTGGAAATGATATGAATGGTTGAGAGGAAATGATATAGATTCTTATTTTTGTGATTAATTTTGATTACGTAATACGATAATTTAAAACCATTAATATCACAAAATTCTTTAATTAATCTTTGGAATGATATTAATTTTTAGAAAATTTTTATTATTATTATTTTTTAAAAAAGGCGTATCCTACGATATAATACGATACACAATTCAAAAAAAATGAGATTTTCGATACACGATACGATACGTGATTTGACAACCATGGCTGGAGCTCACATGCGCTTACTATTTGAAGAAGAGCAAGGATAAAGATTCTTTTTACCTTTTGAAACTATCTACGATCGAGGGATGAATATTTGGTTAACGCAGTAACGTCGGGACTTATGAAACCAAATTTTTCTTTTTTGAGTATGATGGCGTCTGCCAGTTTAGGGAACCGAGTAGGTTTTCCTTTCCTTCAGTTTGTGAATTGTTCCTTTTTTCTTCAGTTCTTGTTTTTAACGAACTTTTTTGTCTCTTTGCAGGAAATAAGATGACCAGATTGATGGCTCTAATAGATTTTAACCGAATTATAGCATTTGGTAATCTACCCAAGCAAAATCGCGACGCGAGACTACTTGTGACTACTGCCAACTTAAGAAAATACGGTTTTTTCAATCCTGAAGCATCTCTGGAACCATCCTTAGTCTGTAAGTATCCTCACACTTAGAACCTCTTTCTTCTGTTTGTAATGACCTTTTCGCTAACATACTTTCATGGCATGTAGCGACAATGCCACCCAGGGTTCCAAGGCTGACAACGAGGACCAGGGGGTTCGTATTTCCCCGGGTCACCCCGACTGAGCCAGCCAAGGCGATCCCTAGTGATATCCCTATAGGAGGGATACAGATTGGTATGCGAATACCCACAGAGCAACATGGGGAAGCTTCTTGGACCGCGGCTACTTGCGCCGCTAAGCAAAAAACCATGGATCAGAAAACTAAGAAAGGAAAGCAGCTGCAAGTTAAGGAAGAATCGGAGTCCAAGCCAGAGGGCTTAGGGGTGCAGCCTAGGGGATCGCAGCCTTACCAGGCTTTCCACTTGGGGGTGCCCCTAAGGCATGCACATGACATTTTGGTGGTACTCGAGAGCTCACGTAGAGGAGAGGGGGAGGTCGCGGTTGCTCGAAGGAAAGCGGGCAAACAACGGGTTGACGAGATGCTAGTTCCTCCGAGGGCAGACACACCTATGCTAGATTCCACGGGGCAACTCCCAAAACACCTGCAGCCGGTGGTGTATACCTTGATGGAGTGCCAACTGGCTATGGCCTTCGATCCTGTTCGTGGCTTCCCGACCCACGGACCTAATGGCTACTGCGCTACAGTTGCAAAGCAGGGTAAAATAGCTCGTTCTTGTCGAAGATTTCCCATATCAGTTGGTTTTCTAACCTTTTATGATTTTTAGGAAAATGGAGGTTAACTCTTGTTTCTTTTCTCATGCAGTCCTTGCTCGTTTTGCATATGGCCTAATAGAAGATCAACTTGGACTTTGCTGGAGGGCTCCACGAGGTGAAGGAGGAGAATGCCAAGATGAAATAGGATTTTGCGGCTTTGGATGTAGAGGCAAAAGCGTTTCATATCCAGGTGAATCAGTACTTGATAGAGAGAAATTCTACCTTTCGCACAGTGGAATTCCAGAAGGCTAAGCTCGAGAAGAGAGGTGAGAAGAACAAAGAGCTCCGAAGGGCAGCGGTTAGACTCACCAAAGAGTGTGGAGAGAAAGAGAAAGAGTTGAAGGTAAACTCTGAGTGTGCCATGAAAGTGGAGGAAGACAGAGTTCGATTGTGGGAAAATTCTGAGAAGCAGAAAAGGGCTCTAGAAATGGACCTCGAGTTGTCCCAAGGGAAAGTTGCTTCATTAACTGATCAGATGAAGTAGCAAAATCTTGAACTCAAGAGGAAGGTCGCTGACTGGGCAATATATGCCATCTACAGCTTATGACCAAGGAATCTGGGGATGGACCCCTTCAACCACCTAAATGAATATGAGGACATCACTGCTTCCATGGCCCAAGCTGATGATACCAAGGAGGAAGAAGAGCCTCCTCCAGAGGATTACCAGCCTGAGGCCTACGTCTCTGAGGACCCAACAGTTGATCGGATGGTCGGCGACAAATCGGGGGATATAGAGATTGCACCCGCAGAGCCTGGAGGTGGAGACCAGTGATTGTTTCTTTTGCTTCTGCACAACTTTTCTTTTAACTCTTTCTTTTTTATTACTTATCTCTTTTTTGGCTGCCCACTGTACTTATTCGAATTACATATATATAAAAGAAGTATTTTTAGCCATTTGTGATAGCATTTCTATAATTCGAGCACTTCACAAGACTAATGTTACATATCCGAACAGGAAACTTGTAAAATGTTGTAACGACCTAGATCATACAAGATAAATTTGTTCAAGACAAAGAAGAACGATCTTATTCATAAAGGTTACAAGGAAAAGAAATGGAAAATTAAGAGCGATTTCGGAATTATTGGTAATAGGGGTAAAAATGCTCAACATTCCAAGCTCGAGGTACTTCGGAACCATTAAACCTCTTGAGGTGATACGTTATATGTCGTATTACCTTAGCGATGCGATATGGACATTCCTAGTTAGGTCCCAGTACCCCTGCACTCGGTTCCTTTGTACTGAGAAGGACTTCTTTCAAAACCAAGTCGCCAACCTGAAAGTCTCTTCTCCTGACCTTAGAGTCGAAGAACCTTTTTACACGTTGCTGGTAGGATGATATCCTTAACCAAGCCTTGTCGCGGTGTTCTTCAACTAGGTCCAGACTTGCACATAGAAGTGCTTCATTATCTGTTTCATTGAATAGGTCTCTCCTGAGCGAACAGTCCTTACTTCCACTAGGATCATAGCCTGGCAGCCATATGCTAGTGAGAATAGCGTTTTTGAAGTAGAGGTTCTCGGAGTTGTTCTATATGCCCATAGAACTTCTAGGAGGTCATCGACCCAATTACCCTTGGCAGTGCCAAGCTTGGCCTTCAGAGTGTGCTTGATAGTTTTGTTGACAGCTTCAACCTGACCATTGGCTTGTGGTCTTGCGATTGAGGTGAACTTTTTATGGATCTCCAGCTTATCACAAAACTACTTGAATTCCTTATTGTTGAACAGCTTCCCATTATCAAAGATGAGTATATGAGGAATCCCGTAACGACACACTATATTCTTGAAGACAAAGTCTTTGAGCTTCTTGGTAGTAATCGTGGCCAAGGGATCAGCCTTAGCTCATTTGGTGAAGTAATCTACTACAACCATAGCATGTTTGATGCCCCCCTTTCCGGCTGGCCTGGGCCCAATAAGATCAATTCCCCACATGGAGAATGGCCAAGGGCTAGTCATTGTCATTAGCTAGTGGGAAGGAGCTCGCGGGATGTTTGTGAACCGTTGAAACTGGTCACACTTTTTCACAAAATTGAAAGTGTCTTCTTGAAGTAGAGGCCAATAGTATCTTTGGTGGACAATTTTATTGGCGAGGGATCGTGCGGCATTGTGATTACCGCAAATCCCTTCATGTATCTCCCTCATAATATAGTCTTCTTCTTCGTCGGTTACACATCAAAAGAGAGGGGCGCTAAACCCTCGCTTGTATAATTGATCTTCGATGAACGTGTAACGAGCAACTCTAGTGCATAGGAATTTTGCCTCGGTCTTGTCACTGGGCAGAGTCCCATCTTAGAGATACTAAATGATTGGAGTCATCCAGGAAATTGATTTTGTTGTAGCTACGATCTGCTCAGGTGAGCTGATACTAGAAATCTCTATGTATCGAACTGGAATACTTTCTAGCACATCTGAGTCTAGCGACGAGGTTATTCTTGCCAAGGCGTCCATGACAGAGTTACTGTCTCTTGTAATTTGCTTGATTGTGAAGTGCTTGAAAGACTCGAGTATGGTCGTAGCCTTCTTTAGATAGCTGATCATGTTATCTTCCTTGGCTTGATATTCTCCCAAGATCTGATTAACAACCAGTTGGGAGTCGTTGTGAATACTGATCATGCTTGATCCCATTTCTCTCGTTAATCGCAGACTAGCGAGCAACACTTCGTATTCGACCTCGTTGTTCGTCGCTTGGAACCTAAATAAAAAAATTCCATGGATGTGAGTCCTCTTGGGACTAAGGAGAAGATCTGTCGCGACTTTTTTCCTGTTTGAGAAACCATCGACATAGAGGCTCCAAGTGATAAGTTCTGAATGGTTTTCTGGATGACTTCGCTAGCTTGCTGCTTAGATTCCTGATTCGACTAGTACGAAATTCCGAAATGAAATCGGCAACAGCCTACCCTTTGATGGTTGCTTTTGATCTGTAATGCAGATCGAACTGAGTCTGACTCAGTTCCATTGCCTATTTGAGTAACTTACCCGAAGCTTCTGGCTTCTGAAGAACTTGCCTGAGTGGATAGTTGGTCAGAACATGGATTGTGTGGGCATGAAAATAGGGTTGTAGCTTCCTAGAGCCGATCAGCAGGGCATAAGCTAATCACTCCATTTGTGGATATCACATCTCAGAGTCCAGCAGTCGCTTGCTTGTGTAATACACTAGCTATTGAACTCTGCCCTCTTCCCGAATGAGAGCTGTATGACCACATGCTGAGAAAAGGACAGGTACAGGAGTAGAATTTCCTTAGGAAGAGGCTTGGACAGGAGAGGTGGCTTTCCAAGGTGTTCTTTTATACTGCTCGCACTCTAGAGTCCACTTGAACTTCTTTTTGGCTCTGAGTATATTAAAAAACGGCAAGTAATGATCTATAGCTCTTGATATGAAGCCACTGAGAGCCAATATTCTCCCATTTAGGCTCTAAACCTGTTTTCGGTTGGTCGGGCTTTTCATATCAATGAGAGTCTGGATCTTCTTGGGGTTGATTTCGATTCCCCTCTGGTTAACCATATACCTCATAAACTTTCCTAAAGATACTCCGAATGAGCATTTAAGAGGATTGAGCTTCATTCTATACCCTCAAAGTATGTCGAACATCTCAGCGAGATATGTTATGTGATCTGAAAGGACATGCGACTTGACCAGCATGTCATCACCATAAACTTTCATCGACTTTTTGATCTATTTAGAAAACATACGGTTAACCAACCGCTGATAAGTTTCCTGAACATTTTTTAGGCCGAAGGGCATGACCTTGTAACAATATAGTCCCCGATCTATAACGAACGAGGTATGCTCTTCATCCGATGTGTATATCAGGATCTGATTATATCCTGAGTAGGCATCCATAAAACTAAGCAGCTCATGCTCGGAGTTGGCATCGACTAGCTAATCGATCCTTGGCAAGTGAAAACTGTCATTCGGACATGCTTTGTTAAGGCCGGTGAAGTCGACACAGGTTTTCCACTTGCCATTGGGCTTCTTTACCAAGACCGGATCGGCAACCCATCTTGGGTAAAGAGCATCTTGGATGGACCCATTCAAAAGGAGCTTATCTACCTTAGTTTTCAAGGCAACATAGCATTTAGGGTCCATAGCTCTTATCTACTGGTGAACCGGCTTGATTGCATATCAATGTTGAGGGCATGACATATGACATTCGGGCTGATCTCGATCATGTCAACATGAGTCCATACAAAAACATCGGCATTCTCTTTGAGGAAGCTTGTCAGGTTTTTGGCGAGCTAAGGTTTGAGATTACTCCCAATTCTCAACACTCGGGTCGACTCATTTTGATTGACTGACACCTCAGATAAGTCCTCAACTAGCCCACTGTGAGGGCACTCTTGGATGCGAGGATCCATGTTGTCCTCTACTAGGTTGGGCTATGGCTCGATGTTGTTGATCGCTATAGCCTACTCGAGGATGCTTATTAGCCTTCCTTTTCCCTTGCACGCCATCTGTACTACTCTTATGTAGTAGTTGTGAGATTCGGATTGAGATCTTTATACTTCCTTGATCCTCGTTGGGGTTGGGAACTTCATTTTCAAATAGGAAATGGAGGTGATTGCCTTGAAATTTTGCAATAGAGGTCATCCCAGAATGCCATTGAAGGCGGACAGACTGTCCATCACAAAAAAAATCCATCATTTTGGTCATTTCGTTGGTTTCACCCAACGTGACCGAGAGCGAAATCGTTCCTCTAGGAATCAAATAATCCCCAGTAAAACCATAAAGAAGGATAGAGGCAGGCTTCAGGTCTACCTCGTCCAATTGCATTTTCTCGAAAGCTCACTAAAACAGGATATTCATAGGACTTCCATTGTCCACCAACATTCTGTGGACTTTGCACCGACCTATTTCAGGCGCAATGATGAGTGCATCCTTATAGGGATGATGCAATCTCACCATGTCTTTCTTAGAGAAAGTGTCTCCTCTTCCTTACGAACCTTAGCGGGTCACGATACCGTGCTCATTACACTCACAGGGTCATGACGAGCTTCTCGAGCATACCTCTCCTAGGCACCTCGAGAATTCCTTGCGAGGTGCGATCCTTCAAAGATGATCCTTACACAGTAGAGACCCTTGCGACCACGACGCTTCTTTCCTTGTTCCTCTTGATCTTTTTCCCGAACAGGAGTTTGACTATTAACATACTCTTTGAAGTTGCCCTGCTTGATAAGGTCTTTGATTACTTGCTTGAGAGCCCGACACTCATTGGTGTGATGTCCATTATCCTGATGATAGCGGCAGTACTTTTTGTTGTTCCTAGTTGAGAGGGGATTCTTCATAGGCTCTGGCTTTCTGAGTAGGCTGGTCTCCTCTGACTTATCTAGAATAGCCGACATTGAGGCATTCAAAGGAGTGTATTGACTTTTGTTGCAATCATGACGAGGAACTACGGCATAAGATTTTTGGGCTCAAATCGCTGCTTCTTTCCTTTTCGTTAATCGTCATTAGCCCATCTGCGATCAGCCCTTCTACTATTCTCCCCCCGGTCAGGAGCATTAGTCGAGGGATCGGGGTCTCCGCAGTTAAGAGCGGCCCCAAAGTTTTTGATTCGGAGATATTTCTCAGTGAGGTTATAAAAGCGAGTGAGGGAAACATCGTCCTCGGATTGCAGTTCCTTCCACAAGTCAGTCTGTGGGTGAACCCCTACGATAATGAGAGTTCAAATGGATTCCTTGGAAGTATGAGCCACTTTGTGGAGTTTCCTGTGGAATTTGTCTTTGTAAGATTAGAGGGTTTCATCCCTCTCCTACCGTATGTTGCTCAGGTAGCTCAACGGCATCAAGAACTTCCTGTTTGTTTGGAAGTGTCTTAGGAATGATGAGCTCATTTGATGCCATGAGCTAATTGATCTCGCGGGAAGCGACCTGAACCAGCGTTTGGCATGGGCAGATAGGGTTACTACTAAGCAGCGACATTTGGCCAAGTTGGAGACTTGGTGGAGTTTCATGAGGTCATTGAACTCATAAAGGTGATCCTGCAGATCTGAATTCCTATCGAATGCCCGCATGTCGGGTATTTTGAATCTCGATGGGAGAGGAACAACTAAAACTGTTGGAGAAAATGGAGATGCCTCTGTGACCGTCCTATACTCATTCTGCTGAGCCTTAAGCTAATCCAAAGCTCGCTATAGTTCCTCAATCTGAGGTAACGGAGCTGCCTGGGGATCACTTTGTGCAATGTGGGTTCGACCCTCATGGTTGCGGTTGAGGAAAGACCTCAAATTAAGCTCTTCCTCAACTCGGCTGGAAGCTTCGATGAACCTTGACACATGTTGGCTAGGGCCATGTGAAGGCATTGAATGGCTTGGGGAGTTTTCCCGATCTCCGCGGTGGTTCGAACCTACTTGCGGACAATGGGGGTTTCCTGCATGATGACGGTCAAGGTCATCATTTCGACATTGGGAATCTTCCTGGCTTGCACTTTTGTGGGAGTGCCTATGCGATGTGGCGTGGGACGGCTCATGCCGCGACATGTCATTGGGTCGCAATGCCACGGGTGTTCTGCCCGTTCCACGACTGATGTTCGTTAGTCCCCCGGAGCCTTTCGGTCCACTACTCGCCACTTGCTTTCCCTTAATTTTGCACACTGCAGTGCACACAGTACGAGCTTTTTCCCTTTTCCGAGCTTTCGTGTGACCTCTAGGCATCTTTGGCAGTGACACCACTTCATTGGTCTCTAGCGGCACGACCCAATCCAAACGGTCTAGCCTTTGGCTAATCATTTGGAGAGTATTATTGAACCTCTCCAAATAACTCATCATGGCTGGGTTGAGTTGTGAGCTTGAAGGAATATCTGCCATGATACTCTGTTGGACTAGAGACACTTAAGGAGAAGTGTCATCTTGTACCCGGGGGATTTCCTCATTGTCAAAGTCGGTTCACTCAGTTTTGAAACCGCAAACCATCTGCTGATGGGTAGGACCGATTGGTTAGAGGTTTTTGATGAAGAGCATATACTAAATCAGGCCCTCCTTCTAGCGCCAAACTGTTGATGCTGGATTTTGACACCAATGACTCACACGTGCAAAATGCTAAGTCAGCTTAGAACTTACATGTGATATGGAAATATGAAGCAGGAGAGTAAATAAAAGACGGTTTTTAAAGTGGTTCGGATGCTCAAAAGCAATTCCTACGTCCACTGTAGTTGCATTAATAAGTGGTTATAGTCAGGTCGCATGGTAACGAGCTCAGTTACAACCAAGAGAGAGAGAGAGAGAGAGAGAGAGAGAGAGAGAGAGTGTGTGTATGTTGTTTAAGACTAAAGATAAGCCAATCCCTTGAATAAGAGAGGATCCCTCTATTTATAGTGGGAGGATTCAAGGGATTCAAGGTAATAATCATGAATCTGCAACCAAGTAGGTGTGGTACGATTCCTAACCCACTTCCCATTAGTTGTCTGCACAAGAGATATCCTTAAATTGCATAGGGCTTGGGCAGGTGGACGATTCCTAGCCACTCGCAAGCCTGGCACCTCACCTACTGCACTGACGAGAACCATATCTCTTCCGTCATTGCGTGACGTGACAAAGCCTTCCTAAATTCTGATTAGCTCTTGCTGACGAGACTCCACGTCAGCCCTGACTTTTTAGGCATAATAGCTAAAATGCAGGAAGAGCCCCAAGAAGAGAGCAATGATAATATGGGGTTTAGCTTATATGATTAGGAAGTTGTTTTCAGTATGCTTCCTACTTAGTTTATTACCTAATAAGGGTAGTTCACTTTTGCAACATCAATGTAATTTTCAATAAGTTCTCTTTTCTTAATTTTCAATTTTGTAATTATGTGAATAATGAATACAAATCTTCCTAATTTCTTCAATATGTATAATAGAAATAGAACACAGAGAGGAATTTAAAACCTTGATCTCCTACTTCAAAATTATCAATTTTTACTACTTTTTTCTTCTTGTTTGGGTGAGAAGAAAATGAATTATAGAAAATATGAATAAAGTAATTTAATTCTTTTATATGAAGGTGTATATATGTGGTTGGGTTTTTTGGGATAGTGTAGAGAGTTTGCAATTTTTCTCTTCTAAAAATTGCACATTTGTAAACTTTTACTTAATGGATTGTTTTAGTAGACAGTGAACGTAGACTAAATTGATTGGGCTGAACCACTTTAAAATTCTTGTGTTTTGGTTTTCTTTATTTTTAGTTGTTTGTTTTAATTTTGCATTTGAGTTGTCAAGATTTTTTTCCCAACAAAATCAACCAATTTTTATGGCTTGATAGGGGTTAATACTGAACTGGAGAATCATTGCACTCTATAATATTTGGGAAGTTGCAGGCATTAACGAGAGGATTCAAACCTCATACGCTGTAGTAACAAACCACAAGTCTGACCATTCCATTAACCCCTCAGGAGTCGTAAATCTGAATTAAACCAATAATTTTTCAGTAAGGATTCTAATCTTATTACTTAAGTAACTTTCTCTTGCAAATCAATGTTAATTTTCTGCTAATTCACAGAAAATTGTTCATTATCAGCTGAAGATCTTCCCTCAAATATCCTCTCTCTTGCTTTAACGGCCTGCATGATCAAACGCCAATAAAACAATAAAAATTTATTATTCTAAAATCAGAATACTATCAAAGGATTAGAGAAGAATTGAACATTGGAGCGGCTGACCTGTTTCTCCCAATTTTGACAGCTCGTTAAGATAGCGAGTAAAACACTTTGCACAAAAGCTCCAACTTGAATGCCAATCCAGAGTCCTTGCCCTCTCAATTGTAACCAGAAGCCTAAAATTGCAGCAACTGGGATCCCACAAAGATAGTATGCAACGAGGTTGACATAAGCCCCCAAGTCCTGCCACCCGCAGGCCCGAGCAATGCCTGAACATTTGAACAACCGTGCCATCAAATTACCGAAGGATTCGGATATAATTCAAGAATATGTATGTGAATGGGTAGCAGAAGGGGAATCAAGAGCCAGAACTGACCGGAAAGAACTGCTTGGAAGCCGTTTAACATAACACAGAGACATATCAGAGGAGCCATCTTTGTGACATAATCCACAACTTCCTTGTCATTGCTGAAAAGGTAAACAAAAACATGCCGGCTAGCATACAGAATTGAGCTTACTATGACTGTCTCTAAAACAGTAAGAAATACCGCGGTGCGGACAGCTACGCGAGCTGCTTGTGGATTTCCAGCTCCTAATGCATTTGAAACTCTAGTGCTGCACAAGAACAAGAAAATCTTTTTCAGAATTATGAAGATTTGTACAGTGCTGTTATGCACGATGTACACGTTAAACCAAACCTTCCTGCGATACCGAACCCGTCTGATACTGTAAAAAGTGTTGTGATTGTTGTTAAACTGTTTAAGAAGGGAAAAAGAAAATCTCATCAATGTACATAAATAGAAATTCAGACCTTGAAATTGGGAATGGCTCGTTAAATCAGTTATGGTTTTTTGACGGAACTGCTTCTCATTTTAATCGTAGTAATCCTAGAGCTAATACGTGTACCAAATCCCAACTTCTAAATATAGTACACTGACAGAGAACATACCACACTGATAAAACTGAAGTTTCAAGCTTCGGATTTGGTAAAAGTCCAGACAGCAAGGTGAGAAACTCAAAAGCCCACCATTCAAGGCTGCAGTCATCAGCATTACAATAAAAGGAATCAAATCAAAATACAAATTGCATCTTGAAATTACACTACAAATTATGAAAATGGGCAAGGAGAAGTTACCAAACCATAAAAGCAGAAGGAATGGCGAGGCGAAAGAACTCTCCTATTCCTCGGAATAGCTCCATCGATACCGGCACTCGGGTTTTCTCACAGCTTGAAGAGTACATCATGTACAATCCAAGTAACAGCACATTCAACCAATATGACATACCAATTGCTAGAGCTGCTCCAATATTGTTCAGCTCAAACTCTAAAATCAGAGCCCAAGAGATAAAAATGTGGAAGCAAATGGTGACACAAGAGCTCATGAGCAAGGGAGTGATCAAACTTTGCACTTGAAAATATCTAACAAGTGGCTGAAGAGCTGCATATCCAAAAAGTGCAGGCACAAGCCACACTGTGAATTTACCAGATTCAGTTGAAATTAAAGGGTCTTGCCCCATCAAAATCAGAAGTTTCCCCATGTTAATCCACAATATAGACACAGGGAAACAAACCAGAATTAGAGAAAACATAGCAGTGTGTGTTTGTATTCCTAGTTTTCTATATTGCTGAGCTCCAGAACCTTGCCCACATAGAGTTTCCATTGCAGTTGACATTCCAAACTGTTTGCCATTTCCACACATCACAAGATTCCATTAATTTTCAGACTCCACTACATAGTAAAAATAATCTGTAACATCCCAAACTCACTTTCTCTTGTGGGGCTCAGAGCGCGTCTCCTTGATTCGAATCCAGGACTTCATCCTTAAAAATGAATCAAGAATACCTATTGAGCTAGTCCAGAGGAAGTAGGTAATGGGATATCACATCATTCTCAGGAAAGGTAAATGGAAGAGACTAGACTTACAAGGAGGCTGAAGCCAGTGACAGCACAGAAGGAGATGGCTACGGCGGTGCTGGAGAGAGAGAGCTCACCGAGATGCCCAACCATCATCACTGAAATGACCTGCAGAAAGTACTGTGACAAGTTCACAGCCACCATGGGTCCAGCTATGCAGCTAAGCCTCTTCACTTCTTCTACATATTCGCCAGCTCCAATATGTCTTCCATTTCCAACACTTGAAACTTCTTCTCCCTTTTTATCCAACAAACCCTTGTCCATATTTTTTCTGTACAAGGTTTGGCCATGGAGAAACTCTATTTATAGAAGAGTTCTCTTAGAAATTTTATGAAACATATCGTATTTTTATTGGCCATTAGGACATGTTAGAGACAGCACATCAACTTTATTTTTTTGTCTGTCATACATAATAATTTGGAAATTGAGCGCATATTAATGTCGGATACGACTCTCCCTCTCCGAAGACTAGTTCTTCGAAAACTATCTGCTTTGACAAATGGTTTATAAAATATGTTATCACGAAAGGTTACTTTATTCTTAATTAATTATTTGAAAATTAATAGTCGGACCAGAAAACCTGGTTATATGAATCGTAGGTGTAATATTATTGAAATCATTACCATTTAGAAATTTTTATCGTACAGATAAAGAGTCTTTTAACCATGGTCGGATAGGAACGATCACTCATTCGTAAAATATTTGAGTTCTGCGTCCCATATAACTGAATCCTCTGAAATCACAAAAATCTTTACTTAAAATAGGATTCCAACTAAACACCCTCTGAGATTTTGAGAAAAGTTAGTGAAAGTTATAAGCTATGTAGAAGAGTTATTCTGGGCCATGACCCATGACAATAGATTATTGTGCTAATTTCTTTCAAAAAAATAATTAAAATACGTGTAAATTAGTCTAAATATTTTAATTAAAAAAAAAAGAATTATTGTTGACAAAATACAAAACTCCCCTGGTCAAATATTTCAAAAAATCTATATTACTAGCTCTTGATAAATATATTGTAAATTTTATGACGTCTATACTAAGAAAGTTGGTGAAGATCTCCGAGTTATCTTTCTCCAGCATTAATCTTATTATGTTAACGTGTTCTTAACATGAATCTTGATCCGTGAAGGCATGTGGCAGCACTTTTGAGAAGAAACTAGTTGCAATTTGTTCTTAAGGAAAAGGATAAAAGTCTGTGTCAGATTTCCACAATGAGTGGTACAAAAAAAGGGATTTCATTATTGAGGAAGTCCAAAGTAATGTCCACAATTCTAAGGCTACGTTTGTTATACTTTTGAGAACGATTAGTATTAGTATAATTGATTTATTCTCAAAATATTATCCTATGTTATTTAATTTTTTTAAATTCTTTTAAATTTATTAATTTAATCAAATATTTTTAAATATTTTTTTAAAAAATTACAAAAATACCCTAACAACCCTCTGACTATGGTGGCCGATTGTCTATATTTAATGAATAGGTTGAGGGTGTTTTTATTAATTTTTAATATTTTATTATAAGGGTGTTTAGTAAATAAATAAACATAAGAGATATTTTTATTAATTTTCAAATCATATATTGTAATATTTGCCTAATTTAATTTTTTTTAAATATTATTTTAAAAAGTATCAAAATAATGAACCAAATGAATCCTAAATATTTTGTTGTCAATATATAATGGGAGTTGTCCTTCAGCATAAAAAGAGAGAGTCCCATTTTCCTTTTTTTTCTTTTGACTTTTTTCTTCTTGAAAACAATAAAAAAAACCAACCTATTCGTTAATTTCGGTACACTTTATTTATTAGATAACGAAAAAAACGTTTTCTTTAATACATTGTTATTATCGTATTTTTATTTTTTTATATAATGACATTAGAGCACACGTTAAGAACTTAAGATAACCCAAAATTTGATTTATTAGTCGATTTTTTAATCACCTTAATTTTAAGATATTTCTCTTTCACAACTTGAAGAAAATACAAAGAAAATACAAATAATTTATATTTCTTGTTCTTGCTTGTTTTTATCATAATACAATAAAATCTCTTTATACTCATAATGGTGGGACAAATTAATTTTATTACTATGAGGAGTTTATAACTTAATAGAGGTGTAATTACAAAAATTATTGTTTTGATTTAATTATTTTATAATTCACGTTTTAGTAGTATGTATTAGAATTTCAATTAATTATTTTAGTAGACATTGCTACAATTACACAAGAAAAGAAAGGAAATAATCCTGAGGATGATAGTACGGAAATATAAAATGTTTCATGCCAAGAAGCTCTAAAAACATGTTTGAAAAATAATAGGGTGCGTTTGGTTTATTATTTTGTATAGGATTTTGGGAATCATATTGGGTAGTTGAATAGGGGAGTATTACGAGGTAAAATTTAAAAATTTCTAAAAAATCCCTTAGGTTTGCTAATTTAATTAAACACCCCAATATATAAAAATTGTGTAAAATGATAAAAACATCCCCATCACCCGCAATGCCAGATTTTGGCCACCATCGCCGAAATCTGGTTGGAAAATTGCTTTACAACACAGACCAGACGGATCTGTGTTGTAACGCATCGATATGGCCTTTTTCGGTCAGATCCACCACGGATCTGGTCGGAAAAGGCCAGATCTACGGCTAGATGTGGTCATCGACTACCGCAAAGATCCATCTTTGGCCGTCATTGTCGGTTAACGATGACCAAGATTTAGCCGTCAGATTGATGAATAACCGGCCATTTTCGGTCTTGGTGTAAGCCGTTGTGACAAATTCTGGTTACCACCGACGGTGGTTGCCGGAATCTGGAAAATATGGGTGGGTGGGGGTGTTTTTGCTAATTTTTAAACTTTTTTTAGGGGTATTTAATGAAATTAACAAACTTAAGGAGTCTAAAAGTAATTAAAAAATACACTAATATTTCTCAAATAATGTGCCAAACAATATTTGGGGAATAGAATTGGGAATATGGGTAGAAATATTGAATCAAATGCACCCATAAATTTTTTGGTTTCAACAGAAAGGTGTTCATACTAATGAGTTATTGTGCCACAAGTTAAAAAGATGTAGTAATAACTCTAAAGTATAAATTATTATTTCAAACAACTTTAGATAAATATCATCCTAAACCTTTACAGTAACATAGATGTTTTTTTTTTTTTTTTTTTTGCAATATACAGATAATTATTACTATGAGACGAAAATTAGAAAATTATAATAGAGTATCACTATATAGAGGTTATTGTATTTGTTAATAATAAGAAATCTTTTGTTTGAATTTATTTTGGAGATTTTTTTTTTTTTTTTTGGTTAACTAAGGTGTTTAGATCAGCTTACACACACTTTGACTAAATCTTAAGGAAAGCTATCCCACGACAATCCACTATGGTGTTTTTGAGATTTTTAATATAAATAAGTTCTCTTTCTTAATTTTCAATTTTGTAATTATGTGAATAATGAATGCAAATCTCCTAATTTCTTCAATGTGTATAATCGGTGTTATAACCTAAGCCTAAAACCAATTCGCAACACAAACAAACATAAACAAGATTCAAGATCAAAGAACCAAACACACACAAAATCAAGGCACGAATTTACTGTGGTTCGTCTATCCAATCTTGGATAGACTACATCCACGTTGAGCTCCGAAATACGGATACTCACAGCACTAAAAGAATATCCAACGATTACAAGAAGACAACCATACAAATCTGCCAAAACGGATCAACCCTCAACCTAGGCCTATTTGCTCAAGAATCTCTCAAGAATCTGCAAGAAACAGAGGACAAAAACCAGCCTCAAGAAGGAAACGCAACCCTCTTCAAATCTACCCAGATTATACCCAGAAAGACCCAGCAAATACTCAACCCTAGTTTCTCTCTATTTTTCCCCTCTCACAAACCCTAATTTCTGATTAACAAAAAATGCGTTCATCATTCACATCACTGTTGCTTTCTTTATATATGCCCATATCAGTAAATATCAGCCCTTGGATCTATCTTGATCTGACGGCTAGAATTCCACCAATGAACTTAAATGAAATGACCCCATTTTGGCTTCACATTATTTTCAGTCTCCACCTTGAAGCCAACTTTCTTCCTTCCATTTATTTCCTTTCTTCTTTTCAATTTCTGGACTCCTTTTTAGTGCAGTAAGCTATCACATATTTCTTCTCAGCTCTAAAGGAAAGTGTTTATCTGATGTGAAGCAAGTTCAAGCAGTGCTTGAACTTGGCTGTGGTCACCACTTTGGTTCCCATGTCCGTTGGATCATCTTTAGTAGGCATCTTCAAAAGATTAATTTCTCCCTTTGCAATCAGGTCTCTGACGAAGTGATGCCTGACAACCACATGTTTTGTTCGTTCGTGATACACTGGGTTCTTACTCAAATGAATGGCACTTTGACTGTCAGAGTAAACTGTTGCTATGCCATTCAATAGATCAGCTTCTTTTAGAATCCCTTGAAACCATGTTGCTTCCTTGAATGCATCTGAAACTGCTACGTACTCTGCTTTAGTAGTGGATAGTGTAACCAGAGGTTGCAACTGTGCTTTCCAACTAACACAGTTACCTCCCAATGTAAAGTAATAAGCAGTTGTGGACTTCCTAGAGTCTCCATCACCTATAAAATTTGCATCTACATACCCAACCAGATCAAGTGATGCATATCTTTTACAGAAAATTAAACCAATTTTAACAGCGCCATTAATGTATCTTGTCAACCATTTTAAAGCATTCCAATGTTTATTTCCAGGATTTGACATGAACCTGCTTAATAGTGATATTGCATATGCTAAATCAGGTCTGGTGGATATCATGGAATACATTACAAAACCTATGCCATTAGAATAAGGGACATTCTCCATTTTCAGTCTATCTGAGTTTGTTTTTGGGGATTGTGACTTACTAAGTATGAAATGGTTTGCTAAGGGCATTGTCACTGCTTTGGATTCATTCATACCAAATTTTAAGACCAGTTTCTGTAAGTATGAGGATTGATGGAGTTTAAGAGTATTTGCACTTCTATCTCTATCAATCATCATTCCTAGTATTTTCTTTGCCTTCCCTAAGTCCTTCATATCAAATTCAGTACTCAATTTGGCCTTTAAAGCATTAATTTGAGACATGGACTTGCTAGTTATTAACATGTCATCTACATATAGCAAGAGATAGATTGGCATGTTATTCATACAGGCAAAATAGAAACAGTTATCATACATGCTTCTTGTGAATCCATTTCCTATTGTGAATGCATCAAACCCCTTGTACCATTGTCTAGGGGACTGTTTAAGTCCATACAGGGATTTATTCAGTAAGCATATATAATCAGGCAATTTTTTATCCTTAAAACCTATAGGTTGACTCATGAATATTTTCTCATCCAATTCACCATGCAAGAAAGCAGTTTTAACATCCAATTGTTCTATCTCTAAGTCATATTGAACAACAATTGCTAGCATGATTCTAATAGTTTTAAACTTAACTACTGGAAAAAATATTTCAGTGAAATCAATACTTGCCCTTTGAGTGTAGCCCTTAGCCACTAACCTTGCTTTGAATCTTGGTGGGTCAGATTCATTTATCCCTTCTTTCAGTTTGTACAACCATCTTCATTCCTCCAACTTCTGATTCTTTGGCTTTGGAACTAGTGTCCAGGTTTTGTTTGAGTGCAATGACTCCATCTCTTCCTCCATAGCAGCCACCCATTCTTTTCTATCCCTTGAACTCATTGCCTCATCATAAGTATTGGGTTTCTAATCGATGTATGTCTGAGCCAGTTAGGAGTGCTGTATAGATCAGGTCAGCATAGATGTACCTTGCAAGAGGTCTGATCTCCCTCCTGACTCTGTCCCTGGCTAACTGATATTGGGCCAGATTACCATGCTGATCCACTTCAGCATTGTCAGTAGGGTGATCTTTACCCTCCTGCTCTTGATTATGTTGTGGTTGATCTTCAAATGGATCAGTCTCATCTGTTTGGATGTATTGATCAGGGTTAGTTTCAGGCTCCACCTTAAACTAAGTTGTCCCAGTTTGTCTAGAAGTTTCAGACTCTTCTTGTGAGCCACCTGCATTATTAGTACTGGATTTGCAAGGAAAAACTGTTTCATTGAAAATCACATCCCTACTAACAATTATCCTAACTCATGGGGTAGCCCTCTCCTACAGCCTATAACCCTTAGTTCCCTCTTGATATCCTAAAAAAACACACTTAAGAGATCTTGGCTCTAACTTTCCATCTCTAGTATGTGCATATGCAGCACATCCAAAGACTCTTAGGTGTTCAAGAGATGGCCTCCTTTCATACCACTTTTCTTTAGGGCACTTAAAGTCTATTGAGCTAGAAAGGCTCCTATTTATAAGATAGGTTGTTGTACCTAGTGCTTCCCCCCAAAATGTTTTTGGTAGACTAGCTGTGAATAAGAGACATCTAACCCTCTCTATAAGGGTTCTATTCATTCTCTCAGCAACCCCATTCTACTGAGGGATTCCCTTAACTGTCCTACGCCTCAAAATTCTCTCTTCTACACAGTAAGAGTCAAACTCCTGATTACAGAATTCCAAGCCATTGTCTGTCCTAAAGGTTTTCACCTTCCTGTTAACTTGGTTTTCAACCAGGTTTTTCCAACCTTTAAACTTGGTTAAGGCTTCATCTTTGGACCTAAGCAGGTACACCCATACCTTTCTGCTATAATCATCCACAATGGAGAGGAAATAGCAATTCCCTCCATGTATTCTAACCCTTTTAGGACCCCAAAGATCTGCATGTACATAATCCAACCCTTTTTCAACCAGATGAGTTCCCTTTTGGAAACTCATTATGTGCTGTTTTCCCAACACACACACTTCACAGAAAGTTAATTCAGATATGGATTCCATACCAAAATAGCCTTGTTGGCTTAACACTGTAATACCTTTTTGGCCTATGTGGCCAAGTCTCAAATGCCATTTCTCTACAGCAGTCAGATTAGTAGGTGATAAAGCAGAATTTATAGTGAATGCGCAATGTTGACCACACAGAATGTACAGCCCATTTTGTTCGACCCCTTCAAGCAAAATTTCATTATTCTTATACACAACTATAGACCCTTTTTCTACCTTATAACTACATCCAGTTTCATCCAAAGTTTCTAAGGAAATCAGGTTTCTTTTAAGGTCAGGTATATACCTTACTCTGGTTAACATTATGACTTTACCATTATTTAACCTAATGGTTATGTTTCTTATGCCTTGAACCTTACAAGAGTGATTATTGCCCATAAAGACAGTTTCTAACTCTCCCTTCCTAAAGTTCTGGAACCATTGGATGTTTGGACTCATATGGAAAGTGCATCCCGAATCTAGAACCCATTCCTTACTGCTAGCTTGGTTTGAGACAGTGAGGGCTTCTGAAATTTCAATGCCAGTACTAGTGCTAGCTAAATTACTCTCTGTATTGTGCTATTTTTATTTCTTTATCCAATCATAGCAGTTCTTCTTAAGGTGGTCTGGTTTATTACAGTGAAAACACTTCCTAGTTTCTCCCTTAGACTTGTTATTCTTCCCTTTTTTCTTAGTCTTAGGGTTCATATGTTGCTGGAAATTCTTATTACTATCCCTTCCTAATTGTCCAAGATCTACCCTACTTTTGACAAACAAATTATTCCCATTCATTTTCTGTATTTTCAACTCCAATTCCCTAGATTTCAGGCCAGCTATAATCAGGTCAACACTGGAAACTGTCCCAGTGTATTGTAAAGCATTTTTCACCACTAAGAACTCATCAGGCAATGAATTTAACAGTATCATCGCCAAACTAGAATCTCCTAACTCCTGATCTGTACCTTTCAACACTAATGTCATCTTAAGAATCTCATCAAGGTTTTCTTCTACAGACTTAGTAACATCCATTTTATAAGAGAATAAAGCTCCTTTAAGAAATGATAAGTTTGGTGTAGACTGTAAGGAATAAAGGGATTCGAGTTTACCCCAAAGTGTGAGCGGTGTTTCCATGCTATCTACCTTTCGCAGGACTGCATCGGACAGATTCATTATGATTAGATTGTAGGCTTCGTCATCCACTTCAGCCTTTTTTTTCAGTTTCTCTTCAGACCACTTGGTGGTATCTTTTTCCAGAGCAAGCCCTACCTTATTATGTGAAAGAAGGGCTTTCATCTTCTTTTTCCATGTATTAAAATCGATCTTCCCATCGTATTGGGAGATCTCCATACGAGTAGTGCTCATTGTATTGTAATAACTGGGCAGAACAATCTAAGGAGTACATGGCGTTGTTATACCAGAAGTTGTCAAGTATTGCCAGGAAGATTTTAAAGTAGTTACTGGTGTTCTAGCCTAAATACCCTTAAATTGTATTAGACAAGGCTAGACACAAACAAAACGAAAGTGACAAGACTACTATAGCCCTTAGACAATACCAAGATTTCTCCCCTGACTCATGTTTATGACTCAGACTAACCAATTCGACCAGATTCAAGGACGATTCGAAACCCTAAAGCTCTATAAGCCTTTAATCCGAAAAACCCCCAAATCCTAACAAAACCCTAATTTTGATTTTGCACGAATTTCGTTGATCCCTCGTGTTTGTAACCTAATCTCACGAATTAATCCCAAGACTCAGCAAGATCCGAAGTCCTAATGATCTAGGAACCTTGAAATCGAAAAAACCCCCAAACTGACAAACCCAAATTTTCGAATTCGTAAAAAACAAACGATTTTTAAACCTAAATCCCCCCCTAGAACTTTAGCTCTGATACCACTGTTATAACCTAAGCCTAATAAACTAATTCGCAACACAAACAAACATAAACAAGATTCAAGATCAAAGAACCATATACACACAAAATCAAGGCACGAATTTACCGTGGTTCGTCTATCCAATCTTGGATAGACTACATCCACGTTGAGCTCCGAAATACGGATACTCACAGCACTAAAAGAATATCCAACGATTACAAGAAGACAACCATACAAATATGCCAAAACAGATCAACCCTCAACCTAGGCCTATTTGCTCAAGAATCTCTCAAGAATCTGCAAGAAACAGAGGACAAAAACCAACCTCAAGAAGGAAACGCAACCCTATTCAAATCTACCCAGATTATACCCAGAAAGACCCAGAAAATACTCAACCCTAGTTTCTCTCTATTTTTCCCCTCTCACGAACCCTAATTTCTGATTAACAAAAAACGCGTTCATCATTCACTTCACTGTTGCTTTCTTTATATATGTCCATATCAGTAAATATCAGCCCTTGGATCTGTCTTGATCTGACGGCTAGAATTCCACCAATGAACTTAAATGAAACAACCCCGTTTTGGCTTCACATTATTTTCAATCGGAATAGAACACAAAGAGGAATTTAAAACCTTGATCTCTTACTTCAAAATTATCAGTTTTTACTACATTTTTCTTCTTGTTTGGGTGAGAAGAAAATGAATGATAGAAAATATGAATAAAGTAATTTAATTCTTTTATATGAAAGTGTATATATGTGGTTGGGTTTTTTGGGATAGTATAAAGAGTTTGTAATTTTTCTCTTCTAAAAATTGCACAGTTATAAACTTTTATTTAATGGATTATTTCAATGGACAGTGAACGTAGATTAAATTGATTGGGCTGAATCACTTTAAAATTCTTACGTTTTTGTTTTCTTTATTTTTAATTACTTGCTTTAATTTTGCATGAGTTGTCGGGATTTTTTTTTCCCGACAAAATCAACCAATTTTTATGGCTTGATAGAGGTTAATACTGAACTGGAGAATCATTGCACTCTATAATATCTGGGAAGTTGCAGGCATTAACGAGAGGATTCAAACCTCATAGGTTGTAGCAATAAACCACAAGTCTGACCATTCCATTAACCCCTCAGGAGTCGTAAATCTGAATTAAACCAATAATTTTTCAGTAAGGATTCTAATCTTATTACTTAAGTAACTTTCTCTTGCAAATCAATGTTAATTTTCTGCTAATTCACAGAAAATTGTTCATTATCAGCTGAAGATCTTCCCTCAAATATCCTCTCTCTTGCTTTAACGGCCTGCATGATCAAACGCCAATAAAACTATAAAAAAAACTTAATATTCTAAAATCAGAATAATGTCAAAGGATTAGAGAGACTGACCTGTTTCTCCCAATTTTGACAGCTCGTTAAGATAGCGAGTAAAACACTTTGCACAAAAGCTCCAACTTGAATGCCAATCCAGAGTCTTTGCCCTCTCAATTGTAACCAGAAGCCTAAAATTGCAGCAACTGGGATCCCACAAAGATAGTATGCAACGAGGTTGACATAAGCCCCCAAGTCCTGCCACCCGCAGGCCCGAGCAATGCCTGAACATTTGAACAACCGTGCCATCAAATTACCGAAGGATTCGGATATAATTCAAGAATATGTATGTGAATGGGTAGCAGAAGGGGAATCAAGAGCCAGAACTGACCGGAAAGAACTGCTTGGAAGCCGTTTAACATAACACAGAGACATATCAGAGGAGCCATTTTTGTGACATAATCCACAACTTCCTTGTCATTGCTGAAAAGGTAACCAAAAACATGCCTGCTAGCATACAGAATTGAGCTTACTATGACTGTCTCTAAGACAGTAAGAAATACCGCGGTGCGGACAGCTACGCGAGCTGCTTGTGGATTTCCAGCTCCTAATGCATTTGAAACTCTAGTGCTGCACAAGAACAAGAAGTTCTTTTTCAGAATTATGAAGATTTGTACAGTGCTGATATGCACGATGTACACGTTAAACCAAACCTTCCTGCGATACCGAACCCGTCTGATACTGTAAAAAGTGTTGTGATTGTTGTTAAACTGTTTAAGAAGGGAAAAGGAAAATCTCATCAATGTACATAAATAGAAATTCAGACCTTCAAATTGGAAATGGCTCGTTAAATCAGTTATGGTTTTTTGACAGCACTGCTACTCATTTTAATCGTAGCAATTCTAGAGCTAATACGTGTACCAAATCCTAACTTCTAAACATAGTACACTGACAGAGAACATACCACACTGATAAAACTGAAGTTTCAAGCTTCGGATTTGGTAAAAGTCCAGACAGCAAGGTGAGAAACTCAAAAGCCCACCATTCAAGGCTGCAGTCATCAGCATTACAATAGAAGGAATCAAATCAAAATACAAATTGCATCTTGAAATTACACTATAAATTATGAAAATGGGCAAGGAGAAGTTACCAAACCATAAAAGCAGAAGGAATGGCGAGGCGAAAGAACTCTCCTAATCCTCGGAATAGCTCCATCGATACCGGCACACGGGTTTTCTCACAGCTTGAAGAGTACATCATGTACAATCCAAGTAACAACACATTCAACCAAAATGACATACCAATTGCTAGAGCTGCCCCAATGTTGTTCAGCTCAAACTCTAAAATCAGAGCCCAAGAGATAAAAATGTGGAAGCAAATGGTGACACAAGAGCTCATGAGCAAGGGAGTGATCAAACTTTGCACTTGAAAATATCTAACCAGTGGCTGAAGAGCTGCATATCCAAAAAGTGCAGGCACAAGCCACACTGTGAATTTACCAGATTCAGTTGAAATTAAAGGGTCTTGCCCCATCAAAATCAGAAGTTTCCCCATGTTAATCCACAATAAAGACACAGGGAAACAAACCAGAATTAAAGAAAACATATCGTATTTTTATCGGCCATTAGAACATGTTAGAGACAACACATCAACTTTATTTTTTGTCTATCATACATAAAAATTTGGAAATTAAGCATATATCAATGTTGGATACGACTCTCCCTCTCTTTGGACAAGTTCTTCGAAAACTATTTGTTTTGACAAATGGTTTATAACTGATGTGATAATCTCCTCCGAAAATTAGTCAAGATGTGCAGGACCAGGGGCAGAGGGAGGGGGGTCAAGGATGGTCAGTCGACCCTCATTGACTTTGCAAAATGATTATTTATATGAGATTAACTTTTAAATTCATCAAATATATCAAATTAAATTCTTAGTTTTTACCAAAAAAAAAATCTCACAAATACATTTAATAAATTATATAATGAATTATATAAATATATTATTTAATTGTACAAAGAACAAGATGAAAAAAGTTTGTATATCTTTTCATATATTTTATCAAATAAGTATCATTTCTAAAAAAAAATTTGTCAAATTAAACTACTATCAATTGTTTTGTGTTGCAATATATATAAGGGCTAGCTTACAACCCACCATCATAGCCCTTCACTTAAATTATGGATGCTCAGATGGAGAATTGAACCTGAAACTGTATGTTTATCCACACTATCCTCAATTCGTTATAACCATTTAGACTACCTGCAAGTTGGTCATATCAAAATATTGAAGTTAGGAAAAAAAGATAAATATAAAAAATATGTATTTTGATGCCTTATTTTAAGGGGTCTAAACATAAAAGTGAAATTAAAATAAAAGTTATAATATTTTATTATAAAAGCTAGATAAATCTTTGAATATTTTATTAGTATAAATTTTTATTGTAGTTTAATGTGGAGGTGTTGTTATTTGTGTTGGCTTAGTAACTTGTTCATAGTAAATTTTCTTGGTTTTGTTTTATATTCATTAAAGTATTATAAAAACACAATCATAAATATATTAATTATGAAGAGCATATAGATAAATACTCATATTTTTGTATAATTTATACTCAATATATTATTTATCATAAGTTTATTTACAATTGTATTATTAAGTTTAACTAACATCTTGACCCCTCTAGAATGAGTCTCTGGTTACGCCCATGGTAGGGTCGTGGGTAAAAATGAAATATAAGGAAAAGTTGGAAAAATAATACAGTTTTAATTTAAAATAAGCATAAGTTTTGTATTTATAAGATTCTTATTAACCAATACATTAAAAATTGTCCTTGACGAGATTTCATCTTTGAAAGTATTATATAATAACTTCATTATCAATACTATCAAATACATCTTTCTTTATATACACAACTAAACTATCATTCAGACATTGATCACTCATTCTATTTCGCAAATGATTCTTTACAAAATTTATCGTTGAAAATGCTCTCTCTACATCCAAAACAAAAATAATAAGAAAAATGGTATGATTGATAATAAGATATACAATAAGAAAGAATAATAAAAAAAAAAAATAATAAGTGATGGAATAAGCAAAGCCTGTATAAAGAAATAGAATCATAAAATTGGACCTCTGAAATGTAGAAAAAATTTAGGAGTGGTACTTATGCTAATAAAAACATGAAATTCACGAGGAGCAAGAGAGTCTGGGGTCGAAATTTATACGTCAAATCAATGGTTCATAAATGTTGCCATCGTCATTTTCATAATCCTATAAATAAATAAACATAACATCAAATCAAAATCAAATAACAAGTGGTTGGAATGTTAAATTTGAACGGTAATGATTAAAAATTGATATCCAAATCAACGGCCAACTTGGGGATGAGAAATAACCAGGTGTCTTAGAAGCACAAATACTATAGAATATAGATTCTAAAAATGGGGTTTTCCTTGCCTTCAATCTCATTCTTATGTAAGACTAAACGTAGGATAAGCATATCTAATATGTTATCACGAAAGGTTACTTTATTCTTAATTAATTTTTGAATAATTATGTCGGACCGAAAACCTGGTTATATGGATCGTAGGTGTAATATTATGAAATCATTACCATTTAGAAATTTTTATCGTACAGATAAAGAGTCTTTAACCATGGTCGGATAGGAACGATCACTCATTCGTAAAATATTTGAGTTCTGCGTCCCATTAACTGAATCCTCGAAATCACAAAAATCTTTACTTAAAATAGGATTCCAACTAAACACCTCTGAGATTTTGAGAAAAGTTAGTGAAAGTTATAAGCTATGTAGAAGAGTTATTCTGGGCCATGACCATGACAATAGATTATTGTGTAATTTCTTTCAAAAAAATAATTAAAATACGTGTAAATAGCTAAATATTTTAATTAAAAAAAAAAGATTATTGTTGACAAAATACAAAACTCCCCTGGTCAAATATTTCAAAAAATCTATATTACTAGCTCTTGATAATATATTGTAATTTATGACGTCTATATATAGAAAGTTGGTGAAGATCTCCGAGTTATCTTCTCCAGCATTAATCTTATTATGTTAACGTTCTTAACATGAATCTTGATCCGTGAAGGCATGGGAGCACTTTTGAGAAGAAACTAGTTGCAATTTGTTCTTAGAAAAGGATAAAAGTCTGTGTCAGATTTCCACAATGAGTGGTACAAAAAAAAGATTCATTATTGAGGAAGTCCAAAGTAATGTCCACAATTCTAAGGCTACGTTGTTATACTTTTGAGAACGATTAGTATTAGTATAATTGATTTATTCTCAAAAATATATCCTATGTTATTTAATTTTTTTAAATTCTTTTAAATTTATTAATTTAATCAAATATTTTTAAATATTTTTTAAAAAATTACAAAAAACCCTAACAACCCTTGACTATGGTGGCCGATTGTCTATATTTAATGAATAGGTTGAGGGTTTTTATTAATTTTAATATTATTATAAGGGTGGTTTAGTAAATAAATAAACATAAGAGATATTTTATAAATTTCAAATCATATATTGTAATATTGCCTAATTTAATTTTTTTAAATATTATTTTAAAAAGTATCAATAATGAACAAATGAATCCTAAATATTTTGTTGTCAATATATAATGGGAGTGTGCCTTCAGCATAAAAAGAGAGAGTCCCATTTTCCTTTTTTTTTTGACTTTTTTCTTCTTGAAAACAATAAAAAAAACCAAACTATTCGTTAATTTCGGTACACTTATTATTAGATAACGAAAAAAACGTTTTCTTTAATACATTGTATTATCGTATTTTTATTTTTTTTATAATGACATTAGAGCACAGTTAAGAACTTAAGATAACCCAAAATTGATTTATTAGTCGATTTTTTAATCACCTTAATTTAAGATATTCTCTTTCACAACTTGAAGAAAATACAAAGAAAATACAAATAATTTATATTTCTTGTTCTTGCTTGTTTATCATAATACAATAAAATCTCTTTATACTCATAATGGTGGGACAAATTAATTTTATTACTATGAGGAGTTATAACTTATAGAGGTGAATTACAAAAAAATATTGTTTGATTTAATTATTTTATATTCACGTTTTAGTAAGTATTAGATTTCAATTAATTATTTTAGTAGACATTGTACAATTACACACAGAAAAGAAAGGAAATAATCCTGAGGAGATAGTACGGAAATATAAAATGTTTCTGCCAAAAAGCTCTAAAAACATGTTTGAAAAATATAGGGTGCGTTTGGTTTATTATTTTGTATAGGATTTGGGAATCATATTGGGTAGTTGAATAGGGGAGTTATACGAGTAAAATTTAAAAATTTCTAAAAAATCCCTTAGGTTTGCTAATTTAATTAAACACCCCAATATATAAAAATTGTGTAAAATGATAAAAAATCATCAACCGCAATGCCAGATTTTGGCCACCATCGCCGAAATCTGGTTGGAAAATTGCTTTAAACACAGACCGACGGATCTGTGTTGTAACGCATGATATGGCCTTTTCGGTCAGATCCACCACGGATCTGGTCGGAAAAGGCCAGATCTACGGCTAGATGTGGTCATCGACTACCGCAAAGATCCATCTTTGGCCGTCATTGTCGGTTAACGATGACCAAGATTAGCCGTCAGATTGATGAATAACCGGCCATTTCGGTCTTGGTGTAAGCCGTTGTGACAAATTCTGGTTACCAACGACGGTGGTTGCGGAATCTGGAAAATATGGGGGGTGGGGGTGTTTTTGCTAATTTTTAAACTTTTTTTAGGGGTATTTAATGAAATTAACAAACTTAAGGAGTCTAAAAGTAATTAAAAAATACACTAATATTTCTCAAATAATGTGCCAAACAATATTTGGGGAATAGAATTGGGATATGGGTAGAAATATTGAATCAAATGCACCCAATTTTTTGGTTTCAACAGAAAGGTGTTCATACTAATGAGTTATTGTGCCACAAGTTAAAAAGATGTAGTAATAACCTAAAGTATAATTATTATTTCAAACAACTTAGATAAATATCATCCTAAACCTTTACAGTAACATAGGATTTTTTTTTTTTTTTTTTGCAATATACAGATAATTATTACTATGAGACGAAAATTAGAAAAATATAATAGAGTATCACTATATAGAGGTTTTATTGTTTGTGATTTAATAAGAAATCTTTTGTTGAATTTATTTTGGAGATTTTTTTTTTTTTTTGGTTAACTAAGGTGTTTAGATCAGCTTACACACACTTGACTAAATCTTAAGGAAAGCTATCCCACGACAATCCACTATGGTGTTTTGAGATTTTTAATATAATAAGTTCTCTTTCTTAATTTTCAATTTGTAATTATGTGAATAATGAATGCAAATCTTCCTAATTTCTTCCATGTGTATAATCGGTGTTATAACCTAAGCCTAATAAAACCAATTCGCAACACAAACAAACATAAACAAGATTCAAGATCAAAGAACCAAACACACAAAATCAAGGCACGAATTACTGTGGTTGTCTACCAATCTTGGATAGACTACATCCACGTTGAGCTCCGAAATACGGATACTCACAGCACTAAAAGATACCACGATTACAAGAAGACAACCATACAAATCTGCCAAACGGATAACCCTCAACCTAGGCCTATTTGCTCAAGAATCTCTCAGAATCTGCAAGAAACAGAGGACAAAAACCAGCCTCAAGAAGGAAACGCACACCCTCTTCAAATCTACCCAGATTATACCCAGAAAGACACAGCAAATACTCAACCCTAGTTTTCTCTATTTTTCCCTCTCACAAACCCTAATTTCTGATTAACAAAAAATGCGTTCATCATTCACATCACTGTTGCTTTCTTTATATGCCCATATCACGTAAATATCAGCCCTGGATCTATCTTGATCTGACGGCTAGAATTCCCCAATGAACTAAATGAAATGACCCCATTTTGGCTTCACATTATTTTCAGTCTCCACCTTGAAGGCAACTTTCTTCCTTCCATTTATTTCTTTCTTCTTTTCAATTTCTGGACATCCTTTTTAGTGCAGTAAGCTATCACATATTCTTCTCAGCTCTAAAGGAAAGTGTTTATCTGATGTGAAGCAAGTTAAGCAGTGCTTGAACTTGGCTGTGGTCACCACTTTGGTTCATGTCCGTTGGATCATCTTTAGTAGGCATCTTCAAAAGATTAATTTCTCCCTTTGCAATCAGGTCTCTGACGAAGTGATGCTGACAACCACATGTTTTGTTCGTTCGTGATACACTGGGTTCTTACTCAAATGAATGGCACTTTGACTGTCAGAGTAAACTGTTGCTATGCCATTCAATAGATCAGCTTCTTTTAGAATCCCTTGAAACCATGTTGCTTCCTTGAATGCATCTGAAACTGCTACGTACTCTGCTTAGTGTGGATAGTGTAACCAGAGGTTGCAACTGTGCTTTCCAACTAACACAGTTACCTCCCAATGTAAGTAATAAGCAGTTGTGGACTTCCTAGAGTTCACACACTATAAAAAATTGCATCTACATACCCAAACAGATCAAGTGATGCATATCTTTTACAGAAAATTAAAACACATTTAACAGCGCCATTAATGTATCTTGTCAACCATTTTAAAGCATTCCAATGTTTATTTCCAGGATTTGACATGAACCTGCTTAATAGTGATATTGCATATGCTAAATCAGGTCTGGTGGATATCATGGAATACATTACAAAAACTATGCCATGAATAAGGGACATTCTCATTTCAGTCTATCTGAGTTTGTTTTTGGGGATGTGACTTACTAAGTATGAAATGGTTTGCTAAGGGCATTGTCACTGCTTGGTGTCATTCATACCAAATTTTAAGACCAGTTTCTGTAAGTATGAGGATTGATGGAGTTTAAGAGTATTTGCACTTCTATCTCTATCATCATCATTCCTAGTATTTCTTTGCCTTCCCTAAGTCCTTCATATCAAATTCAGTACTCAATTTGGCCTTAAAGCATTAATTTGAGACATGGACTTGCTAGTTATAAAATGTCATCTACATATAGCAAGAGATAGATGGCATGTATTCATACAGGCAAAATAGAAACAGTTATCATACATGCTTCTTGTGAATCCTTTCCTATTGTGAATGCATCAAACCCTGTACCATTGTCTAGGGGACTGTTTAAGTCCCTACAGGGATATCAGTAGCATATATAATCAGGCAATTTTTTATCCTTAAAACCTATAGGTTGACTCATGAATATTTTCTCATCCAATTCACCATGCAAGAAGCAGTTTTAACATCCAATTGTTCTATCTCTAAGTCATATTGAACAACAATTGCTAGCATGATTCTAATAGGTTAAACTTAACTACTGGAAAAAATTTCAGTGAAATCAATACTTGCCCTTTGAGTGTAGCCTTAGCCACTACCTTGCTTTGAATCTTGGTGGGTCAGATTCATTTATCCCTTCTTTCAGTTGTACAACCATCTACACTCCGCCAACTTCTGATTCTTGGCTTTGGAACTAGTGTCCGTTTTTTTGAGTGCATGACTCCATCTCTTCCTCCATAGCAGCCACCATTTTTTATCCTTGAACTCATTGCCTCATCATAAGTATTGGGTTTCTAATCGATGTATGTCTGAGCCAGTTAGGAGTGTGTATAGATCAGGTCAGCATAGATTACCTTGCAAGAGGTCTGATCCCCTCCTGACTCTGCCTGGCTAACTGATATGGGCCAGATTACCATGCTGTCCACTTCCGCATTGTCAGTAGGGTGATCTTTACCCTCTGCTCTTGATTATGTTGTGGTTGATTTCAAATGGATCAGTCTCATCTGTTTGGATGTATTGATCAGGGTTAGTTTCAGGCTCCACTTAAACTAAGTTGTCCCAGGTTGTCTAGAAGTTCGACTCTTCTTGTGAGCCACCTGCATTATTAGTACTGGATTGCAAGGAAAACTGTTTCATTGAAATCACATCCCTACTAACAATTATCTAACTCATGGGGTAGCCTCTCTACAGCTATAACCCTAGTTCTCCTTGATATCCTAAAAAAACACACTTAAGAGATCTTGGCTAACTTTCCATCTCTGTATGTGCATATGCAGCACATCCAAAGACTCTTAGGTGTTCAAGGATGGCCTCCTTTCATACCACTTTTCTTTAGGGCACTTAAAGTTTGAGCTAGAAAGTCCTTTATAAGATAGGTTGTTGTACCTAGTGCTTCCCCCCAAAATGTTTTGGTAGACATAGCTGGATGAAGAGACATCTAACCCTCTCTATAAGGGTCTATCATTCTCTCAGCAACCCCATTCTACTGAGGGATCCCTTAACTGTCCTACGCCTCAAAATTCTCTCTTCTACACAGTAAGAGTCAAACTCCTGATTACAGAATTCCAAGCCATTGTGTCCTAAAGGTTTCACCTTCCTGTTAACTTGGTTTTCAACCAGGTTTTTCCAACCTTTAAACTTGGTTAAGGCTTCATCTTGGACCTAAGCAGGTACACCATACCTTTCTGCTATATCATCCACAATGGAGAGGAAATAGCAATTCCCTCCATGTATTCTAACCCTTTGGACCCCAAAGATCGCATGTACATAATCCAACCCTTTTTCAACCAGATGAGTTCCCTTTTGGAAACTCATTATGTGCTGTTTTCCCAACACACACACTTCACGAAAGTTAATTCAGATATGGATTCCATACCAAAATAGCCTTGTTGGCTAACACTGTAATCCTTTTTGGCCTATGTGGCCAAGTCTCAAGCATTTCTCTACAGCAGTCAGATTAGTAGGTGAAAAGCAGAATTTATAGTGAATGCGCAATGTTGACACACAGAATGTACAGCCCATTTTGTTCGAACCCTTCAAGCAAAATTTCATTATTCTTATACAACTATGACCCTTTTTCTACCATAACACATCCAGTTTCATCCAAAGTTTCTAAGGAAATCAGGTTTCTTTTAAGGTAGGTATATACCTACTCTGGTTAACATTATGACTTTACCATTATTTAACCTAATGGTTATGTTTCTTAGCCTTGAACCTCAAGAGTGATATTGCCCATAAAGACAGTTTCTAACTCTCCCTTCCTAAAGTTCTGGAACCATGGATGTTTGGACTCATATGGAAAGTGCATCCCGAATCTAGAACCCATTCCTTACTGCTAGCTTGGTTTGAGACAGTGAGGGCTTCTGAAATTTCAATGCCAGTACTAGTGCTAGCTAAATTACTCTTGTATTGTGCTATTTTATTCTTTATCCAACATAGCAGTTCTTCTTAAGGTGGTCTGGTTATTACAGTGAAAACACTTCCTAGTTTTCCCTTAGACTTGTTATTTCCCTTTTTTCTTAGTCTTAGGGTTCATATGTTGCTGGAAATCTTTATTACTATCCCTTCCTAATGTCCAAGATTACCCTACTTTTGACAAACAAATTATTCCCATTCATTTTCTGTATTTTCAAACTCCAATTCAGATTTCAGGCCAGCTATAATCAGGTCAACACTGGAAACTGTCCCAGTGTTGTAAAGCATTTTTCACCACTAAGAACTCATCAGGCAATGAATTAACAGTATCATCGCCAAACTAGAATTTCCTAACTCCTGATCTGTACCTTTCAACACTAATGTCATCTTAAGAATCTATCAAGGTTTTCTTACACGACTAGTAAACATCCCTTTATAAGAGAATAAGCTCCTTTAAGAAATGATAAGTTTGGTGGAGACTGTAAGGAATAAAGGGATTCGAGTTTACCCCAAAGTGTGAGCGGTGTTTCCATGCTATTACCTTTCGCAGGACTGCATCGGACGATTCATATGATAGATTGTAGGCGTCATCCTTCAGCCTTTTTTCAGTTTCTTTCAGACCACGGTGGTATCTTTTTCCAGAGCAAGCCCTACCTTATTAGTGAAAGAAGGGCTTTCATTTCTTTTCCATGTATTAAAATCGATCTTTCCATCGTATTGGGAGATCTCCATACGAGTAGTGCTCATTGTATTGTATAACTGGGCAGAACAATCTAAGGAGTACATGGCGTTGTATTACCAGAAGTGTCAAGTATTGCCAGGAAGATTAGTAGTTACTGGTGTCTAGCCTAAATACCCTTAAATTGTATTAGACAAGGCTAGACACAAACAAAACGAAAGTGACAAGACTACTATAGCCCTTAGACAATACCAAGATTTCTCCCCTGACTCAGTTTATGACTCAGACTAACCAATTCGACCAGATTCAAGGACGATTCGAAACCTAAAGCTCTATAAGCCTTTAATCCGAAAAACCCCCCAATCCTAACAAAACCCTAATTTGATTTTGCACGAATTTCGTTGATCCCTCGTGTTTGTAACCAATCTCACGAATTAATCCCAAGACTCAGCAAGATCCGAAGTCCTAAGATCTAGGAACCTTGAAATCAAACCCCCAACTGACAAACCCAAATTTCGAATTGTAAAAAACAAACGTTTTTAAACCTAAATCCCCCCCTAGAACTTTAGCTCTGATTCCACTGTTATAACCTAAGCCTAATAAACTAATTCGCAACACAAACAAACATAAACAAGATTCAAGATCAAAGAACCATATACACACAAAATCAAGGCACGAATTTACCGTGGTTCGTCTATCCAATCTGGATAGACTACATCACGTTGAGCTCCGAAATACGGATAATCACAGCACTAAAAGAATATCCCACGATTACAAGAAGACAACCATACAATATGCCAAAAACAGATCACCTCAACTAGGCCTATTTGCTCAAGAATCTCTCAAGAATCTGCAAGAAACAGGGACAAAAACCAACCTCAAGAAGGAAACGCAACCCTATTCAATCTACCAGATATATACCAGAAAGACCCAAAATACTCAACACTAGTTTCTTCTATTTTTCCCCTCTCACGAACCTAATTTCTGATTAACAAAAAACGCGTTCATCATTCACTCACTGTTGCTTCTTTATTATGTCCATCAGTAAATATCAGCCCTTGGATCTGTCTTGATCTGACGGCTAGATTCCACCAATGAACTTAAATGAAACAACCCGTTTTGGCTTCACATATTTTTCATCGGAATAGACACACAAGAGGATTTAAAACCTTGATCTCTTACTTCAAAATTATCAGTTTTTACTACATTTTCTTCTTGTTTGGGTGAGAAGAAAATGAATGATAGAAAATATGAATAAAGTAATTTAATTCTTTATATGAAAGTGTATATATGTGGTTGGGTTTTTGGGATAGTATAAAGAGTTTGTATTTTTCTCTTCTAAAAATTGCACAGTTATAAACTTTTATTTAATGGATTATTTCAAGGACAGTGAACGTAGATAAATTGATTGGGCTGAATCACTTTAAAATTCTTACGTTTTGTTTTCTTATTTTTAATTACTGCTTTAATTTTGCATGAGTTGTCGGGATTTTTTTTTCCCGACAAAATCAACCAATTTTTATGGCTTGTAGAGGTTAATACTGACTGGAGAATCATTGCACTCTATAATATCTGGGAAGTTGCAGGCATTAACGAGAGGATTCAAACCTCATAGGTTGTAGCAAAACACAAGTCTGACCATTCATTAACCCCTCAGGAGTCGTAAATTGAATTAACCCTAATTTTCAGTAAGGATTCTAATCTTATTACTTAAGTAACTTTCTCTTGCAAATCAATGTTAATTTTCTGTAATTCACAGAAAATTGTTCATTATCAGCTGAAGATCTTCCCTCAAATATCCTCTCTCTTGCTTTAACGGCCTGCATGATCAAACGCCAATAAAACTATAAAAAAAACTTAATATTCTAAAATCAGAATAATGTCAAAGGATTAGAGAGACTGACCTGTTTCTCCCAATTTTGACAGCTCGTTAAGATAGTGAGTAAAACACTTTGCACAAAAGCTCCAACTTGAATGCCAATCCAGAGTCTTTGCCCTCTCAATTGTAACCAGAAGCCTAAAATTGCAGCAACTGGGATCCCACAAGATATATTGCAACGAGGTTGACATAAGCCCCCAAGTCCTGCCACCCGCAGGCCCGAGCAATGCCTGAACATTTGAACAACCGTGCCATCAAATTACCGAAGGATTCGGAATAATTCAAGTATGTATGTGAATGGGTAGCAGAAGGGGATCAAGAGCCAGAACTGACCGGAAAGAACTGCTGGAAGCTGTTAACAACACAGGACATATCAGGGAGCACTTTGTGACATAATCCACAACTTCGTTCATTGCTGAAAAGGTAAACAAAAAAAATGCCGGCTAGCAACAGAATTGAGCTTACTATGACGTCCTAAACAGTAAGAAATACCGCGGTGCGGACAGCTACGCGAGCTGCTTGTGGATTTCCAGCTCCTAATGCATTTGAAACTCTAGTGCTGCACAAGAACAAGAAGTTCTTCAGAATTATGAAGATTTGTACAGTGCTGATATGCACGATGTACACGTTAAACCAAACTCCTGCGATACCGAACCCGTCTGATACTGTAAAAAGTGTTGTGATTGTGTTAAACTGTTTAAGAAGGGAAAAGGAAAATCTCATCAATGTACATAAATAGAAATTCAGACCTTCAAATTGGAAATGGCTCGTTAAATCAGTTATGGTTTTTTGACAGCACTGCTACTCATTTTAATGTAGCAATTCTAGAGCTAATACGTGTTCCAAATCCTACTTCTAAACAAGTACACTGACAGAGAACATACCACATGATAAAACTGAGTTTCAAGCTTCGGATTGGTTAAAAAGTTGCCCACATAGAGTTTCCATTGCAGTTGACATTCCAAACTGTTTGCCATTTCCACACATCACAAGATTCCATTAATTTTCAGACTCCACTACATAGTACAAATAAACTGTAAGATCCCAAACTCACTTTCTCTGGTGGGGCTCAGAGCGCGTTTCCTTGATTCGAATCCAGGACTTCATCCTTAAAAATGAATCAAGCATACCAATTGAGCTAGTCCAGAGGAAGTGAGTAATGGGATATCACATCATTCTCAGGAAAGGTAAATTAAAGAGACTAGACTTACAAGGAGGCTGAAGCCAGTGACAGCACAGAAGGAGATGGCTACGGCGGTGCTGGAGAGAGAGAGCTTACCGAGATGCCCCACCATCACCACTGAAATGACTTGCAGAAAGTCCTGTGACAAGTACACAGCCACCATGGGTCCAGCTATGCAGCTAAGCCTCTTCACTTCTTCTACATATTCACCAGCTCCCATATTTCTTCCATTTCCAACACTTGAAACTTCTTCTCTTCTCTCTTCTTCTCCCTTTTCATCCAACAAACCCTTGTCCATATTTTTTCTGTACAGGGTTTGGCTATGGAGAAACTCTATTTATACAAGAGTTTTCTTAGAAATTTTATGAAAAATATCGTATTTTTATCGGCCATTAGGACATGTTAGAGACAACACATCAACTTTATTTTTTGTCTATCATACATAATAATTTGGAAATTAAGCACATATCAATGTTGGATACGACTCTCCCTCTTTTTGGACAAGTTCTTCGAAAACTATTTGTTTTGACAAATGGTTTATAATTGATGTGATAATCTCCTCCGAAAATTAGTCGAGATGTGCAGGACCAAGGGCAGAGGGAGGGGGAGGGGGGTCAAAGATGGTCAGTCGACCCTCCTTGACTTTGCAAAATGATTAGTTATATGAAATTAACTTTTAAATTCATCAAATATATCAAATTAAATTCTTAGTTTTTACAAAAAAAAATCTCACAAATACATTTAATAAATTATATAATGAATTATATAAATATATTATTTAATTGTACAAAGAACAAGATGAAAAAAGTTTGTAAATCTTTTCATATATTTTATAAAATAAGTATCATTTCTAAAAAAAAATTTTGTCAAATTAAACTACTATCAATTGTTTTGTGTTTCAATATATATAAGGGCTAGCTTACAACCCACCGCCATAGCCCTTCACTTAAATTGCGGATGCTCAGATGAAGAATTGAACCTGAAACTGTATGTTTATCCACACTATCCTCAATTCGTTATAACCATCTAGACTACCTGCAAGTTGGTCATGTCAAAATATTGAAGTTAGGAAAAAAAGATAAATATAAAAAATATGTATTTTGATGCCTTATTTTAAGGGGTCGAAACATAAAAGTGAAATTACAATAAAAGTTATAATATTTTATTATAAAAGCTAGATAAATCTTTGAATATTTTATTAGTATAAATTTTTATTGTAGTTTAATTTGGAGGTATTGTTATTTGTATTGGCTTAGTAACTTGTTCATAGTAAATTTTCTTGGTTTTGTTTTATATTCATTAAAGTATTATAAAAACACAATCATAAATATATTAATTATGAAGAGCATTATAGATAAATACTCATATTTTTGTATAATTTATACTCAATATATTTTTTATTAGAAGTTTATTTAAAATTGTATTGTTAAGTTTAACTAACATCTTGACCCCCCTAGAACGAGTCTCTGGTTACGCCCATGGTAAGGACGTGGGCAGAAATGAAATATAAGGAAAAGTTGGAAAAATAATACAATTTTAATTTAAAATAAGCACAAGTTTTGTATTTATAAGATTTTTATTAACCAATACATTAAAAATTATCCTCGATGAGATTGCATCTTTGAAAGTATTGTATAATGACTTCATTATCAGTACTATCAAATACATCTTTTTTTATATACACAATTAAGCTATCATTCAGACATTGATTACTCATTCTATTTCGCAAATGATTCTTTACAAAATTCATCGTTGAAATGCTCTCTCTACATCCAAAACAAAAATAATAAGAAAAATGGTATGATTGATAATAAGATATACAATAAGAAAGAATAATAAAAAAAAAAAAAAAAGTGATGGAATAAGCAAAGCCTGTATAAAGAAATTGGTTCATAAATGTTGTCATCGCCATTTTCATAATCCTATAAATAAATAAACATAACATCAAATCAAAATCAAATAACAAGTGGTTGGAATGTTAAATTTGAACGGTAATGATTAAAAATTGATATCCAAATCAACGGCCAACTTGGGGATGAGAAATAACCAGGTGTCTTAAAAGCACAAATACTATAGAATATAGATTCTAAAAATGGGGTTTTCCTTGCCTTCAATCTCATTCTTATGTAAGACTAAACGTAGGATAAGCATATCTACAACCTGTCATTCAACTTATAACTACGCGGAAGATATTTGTTACAAAATGACAAAATATGCTTTCGATTTTGATTTTTTTTTTTTTAAAAAAGAAGTTATTGTGGACAAAATACAAAACTCCCTTGGTAAAATATTTCAAAAAATCTATATTACTGGCTCTTGATGAATACATTAAACACCAATGACTCTCGATAAATTTATGGAAAATTTTATAACATCTATACTAAGAAAGTTGGTGAAAATCTCCAAGTTATCTTTCTCCAGCATTCTTATTATGTTCATGTGTTCTTAACATGAATCTTGATCCTTGAAGGCATGCTTGAGCAAATTTAGTTTCTGCATGTGGCAACACATTTGAGAAGAAACTAGTTGCCATTTTTTCTTAAGGAAAAGGATAAAAATCTGTGACAGATTTCCACAAAGAGTGGTTAAAAAAGAGATTTCATCGAGGAAAGTCCAAAGTAATGTCCACAATTCTAAATATTTTGTTGCCAATATATAATGGGAGCTGTCCTTCAGCATTGAAAGAGAGAGTCCATTTTCCTTTTTTCCTTTTGATTTTTTTCTTCTTGAAAACAATCTCTCAACCTCAAATTCCTCAAACATGTACCTTAAACCATTTCGTTAATTTCATACACTTTACTTAAAATATAACGAAGAAACATTTTCTTTAATACATTGTTATCATCGTATTTTTGTTTTTTTATATAATGACATTAGAGGACACGTTAAGATAACCCAAAATTGATTTATTAATCGATTTTTTTCATCACCTTAATTTAAGATATTTTTCTTTCACAACTTGAAGAAAATACAAATAATTTCTATTTATAGTTCTTGTTTGTTTCTATGATAATATTTGTTAATTTAATAAAAAATCTTTCATTGAATTTTTTTTGAAGAATTTTTTTTTTGGTTAATTGAGGTGTCCGGACCAGCTTATGCGCACCTCTACTAATCCTCAAGAGAAATGATCCCACAACAATCCATTATGGTGTTTTTGAGATTCATAAATAGGTTTGCAAAATCCTAATTAAGGATCATGATAAGAACAATTTGATGAAGATAAAAGTCAGGCAACAGCCAAATAGTAACAATTAGATATTTATTTTGTATTTTTAAATTAAAACTCCTCTTTCATAAAATTATTATAGTCCTATTTCCAAAAATAAATATATAATTTATTAAATTGAATTATTATGAAATGGGCCGAAAACTCTTATCCCAATGAGCGCATGCCCAATTCATAGTTTCTTTAAAACCTCACTCACCTAAACCCTAGGATTCCCTTATTTATCATATTAATATTAGTTTGGTGCTTGTTCACTCTTATACCATTATTGCCAAAACAATGTCGGTTTCAGAGCTTGCTTGCAGTTATGCTTGCCTGATCCTCCGTGACGATGGCATCCCCATCACTGTATCCTTACTCCACATTTCATGTGGTGTTTTTTCGATTTAACATTTCTTGTGGTGTGTTTTCGATTTAATATTTCAATATTTGTTTTCTTCCATTAGGGTTCTGTGTTTCTCGAGTTTCTAATTAAGACGCAAGTCTGCATATGTTAAGATCACAAAAAAATTTAATATTCTAGGATGTATTCTATTGTTAGGGTTTTGAGTTTCTCACACGATTTTTGTTAATAATAAAAAACAAAATTTCAATTCTGTTAAGATCATACAAATTTAATACTCTAAATGTATCTTATAATAAGGGTTTTGTTTTTTCGAGTTTTTTTCACATATTCTAAGATCAAACAAACCTATAGATAGGGTTATGTTTTTTGTTACATCAAGTATATATATGTTAGTACCATAAGAATTTTATATTTTGAAATGTGTTCATAATATACTTTAAAATATATGTATGTATTATTTTATATTATATTATATTATATTAATATATAGAAAAACGTGTTGTAAATTTTTTATATATTAATATATAGAAAAACGTGTTATAAATTTTGTTTTGGTTTTTTCTTAACAGTTTTCAAAGCTAGAAAATATTGCACAACTGGTGAAAGTAGCCAACGTTGAGGTTGAATAACACTGGCCTTCTCTGTTTGCTTCACTAGCTGGGAAGCGAAACCTCAATGACATTATTTTGAAAGTGGGAGCTGGTGGTGGTGGTGGTGGTGCTGCGGCCGCTGCTGTTTGTGCCCCGGCTGCAGGTGCCAGTACTGCGGCCGACGCCCCTCCAGCCGAAGAGAAGAGGAAGGTAATGAAATCAAACACACCATCTAGTCATATTCTTATTATCCAAACGAATGTTATGGCTGTCGAGTGTGTAAAGTGTAGTCAAAATTTGTGTTACTGAACTTTCTTTTATAGATGTTTGATAGATAGTCATTCTTAATCAATCTTCGTTACGAGCATTTGGATAAACAAGCAGAACCCTCACTGGTCCCTTCGTAGGTTCCCTCCATGTAGATAAATACGTATAAACATTAGCAGCACGATAAAAAAACCTGTAATTTCGAAAGTCCTCCCAAAGTTGTGGTTATTTTTTCTGATTTCTCTTCTATTTAGTTTTGAATATTTCATTTGGTTTTTGATCTTATTAAATGCTTTTGATTTTTGATAAAATTGCAGGAAGAGAGCGATGATGATATGGGATTTAGCTTATTTGATTAGGAAGCAGTTTTCAGTATGTTTCCTGCCTTAATTTATTACCTAATAAGGGTAGTTTAATTTTGCGTCACCAATGTATTTATTTTGGTTTTCCAATATTTAATTTGTTCTTGAGATTCTGAATATAAATAGGTTCTCTTTTCTTAATTCTGAATTTTGTAATTATGTGAATAATGAATGCAAATCTTCCTAATTTCTTCAATATGTATTATCGAAATAGAACAAAGAGAAAGGAATTTAAAACCTTCATCTCTTATTTCAAAATTATCAGTTTTTACTACTGGTTTCTTCTTGTTTGGGAGACACGAAAATGAATGACAGAAAATATGAATAAACTAAATTAATTCTTTTATATAAATGTTATATAATTAAAGAACTCTAGCCAACAACACACACACACACACACAATCAAGCAAGAATAGAAAGAACATGGCAATATACTGTGGTTCACTTATCCTTTATAGGATAAGCTAAATCCACGTTGAGCTCCGGAAAGGGAAGAGCTCACTGCACTAGTTATTAACCCAAGAATCACAGTTACAGACTCACAATGATTTCAAGCTAAAGAACAACCCCTTGATACAAGATATCCCCCAACCAACCCTTAGAGAATCTCACAAAGATACTCTAAACTGAGAGAACTAACCCTCCCAAGAATGATTACAACCTTAATCACTCAAGTCTACCCAATTGCAGCAACATTGATCAAGACTTTCTCACAAACCCTATATGAGAATTCTATCGCTCAATTGAATGAAGGAGAAGGAAAAAGTGTTCTTTGAATTGGGGAAAAAACTTAGTTTATATACCATTGACTTGGAGGCTGAATGTTGGCCGTTGGATCAGATGAAGATTGATGGTCAGGATTCACACAACACTTCCTTAAAATGACGTCGTCCAACTTAACCCAATACTACACCATTTTCAAGCTTCCACTTCAACAATCTCCACCTTGGAAGCATTGAAAATAGTCCATTAGTGCAGTTTGCACAGTCCTGTTCCCTTATAGCTCTAGTCACTCCAACTTATTTTATGAATAGCAAATTCAAGTAGTGCTTGAATTTTGCTGGATTAACTATTTTGGTGCCCATGTCTGCTAGGTTCTCTTCTGTAGCAATCTTCCTCAGCTTAATAACTCCTCTGGTGATCAGGTCTCTCATAGAGTGATAGCGGACATCCACGTGTTTAGTTCTTTTGTGGTACACGGGGTTCTTACTCAGATGTATAGCACTCTGGCTATCTAAGTAAATTGTTACCTTCCCACTGATTATGTTGGCTTCAGTCAGAATTCCCTTTAGCCACAGAGCCTCTTTAAACACATCAACCACTGCAATATAATTGGATTCTGTTGAGGAAAGGGCCACAAATATTGACTGCAATTGAGACTTCCAACTTATGCAGTTTCCACCGAATGTGAAAAAGTATGTTGTGGTTGATCTTTGTCCCCTACAGAGTTAGCATCTACAAAACCAACAAGATCAAGTGAAGAAGTTCTTTTACAGTATTCAAGACCAACACACAGTGAACTGTTTATGTATTTTAACACCCATTTAAAGGTTGTCCAGTGTTCCATACCTGAGTTAGACATGAACCTACTCAACATGGAAATGGCAAATGCTAAATTTGACCTAGTACTAATCATTGCATACATCAAGGACCCAACAACATTTGCATAAGGGACATATTCCATTTTTAATAAATTTGCTTCAGTCTTGGGGCTTTGGGATTTATTGAGTACACAGTAATTGGCCAGGGGAATTGAGACCAGTTTGGCACCAGCCATGCCAAACTTTGTAACTAACTTGAGTAAGTATGATTGTTGGTGCAACCTTAGCTTACACTTCTTTCTATCCCTATTTATCACCATACCTAGGATTTTCTTGGCACACCTTAAGTTTTTCATGCTAAACTCAAAACTGAGTTTCTTCTTTCGGTCACTAATTAGGGATTTAGACTTACTTATTAGCAACATATCATCAATGTATAACAGTAAGTATATAGGCATGTCATTACTCATTGTGAAGTAGAAGCAACTATCATATCTACTTCTAGTGAACTCTATACTCACTATGAAGGTGTCAAACCTCTTGTACCACTGCTTAGGGGACTGCTTTAAGCCATATAGAGATTTTTTAAGGAGGCAGACATGGTTAGAAGCATTAGGGTCTATAAAACCCATTAGCTGGCTCATATAAATTTGTTCCTCTAAGTTTTCATGCAAAAAAAAAAAAAAAAAAAAAACAAAAAAAAAAAAAAAAAAAAAAACAGTGGTAACACTAACGTTCAATGTCAGTTCCAGATCTGGTGGGCCACTATTGAAACATCATTCTAATTGTCTTATATTTAACCAAGGGAGAAGACTTCATTGAAGTCTATACCCCTCCTTTGGTATACCTTTTGCAACAAGTCTGCTTTATACCTAGGTGGATTAGCTATGAGATGCCATCTTTTTTTTAAAAGCCACTTACATTGAATCAGCTTATGGCCTCTTGGTTTGGAACCAAGGACCAGGTGTTATTTACCTTTAGAGCATTCATTCCTCCCATGGCTGCTCTTCATTTGTCCCTATCTTTGGACTCATGGCTTCTTGGTAAGTCTCAGTTCAGACCTCACATCTGTACCTGCAAGTAAAGCAGTATAATCAATTCAACATATGAATATCTTAAGGTGGTCTTACCCTTTCCTTGTTCTTTCTGGCCAGTTGATAATCTATCAGTTCATCCTGTTGTGGTTCCAGGAACTCTTCAGCTTCATCATCTACTACTGTCAGTCAGGTTCTCCTTTCTTCCAGGTGGCTGTGTGCTCCCATTGAGGTGGATTAGGTTGTTGAGTGTAGGGTCCACCTCAATTGAGTAACACAGGTTGAATAGCTTGTATTTTGTACTCTTAGATGTACCTGCATCAAAGTTAGTTTCTTTGCATGCCTGCTCACTATGATCCTAACTACCTAGGACTCTCTATCCATAACTTATACCCTTTTGTGCCTTCTTGATATCCTAAGAACACACACTTAGTGGATCTAGGTTCTAGCTTGCCTCCCTGTGTATGTCTATAGGCTGCACACCCAAACCCTCAGTGACCTAACCGGACTTATCGGGTACCTGGTAGTTCCATGTTCGACTGGTTGTCCGTTCTACCGAAACTGGTTGCCACATGGTCGGTTCCAGTTCCAAAAAATGGAATCGACATTGTGCGGTTCGGTTCTGTAAGGAGGAACGGGAACCGGTACTTAATGAAATTGTGTTAAAATGTGGGGAATTTTATGATTTTATGTTAATAAAAAAACAAAAAAATGTGATTATTGATTTAGGGTTGTCATAGTTAACAAAACTTAAAAATTGAGCAGCCCGCCTCATTGATTTTCTTCGGCTAATAATGACTTCTAGGAATCTAATCTCCATCTTCCATCCTCTGCATCTCTAAGCTTTTTCCTTATCACTTTGTAGATCGACTTCACAAAGACCTTCCCTGCCCCAAAAAAGCCACATGTAAGTGTAAATTATATTACATGTCAGTTTTTTCTTTCATGAAGCAAATATTTTGGATTATTGTGTTGTACTGGTATATTATTTGATTTGATTTGTATATATATATATATATCTAACTCATCAGTTCTAATTTGTCTTGCTTGATTGAGGCTTTGATTCTTGGAAAGTTTTATGAAGATTAAATTTAGTGTTCAGAGGTGGGTTTTGTTTTGTTTTGGTATCGGTTGATTATCATGAATTGAAAGTACTGGGTTATTATAAGTTTTTTTATTGGTATCTTGATCCTTTATGGTGATTTTTTTGCTTGGTATCTTTTTTATGCTGAATTGGAGCTATTAGATTCTCATATTTACATTTATCACTATTTTTTATGCATAAGAGTTAATTAATTTTATTGAATAATAACAATCTGTTAAACAAGTTAGGTGTGGTTAAATTTAGGTAGTTTTATCAAGCTATTGCTAAGGTTCCAAAGAACTGATCCCATGTCTGACCTATAAAATGGGTACGTGGATTCTTGAAGTAGGTTTGATTTGTTCTTGGACTAGTAATTGGTTAAATTATATATATTCATTGTTCATACATATTTTCATTGTAGACATTTTATTTAGTTAATGTTAATTATACATATTTTCATTGTATGATTGTGCTTGAATGTTTGTAGGAACAATGTCATCAATTAGAGAAAACATTGAAATTGAGGATACGCCTATATGGAGAGTCAATATCAATAGAAATACACATGGACAAGTAACAATCGAGTGGGACCATTTTGAGAAGATTTATAATGAGAGAACCAACAAAGTAGACCAGACAAAGTGTTTCTATTGTGAGAAGTTGTTGGCTACAATGTGAGTAATGAATTGACTCTCTTATGCGTAAGCATTTATCAAGTTGTAAGAAATACCCCCACATGTAGATAAAGCCAAACAATTCTCTCATCTTTTAGAAGCACAAAAAAGAAGATAAGTACAGTTACCACTTGAGATTTAATCAAGAGGTCTCTAGACAATTTCTGCTGAGATGATAATTGTTGATGAAGAACCTTTACAAAAGTGGAGCGGCCAAGTTTAGGAAATAGTAAGTTCATTTCAACCTTTATGGAAGACATTTCACGTTATACACGTGGCTAGGGATTGTTTGAAGATTTACAATTTAGAGAATATTTCATTAAAAAACATTTGGGTTCTCTGAAGTCTATGATTGCTCTAACGACTGATATATGGACTTCCATTCAGAAGTAGTCTATTTATGCTCACTGCTCATTATTGATCAGAACTAGGAGTTACATAAGATGATTTGAGTTTTGTGACCATTAAGTCACAAGGGTAGGAGATAGGGAAAATGGTAGAGAAATGCATTCTTGATGGGGTATTGTCCACTTATTGGATATGCTAGTGCTAATGATGTGGCAATCAATTACTTGAAGGATAGATTGGTGGATAGGAATGCCTTAATTATGGATAGTCATTATTTCAATGAGATGCATTGCTCATAGTTATGATTTGATTTGAGGGATGGTCTTAGTGAGGTAAAGGATAGTATTAGCCTAGCCGTATCGTAGTTTAGTTAAGTATGTAGGGAGTTCTCCTGGTAGCCTTAGCATTGAAAGATGTGGAAGAGGAAAGAATAACTTATAAATGGTGTGTTGTCAATGTGGCCACTAGATGGAACTCCACTTTATCTCAGGCTATATACCGCAATTAAATTCAGGAAAGCTTTTTAGAGTTTGGAAGATGAGGACCCCAACTTTGCTATTGATTTGTCACATGAAACTCCTTCAGCTGATGATTGGGAAAAAGCAATTGTGTTTGCCAAATTCTTGGAAACGTTTTACGAAGCTACTAAAAGGATGTCAGGGATGAAATATGTGGCTTTTAACAATTATTTTGATGAGATAGTTTCCATTGTCTTTACTTTGAAAGATTGGGAAAACGACCCTAATCCTTGTCTTCACAACATATCTAAGAAAATGAGAGAGAAGTTTGACAAGTATTATGGGAGTCTTGACAAAACCAATGTGATGGTGTTGATTGCAACAGTATTAGATCATCAGTATAAGATGATATATGTGAACTAGTGCTATAGAAAGATTTATGCCAATGACTTGGCAAAAGTTGAAATGATGACTGCAAACTTGAGAGATGTATTATAACTACTATTTGGAGTTTATGACCTACTTGTCTCAAGTGTGGAACAAGGTCAAACTTCTAGTTCCTTTCCACCAAAGGGAACTAATCAATCTTCAAATGGTGTTGTTACTTCTAATGCTACTATCAAGTATCACCCATTCAAGGACGCATTTTTGGAGGAGATGGATGTAGGGCTAGTTGATGTTAACAAATCAGAGTTAGAGCAGTACCTTAAGGAGAAACATGAACCCATGAAGTGTGAGTTGAGTATCTTGGATTGGTGGAAAGCAAATAAAGGGAAGTATAAGGTTCTCTAGCCTATGGCAAGAAATGTCTTTGCAATTCTGGTGTCAACAGTTGCTTCTGAGTCAGCTTTCAGTACATCAGATCATGTACTTGATCAATTTCAGAGTTCTTTATCTCTGAGTGTTGTACAAGCGTTAGTTTGTTCACAAGATTGGTTAAGATGTGCACCCTCACCTACTCCTTCTAAAGATTATTTTGTGGATGCAGAGACTTATGATTTAGGTAACTTATTAATATGAATGTCTTATATTTTCATTTAGTTAATGTAGTTTTATTCAATTTTTTAATGTACTAAATTACTAATTGATTGATTGACTTCCTTTTTTGTTTTCTTTTTTGTAGTACTGAAAGCAATTGATGAAGAAAGTATTACCACTGCAGATTTTGGGGATGAAACTTGATATGTTATCATTTTGTTGTGCTTGTGTTATTTAAAATGTTATTTAACTTTAATGTTGGGAGTTTGAACATTGATATGTTATTCACTTATTATGAGATGTCATCGAATGTCCTGCATCAAGTTAGTTTCTTTGCATGCCTGCTCACTATGATCCTAACTCCTAGGAACTCTCTATCCAATAACTTATACCCTTTTGTGCCTTCTTGATATCCTAAGAACACACACTTGTGGATCTAGGTTCTAGCTTGCCTCCCTGTGTATGTCTATAGGCTGCACACCACAAACCCCCAGGTGACCTAACCATTGGGTACCCTAGTTTGGTTCCGGTTCCTACCCGAAACTGGTTGCCACATGGTCGGTTCCAGTTCCAAAAAATTGGAATCGACATTGTGCGGTTCTGGTTCCTGTAAGGAGGAACTGGAACGGTACTTAATGAAATTGTGTTAAAATGTGGGGAATTTTCTGATATTTTTTATGTAATATAAAAAACAAAAAAATGTGATTATTGATTTAGGGTTCGTATAGTTAACAAAACTTAAAAATTGAGCAGCCCCTCATTGATTTCTTCGGCTAAGTAGACTTCATAGGAATCTATCTCCAATCTTCCATCCTCTACGCATCTCTTAAGCTTTTTCCTTATCACTTTGGTAGATCTGACTTCACAAATGACCTTCCCTGCCCCAAAAAAGCCACATGTAAGTGTAAATTATAATTACATGTCAGTTTATTCTTTCATGAAGCAAATTATTTTGGATTATTGTGTTGTACTGTGGTAATTTGATTTGATTTGTAATATATATATATATACACAGTTGTCAATAATTTTCTTGGCTTGATTGAGGCTTTGATTCTTGGAAAGTTTTATGAAGATTAATTTAGTGTTTCAGAGTGGGTTTTGTTTTGTTTTGGTATCGGTTGATTATCATGAATTGAAAGTACTGGGTTATTATAGTTTTTTTTGGTATCTTGATCCTTTATGGTGATTTTTTTGCTTGGTATCATCTTTTTATGCTGAATTGGAGCTATTAGTTCTCATATTTACATTTATTCACATATTTTTTATGCATAAGAGTTAATTAATTTTATTGAATAACTTAATCTGTTAAACAAGTTAAGGTGAATGGTTAAATTTAGGTAGTTTTATCCAAAGCTATTGCTAAGGTTCCAAAGAACTAGATCCCAGTGTGCTAACAATGACCTATAAAATGGGTACGTGGATTCTTGAAGTAGGTTTGATTTGTTCTTGGACTAGTAATTGGTTAAATTATAAATATATTCATTGTTCATACATATTTTCATTGTAGACATTTTTATTTAGTTAAATGTTAATTATACATATTTTCATTGTATGTTGATTGCTTGAAGTTTTGTAGGAACAATGTCATCAATTAGAGAAAAACATTGAAATTGAGGATACGCCTAATATGGGAGAGTCAATTCAAATAGAAATACACATGGACAGGTAAGCAATCCGGAGTGTGGGACCATTTTGAGAAGATTTATAATGAGAAACCAACAAAGTAACCAGACAAAGTGTTTCTATTGTGAGAAGTTGTTGCGTACAATGTGAGTAATGGAACTTCCTCTATGCGTAAGCATTTATCAAGTTGTAAGAAATACCCCCACATGTAGATAAAAGCCAAACAATTCTCTCATCTTTAGAAAGCACAAACAAAGAAGATAAGTACAGTTACCACTTGGAGATTTCACAGGGTCTCTAGACAATTGCTTGCTGAGATGATAATTGTTGATGAAGAACCATTTACAAAAGTGGAGCGGCCAAGTTTTAGGAAATAGTAAGTTCATTTCAACCTTTTGGAAGCACATTTCACGTTATACAGTGGCTAGGGATGTTTGAAGATTTACAATTGTTAGAAGATTTCATTGAAAACATTTGAGTTCTCTGAAGTCTATGATTGCTCTAACGACTGATATATGGACTTCATTCAGAATTGTAGCTATTTATGGCTCACTGCTAACTTTATTGATCAGAACTAGGAGTTACATAAGATGATTAGAGTTTTGTGACCATTACTAGTCACAAGGGTAGGGAGATAGGGAAAATGGTAGAAATGCATTCTTGAATGGGGTATTGTCCACTTTATAATGGATAATGCTAGTGCTAATGATGTGCAATCAATTACTTGAAGGATAGATTGGTGGATAGGAATGCCTAATTATGGATAGTCAGTATTTTCATATGAGATGCATTGCTCTAGTATGAATTTGATTATGAGGGATGGTCTTAGTGAGGTAAAGGATAGTATTAGCCGTATCCGTAGTTTAGTTAAGTATTGAGGAGTTCTCCTGTAGAGCCTTAGCATTTGAAAGATGTGTGAAAGAGGAAAGAATAACTTATAAAGGTGTGTGTGTCCAAATGTGGCCACTAGATGAAACCTCCAGTTATATTTTTCCTTCATGGTAAGTATGATGAGAATAAGAGAGAACCATGATTGTTCTTCATGGTAATTAAGAATAAGAGAAAGAAAGAAATAAGAGTAGAACAGAGTTAAAGGAGAAGAACAGTATTAGAAAGAAATATGAACAGGGAGAAATAGAAATAGAAGAATAGTAGAGTAAGGAGAGAACCAAAGAGTGAGTTGCAGGGACAGGTAGTAGAGGATTTACTTACTGAGCATTGTTGTGCTCACCCCGTTATTCTTCTCTATTTTGCAGGATTCAGGAGTAGCGATCGGATGGACGTTGAGGAGCGAAGAGTATTGGCACTACTGTCCACCAGCTATGATATTTTGTATTAATTAGAAAGTTTTTAATACATGGTATTTTGTATTTGTAAAGAAGTATATTTTTATGAGTAAAGAAAAATTTGAGCCCACTATCTTTCATATTATATACATATCTATATTTTACATAGTACGTATTATAAGAATAGTACTAAAGAGGAGTTGTTACAATACTACACCATTTTCAAGCTTCCACATCAACAATCTCCACCTTGGAAGCATTGAAAATAGTCCATTAGTGCAGTTTGCACAGTCCATTCCCCTATAGCTCTAGTCACTCCAACTTATTTTATGAATAGCAAATTCAAGTAGTGCTTGAATTTTGCTGGAGTAACTATTTTGGTGCCCATGTCTGCTAGGTTCTCTTCTGTAGCAATCTTCCTCAGCTCAATAACTCCTCTGGTGATTAGTCTCTCACAGAGTGATAGCGGACATCCACGTGTTTAGTTCTTTCGTGGTATACAGGGTTCTTACTCAGATGTATAGCACTCTGGCTATCTAAGTAAATTGTTACCTCCCACTTATTATGTTGGCTTCAGTCAGAATTCCCTTTAGCCACAGAGCCTTTTTAAACACATCAACCACTGCAATACATTGGATTCTGTTGAGGAAAGGGCCACAAATATTGACTGTAATTGAGACTTCCAACTTATGTAGTTTCCACCGAATGTGAAGAAGTATGTTGTGGTTGATTTTCTAGTGTCTTTGTCCCCTACAAAGTTAGCATCTACAAAACCAACAAGATCAAGTGAAGAAGTTCTTTTACAGTATTCAAGACCAACACACAATGAACTGTGTATGTATTTTAACACCCATTTAAAGGTTGTCCAATGTTCCATACCTGAGTTAGACATGAACCTACTCAACATGGAAATGGCAAATGCTAAATTTGACCTAGTACTAATCATTGCATACATCAAGGACCCAACAACATTTGCATAAGGGACATATTCCATTTTTAATAAATCTGCTTCAGTCTTGGGGCTTTGGGATTTACTGAGTACAAAGTAATTGGTCAGGGGCATTGAGACCAGTTTGGCACCAACCATGCCAAACTTTGTAACTAACTTGAGTAAGTATGATTGTTGGTGCAACCTTAGCTTATACTTCTTTCTATCCCTATTTATCACCATACCTAGGATTTTCTTGGCACACCCTAAGTTTTTCATGCTAAACTCAAAACTGAGTTTCTTCTTTCGGTCACTAATTAGGGATTTAGATTTACTTATTAGCAACATATCATTAATGTATAACAGTAAGTATATAGGCATGTCATTACTCATTGTGAAGTAGAAGCAACTATCATATATACTTCTAGTGAACTCTATACTCACTACGAAGGTGTCAAACCTCTTGTACCACTATCTAGGGGACTGCTTTAAGCCATATAAAGATTTTTTAAGGAGGCAGACATGGTTAGAAGCATTAGGGTCTATAAAACCCATTAGCTAGCTCATATAAATTTGTTCCTCTAAGTTTCCATGCAAAAAAAAAAAAAAAAAAAAAACAGTGGTAACATCTAACTGTTCAAGTTCCAGATCGTGGTGGGCCACTATTGATAACATCATTCTAATTGTCTTATATTTAACCACAGGGGAGAAGACTTCATTGAAGTCTATACCCTCCCTTTGGATATACCCTTTTGCAACAAGTCTCGCTTTATACCTAGGTGGATTAGCTATAGAGATGCCATCTTTTATTTTAAATAGCCACTTACATTGAATCAGCTTATGGCCTCTTGGTTTTGGAACCAAGGACCATGTGTTATTTACCTTTAGAGACTGCATTTCCTCCTCCATGGCTGCTCTTCATTTGTCCCTATCTTTGGACTCTATGGCTTCTTGGTAAGTCTCAAGTTCAGACCTCAACACATCTGTACCTGCAAGTAAAGCAGTATAAATCAATTCAACATATGAATATCTTAAAGGTGGTCTTACTCCTTTCCTTGTTCTGTCTCTGGCCAGTTGATAATCTACTAGTTCATCCTGTTGTGGTTCCAGGAACTCTTCAGCTTCATCATCTACTACTTGATCAGGTTCACCGGGTTCTGTTTCTTCTCCAGGTGGCTGGTGTGCTCCCATTTGAGGTGGATTAGGTTGTTGAGTTGTAGGGTCCACCTTAATTTGAGTAACACTAGGTTGAATAGCTGTTGATTTTGTACTCTTAGATGTACCTGTATCAAAGTTAGTTTCTTTGCATGCCTGCTCACTATGATCCTAACTCCTAGGAACTCTCTATCCAATAACTTATACCCTTTTGTGCCTTCTTGATATCCTAAGAACACACACTTAGTGGATCTAGGTTCTAGCTTGCCTCCCTGTGTATGTCTATAGGCTGCACACCCAAACCCCTCAGGTGACCTAACCATTGGGTACCCTAGTTTTGGTTCCGGTTCCTACCCGAAACTGGTTGCCACATGGTCGGTTCCAGTTCCAAAAAATTGGAATCGACATTGTGCGGTTCTGGTTCCTGTAAGGAGGAACTGGGAACCGGTACTTAAATGAAATTGTGTTAAAATGTGGGGAATTTTCTGATATTTTATGTTTAATATAAAAAACAAAAAAATGCTATTATTGATTTAGGGTTCGTATAGTTAACAAAACTTAAAAATTGAGCAGCCGCCTCATTGATTTTCTTCGGCTATATATGACTTCATAGGAATCTAATCTCCAATCTTCCATCCTCTACGCATCTCTTAAGCTTTTTCCTTATCACTTTGGTAGATCTGACTTCACAAATGACCTTCCCTGCCCCAAAAAAGCCACATGTAAGTGTAAATTATAATTACATGTCAGTTTATTCTTTCATGAAGCAAATTATTTTGGATTATTGTGTTGTACTGTGGTAATTTGATTTGATTTGTAATATATATATATATATACCACAGTTGTCAATAATTTTCTTGGCTTGATTGAGGCTTTGATTCTTGGAAAGTTTTATGAAGATTAAATTTAGTGTTTCAGAGGTGGGTTTTGTTTTGTTTTGGTATCGGTTGATTATCATGAATTGAAAGTACTGGGTTATTATAAGTTTTTTTATTGGTATCTTGATCCTTTATGGTGATTTTTTTGCTTGGTATCATCTTTTTTATGCTGAATTGGAGCTATTAGATTCTCATATTTACATTTATTCACGTATTTTTTATGCATAAGAGTTAATTAATTTTATTGAATAACTTAATCTGTTAAACAAGTTAAGGTGAATGGTTAAATTTAGGTAGTTTTATCTGAAGCTATTGCTAAGGTTCCAAAGAACTAGATCCCATGTGTGCTAACAAATGACCTATAAAATGGGTACGTGGATTCTTGAAGTAGGTTTGATTTGTTCTTGGACTAGTAATTGGTTAAATTATAAATATATTCATTGTTCATACATATTTTCATTGTAGACATTTTTATTTAGTTAAATGTTAATTATACATATTTTCATTGTATGTTGATTGCTTGAATGTTTGTAGGAACAATGTCATCAATTAGAGAAAACATTGAAATTGAGGATACGCCTAATATGGGAGAGTCAATATCAAATAGAAATACACATGGACAAGGTAAGCAATCTGGAGTGTGGGACCATTTTGAGAAGATTTATAATGAGAGAACCAACAAAGTAGACCAGACAAAGTGTTTCTATTGTGAGAAGTTGTTGGCGTACAATGTGAGTAATGGAACTTCCTCTATGCGTAAGCATTTATCAAGTTGTAAGAAATACCCCCACAATGTAGATAAAAGCCAAACAATTCTCTCATCTTTTAGAAGCACAAACAAAGAAGATAAGTACAGTTACCACTTGGAGATTTAATCAAGAGGTCTCTAGACAATTGCTTGCTGAGATGATAATTGTTGATGAAGAACCATTTACAAAAGTGGAGCGGCCAAGTTTTAGGAAATATGTAAGTTCATTTCAACCTTTATGGAAGCACATTTCACGTTATACAGTGGCTAGGGATTGTTTGAAGATTTACAATTGTTAGAAGATTTCATTGAAAAAACATTTGAGTTCTCTGAAGTCTATGATTGCTCTAACGACTGATATATGGACTTCCATTCAGAATTGTAGCTATTTATGGCTCACTGCTAACTTTATTGATCAGAACTAGGAGTTACATAAGATGATTATGAGTTTTGTGACCATTACTAGTCACAAGGGTAGGGAGATAGGGAAAATGGTAGAGAAATGCATTCTTGAATGGGGTATTGTCCACTTTAATAATGGATAATGCTAGTGCTAATGATGTGGCAATCAATTACTTGAAGGATAGATTGGTGGATAGGAATGCCTTAATTATGGATAGTCAGTATTTTCATATGAGATGCATTGCTCATAGTATGAATTTGATTATGAGGGATGGTCTTAGTGAGGTAAAGGATAGTATTAGCCGTATCCGTAGTTTAGTTAAGTATGTGAGGAGTTCTCCTGGTAGAGCCTTAGCATTTGAAAGATGTGTGAAAGAGGAAAGAATAACTTATAAAGGTGGTGTGTGTCCAAATGTGGCCACTAGATGGAACTCCATTTATCCCATGCTAGATACTGCAATTAAATTCAGGAAATCTTTTTAGAGTTTGGAAGATGAGGACCCCAACTTTGCTATTGATTTGTCACATGAAACTCCTTTAACTGATGATTGGGAAAAAGCAATTGTGTTTGCCAAATTCTTGGAAACGTTTTACGAAGCTACTAAAAGGATGTCAGGGATGAAATATGTGGCTTTTAACAATTATTTTGATGAGATAGTTTCCATTGTCTTTACTTTGAAAGATTGGGAAAACGACCCTTATCCTTGTCTTCACAGCATATCTAAGAAAATGAGAGAGAAGTTTGACAAGTATTATGGGAGTCTTGACAAAGCCAATGTGATGGTGTTGATTGCAACGGTATTAGATCATCAGTATAAGATGATATATGTGAACTAGTGCTATAAAAAGATTTATGCCAATGACTTGGCAAAAGTTGAAATGATGACTACAAACTTGAGAGATGTATTATAACTACTGTTTGGAGTTTATGACCTACTTGTCTCAAGTGTGGAACAAGGTCCAACTTCTAGTTCCTTTCCACCAAAGGGAACTAATCAATCTTCAAATGGTGTTGTTACTTCTAATGCTACTATCAAGTATCACCCATTCAAGGACGCATTTTTGGAGGAGATGGATGTAGGGGTAGTTGATGTTAACAAATCAGAGTTAGAGCAGTACCTTAAGGAGAAACATGAACCCGTGAAGTGTGAGTTGGGTATCTTGGATTGGTGGAAAGCAAATAAAGGGAAGTATAAGGTTCTCTAGCATATGGCAAGAAATGTCTTTGCAATTCTGGTGTCAACAGTTGCTTCCGAGTCAGCTTTCAGTACATCAGGTTGTGTACTTGATCAATTTCAGAGTTCTTTATCTCCGAGTGTTGTACAATCGTTAATTTGTACACAAGATTGGTTAAGATGTGCACCCTCACCTACTCCTGAAGATTACTTGGTGGATGCAGAGACATATGATTTAGGTAACTTATTAATATGAATGTGTTATATTTTCATTTAGTTAATGTAGTTTTATTCAATTTTTTTAACATACTAAATTACTAATTGATTAATTGACTTCCTTTTTTGTTTTCTTTTTTGTAGTACTAAAAGCAATTGATGAAGAAACTATTACCACTGCAGATTTTAGGGATGAAACTTGATACGTTATCATTTTTTTGTACTTGTGTTATTTAAAATGTTATTTAACTTTAATGTTAGGAGTTTGAACATTGATATGTTATTCACTTATTATGTGATGTCATTGTGTTCTTTAATGTGTTATGTAATTTTAATTTTGGGAGGAAGAAACTTGATGGTTGATATGTTATTATGTTGTACTTGTGTTATTTAAGTTATAAAGTGCTATGTAATTTTAATTTTGTGAGGTTGAAATGGATATTGAAATAGTGTTAATTTTTGTAAAGTCTGCAGGATGTATTTGTCATTTCAGAAAGCTAATAGGGGTGTAATTATAATTTTTAAGGGTTTATTTGTTTTTTTTTTTAATTAGGGGGGTAACGGATATTTGATAGGGTACCCAGAACCGTCGGTTCTGGTTTTCGTTCCAAATTAAAGGAACCGGTTGGTTCCGGTTCCTTCAAAAAAGGGCGAGTACTTGGACCCGCCCACCCTCACCTACGGCTGTAGAGGGGCTCCTATTTACTTGGTAAGCAGCTATAGTGAGGGCTTCTCCCAAAAGGTTTTTGGAAAGTTTGAGGTAATCAACAAGCACCTAACCTTTTCTAATAGTGTCCTATTCATTCTCTTAGCAACCCTATTTTGCTGAGGGGTGTTTCTTACTATTCTATGCCTCAAGATCCCTTATTCACTATAGAAACTATCATACTCCAGGTTAGAAAACTCAAGCCCATTGTCAGTCCTCAAAGCTTTAACCCTTCTACCTACCTGATTTTCTACTAACACTTTCCAATCTTTAAACCTAGCAAAGGCTTGATCCTTTGACTTTAGTAGGTAAACCCACACTTTCCTACTGTAATCATCTACAATAGAGAGGAAATAAATGTTTTCTCCATGTGATTTTACCTTTTCAGGCCCCTATAAATTAGAGTGTAAGTAATCAAGCCAATTTGTAGTTAAGTGGGTTCCCTTAGAGAAGCTATTTCTATGCTGTTTACCTAGAACACAATTCTCACAAAATTCTAAGGTAGTAACAGAGTCTTTCCCAAACTGCCCTTAACTATTCAGAACATCCATCCCCTTTTGACTCATATGACCCAACTTCAAATGCTACTTTTCAGTCACAAATAAATTTGAAGAAATAAGAGCAGTATTATTGCAATCATAATAGAAACATCCATAGAGAATAAAAAGACCCTTTTTCTGTTCTCCTGTTAAGACTAACTTTCCATTCCTATAGACATTAACCAGCCATTGTCAGCCCTATAGCAGCATCCTGCTTCATCTAGAGTCCCTAAGGAAATGAGGTTTCTTTTAAAATCAGGGATGTATCTAACTTTGATTAGTTTGATTAGTTTCCCCCCCACTTAGCCTTAGTGTTATGATGCCTATTCCCTTAACTCTACAAGCATGATTATTTCCCATGAATACTGTGTCATGATCAGAGGTTTCAAATTCTTGAAACAAGCTCCTATTTGGGCTCATATGAAAAGTACAACCTGAGTCTAACGCCTATTCCTTAGCAATGTCAGATGTTGACACTGTAAGTACTTTTGGTTCATCTATCAGGTTCTTAGTGGTGGCCAAATTATTCCAAGTGTTTCCTAGTTTCTGTTTCTTAATCCAGTCAAAGCAGTTTTTCTTCAAGTGACCTGTTTTATTACAGTAGAAGCACTTTCTTGTTTCTGCCTTAGCCTTATTATTCCCTTTTCATTTCTTCTTATTCTTAGCCCCATGATTAGATTGGTTTCCTTTACTAAATTGACCAGATTCAACCCTACCCTTTACAAACAAATTACTATTGTTTCTCTTAAGGGTTTTAAGCTCTAACACTCTAGCCATAAGTCCAGCAATGATCAGGTCTAAACGAGGTACAATACTCAAGTATTGTAGGACAATCTTGACTACTTGGTAGTCTTCAGTCAGTGAGTTCAACAAGATCATGGCAAAGCTAGTATCCCCCAACTCTTCATTTGTGCCTTTCAAGATCAAAGTCATTTTTAAAAACTCATCCAAATTATCCTCAATTGATTTAGAGTTATCCATTTTGTAAGAAAATAATGCACCCTTCAAAAATGCAAGATTCAATGCAGATTGTAAAGCATATAATGAGTCAAGCTTACCCCACAATCCAAGAGGAGTTTCGAGTCCATCTACCTTTTGAAGTACACTGTCCGAGAGGTTCATCACTATTAGGTTGTAGGCCTCTTCGTCGATCTCCTCCTTCTTCCTTAATTTCTCCTCTAGCCACTTCTTATGATCCTTTCCAGTGCAATTGTGACCTTGTTGTGTGAAAGAAGGGTCTTCATCTTCTTCTTCCAGATTTTAAGTGATCTTCCCATCATATTGGGTGATCTCCAATCGAATGGTGGTTGTAGTGGTCATTGTAATGGTGTTTTAGAGTTAATTTTGGAAAGCCCCAATCTGAAACCCTAGATCTTTTGCCCTAAATATTCTCACAATTCTGGAACCGTAGATTTTCCTCAAGATTTTGTCAAGATTGACAAATTCCACTCAAATCCTAAATCCCTAACCCTATAGGAAGACTCAGAACATTTGAATTTGAGAAACCCCTAAATTTTTGAAACCCTAGATTTCAAGAATCGACTTCAATCGAGACTTAGGAATGCAAGATTCTAATCTAGACTCCAAATATAGCTCTGATAACACTGTTATGTAATTAAAGAACTCTATCCAACACCACACACACACAAAAGCAAGCAAGAACAAAAAGAACATGGCGATATACCGTGGTTCACTTATCCTTTATAGGATAAGCTACATCCACATTGAGCTCCGGAAAGGGAGGAGTTCACTACACTAATTATTAACCCAAGAATCACAGTTACAAACTCACAATGATTTCAAGCTAAAGAACAAACCCTTGATATAAGATATCTTGTAACCAACCCTTAAAGAATCTCACAAAGACACTTTAAATTGAGAGAACTAACCCTCCCAAGAATGATTACAACCCTAATCACTCAAGTCTACCCGATTACAACAACCTTGATCAAGACTTTCTGACAAACCCTAAATGAGAATTTTGTTGCTCAATCGAATGAAAAAGAAGCAAAAAGTGTTCTTCGAATTGGGGAAAAAACAGAGTTTATATACCGTTGACCTATAGGTTGAATGTTGGCCGTTGGATCAGATGAAGATTGATGGTCAGGATTCACACAACACTTCCTTAAAACGAAGCTATCCAACTTAACCCAATACTACACCGTTTTCAAGCTTCCACTTCAACAATAAATGTGTTAGAAATTGTATTTGTCCTACATCTACCAATTTGGTAAACTCTCCTCCCTGATGTTGGTGAGAGTGAATTCTACTCAAGCTCGTTTATCAAAAAGAAAAAGAAAAGAAAGTAAANAGCAAAACGTTCGTCGACAAATTTGGAGGAGCCTTCAACGTGCGTTTGTTTCTCTTAACTCATGTTGTATATTTATGCAGATTTTATTTAATATAAATTGTAAAATCATACCCTTGATCTTGGCTCATGTAAACGATCCTGATATTATAATTTTTGTTTCCGCTGCGTATACGGGACCGTTTACTAACACCCTTAACTCTACAGGCATGATTATTTCCCATGAATACTATCTCATGATCAGCGGTTTCAAATTCTTGAAACGAGCTCCTATTTGGGCTCATATGAAAAGTGCAACCTAAGTCTAACACTCATTCCTTAGCAGTGTCAGATGTTGACACTATAAGTACTTCTGGTTCATCTATCAGGTTCTTAGTGGTGGCCCAATTATTCTCAGTGTTTCCTAGTTTTTGTTTCTTAATCCAGTCAAAGCAGTTTTTCTTCAAGTGACCTATTTTATCATAGTAGAAGCACTTTCTTGTTTTTGCCTTAGCCTTATTATTCCCTTTCCATTTCTTCTTATTCTTAGCCCCGTGATTAGATTGGTTCCCTTTACTAGATTGACCAGATTCGACCCTACCCTTTACAAACAAATTACTATTGTTTCTCTTAAGGGTTTTAAGCTCTAACTCTCTTGTTATAAGTCCAAAAATGATGAGGTCTAAACTAGGTACAGTACCCGAGTACTGTAGGGCATTCTTGACTACTTGATAGTCTTCAGTCAGTGAGTTCAACAGGATCATGGCAAGGCTCGTATCTCCTAACTTTTGATCTGTGCCTTTCAAGATTAGAGTCATTTTTAAAAACTCATCCAAATTATCCTCAATTGATTTAGAGTTATCCATTTTATAAGAAAATAATGCACCCTTAAAAAATGCAAGATTCGGTGCAAATTGTAAATCATATAATGATTCAAGCTTACCCCACAATCCAAGAGGAGTTTCGAGTCCATCTACCTTTTGAAGTACACTATCCGAGAGGTTCATCACAATCAGGTTATAGGCCTCTTTGTCGATCTCCTCTTTCTTCTTTAATTTCTCCTCTGGCCACTTCTTAGGATCCTTTTCCAGTGCAATCACGACCTTGTTGTGTGAAAGAAGAGCCGTCATCTTCTTCTTCCAACTTCCAAAGTCGATCTTCCCATCATATTAAGTGATCTCCAACTGAGTGGTGGTTGTAGTGGTCATTGTAATGGTGTTTTAGAGTTAATTTTGGAAAGCCCCAATCTGAAACCCTAGATCGTTTGCCCTAAAGATTCTCACAATTCTGGAACCCTAGATTTTGTCAAGATTGACAAATTCCACTCAAATATTGAATCCCTAACCCTATAGGAAGACTCAGAACATTCAAATTTGAGAAACCCCCAAATTTTCGAAACCGGCCTAGATTTCAAGAATCGACTTCAGCCGGGACTTAGGAACGCAAGATTCAAATCTAGACTCCAAATATAGCTCTAATACCACTGTTATGTAATTAAAGAACTCTATCCAACACCACACACACACACAATCAAGCAAAAACAGAAAGAACACGGCGATATACCGTGGTTCACTTATCCTTTATAAGATAAGCTACATCCACATTGAGCTCCAGAAAGGGAGGAGCTCACTGCACTAATTATTAAACCAAGAATCACAGTTACAAACTCACAATGATTTAAGCTAAAGAACAACCCCTTGATACAAGATATCCTGTAACCAACCCTTAGAGAATCTCACCAAGACACTCTAAACCGAGAGAACTAACCCTCATAAGAATGATTACAACCCTAATCAGTCAAGTCTACCCGATTACAACAACCTTGATCAAGACTTTCTCACAAACCCTAGATGAGAATTTTGTCACTCAATCGAATGAAGGAGAAGCAAAAAGTGTTCTTCGAGTTGGGGAAAAAATTGAGTTTATATACCGTCGACCTGGAGGTTGAATGTTGGCCGTTGGATCAGATGAAGATTGATGGTCAAGATTCATACAACACTTCCTTAAAACGAAGCTATCCAACTTAACCCAATACTACACCGTTTTCAAGCTTCCACTTCAACAATAAATGTGTTAGAAGTTGTATTTGTCCTACATCTACCAATTGGTAAACCCTCCTCCCTTATGCTGGTGAGATTGAATTCTACCCAAGCTCGTTTATCAAAAAGAAAAAAGAAAAGAAAGTAAAGGAGCAAGCTCGTTTATCAGAACGAGAAAAAGAAAAAAGAAAAGAAAGTAAAGGAGAAAGCTAGTTTATCATAATAAAAGAAGAAAAAGGAAAGTAAAGGAGCTGGTGTGAATTCTACCCAAACTCATTTATCAGAACGAAAAAAGAAAAGAAAGTAAACAATGTAAAGAGCAGAAAATTAAATTTGGAAACTGAAAAAAAAAAAAAAAATCAATCTCCAGTCTATTATCATCATCATATACTTGTTTACACTTCGATATATTCGTAGAATAATGCCATGATTTAAAAGCAATATTTCTCTTCTTCTTAATTTGCATACTCAGATTGCTCCATCCCCATTATCTACCAAAGATCTTCCCTCAAACACTCTTTCCCTGGCTTTACTTGCCTGCAAATATATCATTGTAGAATATATTAAGGTTTAATTTAAAGGGCGTAATTAATAAAGAGGGTTAATTAAACAAACCTGTTTTTCCCAATTTGTATAACTTGTTATGATAAAAAGCAGAACTGTTTGAGTAAAGGCACCAGCTTGCACTCCAATCCACAGTCCCACTCCTCTGAATTTCAACCAGAAACCCAATGTGGCAGCCATTGGAATTCCACACAAATAAAAAGCTCCAAGGTTTACAAAAGCTCCTATATGCTGCCACCCACATCCTCTTGCAACACCTAAAACAAACATTTAAAAAAAAAAAAAAAATCATAAATATGTAACAGGATAGTTCGTCTCTTTTACAAACGTCCTGATTTTTCTAAAATTTTGACTTAAACTCTCTCAAACAAAAGTAAATTTTTTTATGCATACGAGAGTTTTTTTCTACGGCAATTAATGAACTCTTGACCATGTGTTACAAAAGGAAAGGAGGCTGAATCATGAGAGGATTTGATTGAAATCCGTATCTGTGAATTTTTGTTCAAAAAAATCTCTTGGTTGAAACATCCATGAGAAAGATTCAGAATGAAAATCAGATACAAGGTAGTCCAATATGAATCAAAACACCAAAACTCAAACATGTATAAAGGGAAGAAGGAGAAGAAGTTAATTACTAACCTGAAAGGACTCCTTGTAAGGAGTCCATGATGACAGATAAGCAAACCAGAGGAGCCATGGTGGTGACATAATCCGCAACTTCTTTCTCATTGCTGAAAACATATCCGAAAACATGGCGACTTGCAAAGAGAATTGCACTCACTATAATCGTCTCTGTGACTGCTAAAAATACTACTGCATATACAGCTACTCGAGCCTTTTGTGGGTTCCCAGCTCCCAATTCATTCGAAACTCTGGTGCTGTACAAACAAGATTCACCGTAAATTTGTCTTTTTGTGTCTACTGGTAAAATCTGACAATAGTTTCAAAGTTTAAGAGTGATTTTCAAAACAAACCTTACTGCAGCACTAAGTCCATAGGGAATCGTGTAGAGTGTTGAAATTGTGTTGAGACTGCTCAGAGAAGTTGAAAATTAATAGTTAAATTTTGTTTCGAGAATAAAATAATTTTTTTATATGAAAAATCCTGATTTTTGTATCTTCGAAAATGAAAGTCTTGGATACAACTGATGTACCATATTGAACATCATTTAAGTATATTGATGTGATATGATTTGCCTTACTAAAGACTTTCTCTTCCCAAATCGCATACTTACCATACAGATAGGACAGAAGTTTCAAGCTCAGGATTTGGTAAAAGTCCTGACATCAAAATAAGGAGTTCAAATGACCACCATTCCAGGCTGCAGTTATAAACACAGAAACACTCATCAGAAAGAGGCTTGAACCCTCATCAGCAGGAAACTTGGTTTTTTCACAAAATGAAAAAAGGAAGAAAAGAAAATTACCAAATCATGACTGCAGAAGGAATAGCAAACCGGAAGAACTCTCCGATTCCCCTGAAAACATCCATGGAAATGGGAGCTCGAGTTTTCGCACAAGCAGAAGAGAACTTCATGTAAATTCCCAGGAAAATCACATTCAACCAATACGAAATACCGATGGCCAATGCTCCCCCAAGGTTTCCAAGTCCAGACTTGAACACCAATACCCAACAAAGAGGAATGTGGAAACAAAGACTGGCCAAAGAGCTCAAGAACATCGGAAATGTCAAGCTCTGCGTCTGAAAGTATCGTACGAGCGGCTGCAGAGCTGCATATGCAAAGAGAGCAGGAAGGAGCCACACTATGAATTTGCCGGCTTCATGAGAAATCCGGGGGTCTTGGCCGATGAAAACCAGAAGCCTTCCCATGAAAATCCATAGCAAAGAGAGAGGAAGACAAACTAAAAATAAAGAGAATATTGCAGTGTAAGTTTGAGTTCCAATTCTTCCATAATGCTTTGCCCCAAATGCTTGTCCACATAAAGTTTCTAGTCCACTCGCCATTCCCATCTGTTAATTTTACAATTGGGTTAGTCAATCTCTCCTGCAGACCTCTACATGGGTTTTCATGTTGCTAATCGAAAATTTCAGTCAAATTTTTGTTCATAAAAAAAGTACATCTTTTAATAACCATTCAATTGTCATAAGAATTTTTTTTTTTTTCCATCAAAAATTGACCCAAGAGAATGAGTGAATTAGCCTTGAAGAGATTGCACTTTGCAAAACTGGTGGGTTATTGAACCAAACAAAAGGGAAGAAAAATGCTTCGAACGGTAAAACAGTTGGCATTAATCAAACTCCATTACAGTGACAGATGCGAGGACCACTAATGTGTCACTTAGTCAAGTTGCAATAATACGAAGATGTATTAATTTGATTCCTACATATAATTCCAGAACAGAGTCCAAGAAATATTTCTAACTAAACTATTACCAAACAAAATAACCCACTTCCCAAAATCTCATATCTTATGATAAGGATTCATCCATTTCATATGATTTTTATATAATATCATGGATATTTAAATATAAATTCCTTCTTATGGAATGCATTTTTAGTTTCCAGCTGGATGGACCTAAATTGTTGCCTAAGATAGTTGAATATAAACATAAAAACACCATCCAGCATCTATCCGATAAAGAGTATTCAACTAATAATTTCAAACATATTAAAATATTAAAATACTGTATTAGGTCAGAAACCAAACCGTATTACATGTACGGTGTACCTATGTATGTATGTATATCTGTAAGTAGAAGACTTACAAGAAGACTGAACCCGGTGACGCCGGCGAGGGATATGGCGATGGCGGTACTAGAGAGAGCGAGTTCACCGAGATGACCGACCATCATGACAGAAATAACCTGCAACAAGTTCTGAGAAAGAATCACGGACACCATAGGAGCCGCTAAATAACCTAGAGTTTTAACTTCTGTAATGAACACATCAGAACTTGTTGCAGTTGAACTCTTCAATGGCGGCAACAACAAACTCTTCTCCATATTTTTGTTCTTCTCCGAGTCTCCCGTGGCACAAACCTCAAACTCCTACTACACTCCACAGCCTCCTCTGGCTAATTTAATTTCCAGCCGCCTCTTCTCTCTAATAATTATGTATAGAGAGAGAGAGAGGGAGAAGAGTTGTATGACTTCAGCTTTCTCTTCAATATATCTATATTTATTGAAAAAATATTTTGAAAATTTTAACGCAAGGAATGTTAAGAAGAATGTGTATAATGGGATCTTTCTGCAATCTTTACAAGTTACAGTTTAGTAATTACTAATTAGGCGCACTTTGTAATCTTTACAAGTAATGATGTAACTTCTTCAATTTGTAAAAGAGCTGCTAATCCGCTGCGTTTTGTAATAAGGGCAATATAAATTAGCCCGCCTGGTTTCTGTTTTGGCAGTTAGTGAAATATCAAGGCTTCGTTTGGTTCAAAATTTGGGGGTTTTGGGAAAGGTTTTTTGAAAAAAGTTAAAAAAAAGTTGAATTAGGCGGGTGTTACGATGTAGGATTTATAAATTATTAAAATACCCTATATGTTTGTTTTTTTACAAAATACCCCCTATAATAAAACATTAAAAGTTAACAAAAATACCCCTAACCCACCCTCAAACACCTCCAGTCGGTCACCACCACCGGAGGTGGCTGGAGTCACTTTATGGGCGCATGACCGGCTGGATCTTACCGATCATGCGCCGATATGGCCTTTTCCGGCCAGATCCACGGTAGATCTGGCTGGCAAAGGTCAGATCTACGGCCAGATCTGGCCGTCAACAGCCAGATCTGGCCGTATTTGCTCTCAACGACGGCCAACAAACGGTCGTCGTTGATGGTCAACGACGACCGTTTGTTGGCCGTCGTGATCGAGTGTTACGGCCAGATCTTTGGCCTTAGATCTGGCCTTTTCCGGCCAGATCTACGGTGGATCTGGCCGAAAAAGGCTAGATCGGCGCACTACCGGCCAGATTCAGCCGGTAGTGCGTCATTCTACCAGATTCCGGCCATTTTCCGATAGTGGTGGTCAGAATCTGGTAAATGTGGATTGTTGGGGTATTTTTGTAATTTTAAAAAAATATTTAGGGGTATTTAATTAAATTAACAAATTTAGAGGGTTTAAAAAAAAATTAAATAATATTGAAAATAGTATTCCCAAAAATGAGAGATTTTGGGTATTTTACTGTTTAACTTTTTTGGGAATACCAAGAGTAGTATTCCCAATCTTGAATCAAACGAAGCCCAAGTTTCCAGATCTCTTTCTACTTTACTCTTTTGCTTTTCGTGTTTTTCGTTTCTTTTTCTTCCTTTGGTGATCCTGAAATTTATCAAGGAATAAGATATTTAATATGAATCAAACTTATATAATATTTCATGTGTTTTATAATGAGATTGATACTATCTACTTTTTTGTAATAGGGTAATTTCTAGGGATGGGCACGGGCTGGGCCTTGGGCTTCCCTGTCTCCGGTCCGTAGCCCGTTCGGAGAATTCGAGGAATCTCTGAATAAAGCCCGTTCCCCAAACAGGAAATTCGAGGATTCCCCAAATTCCCCGTTTGGGGGTTTTGTGTCTTTTTATGTCCTTATTACCATTTTCTCCAAATTATAATATATTATCCAAAAAGAAATTAAATCTATAATGTACATATTAAACATAAAGACCATCATACTAAATTGATAATATATTACAATATGTGATAGATCTATAATCAAAAGATTCAAGACATGAGCTGCCAAACTATTAAAAAGACCCCCACAATCCACATAAATAGATTCAATACATCACACTATCAAGATTTAACAACCAGCAGACAACACCTAACATTCCATTTCCATGTGCAACCCACAAACAATCTGTAGACAAATTTTAGATTATTACAAACCTAAAAAAAATCTAAACCCCATTAAATTGCATACAATTAAAATATAGAGAAATAAACCTGTCACATATGAAATCCAAAACTTTTCACAAAAAGTATCCATATCATCAAAATTATACCACTTCAATTTTCTTATAAACAAGTGAAAAAAATAAATTAGATGATATTTAAGTATTATGTACACAAATTTTAACTATCATACAAATGACTAAAGAAGATGAAAGAAAAAGAATATATTACAAACTACACAATAGATGCAAAAGCAAACTGCAGTGCAGTTTGCTTGTGCGAACTGCAGTGTAGTTTGCTTATCAATCTGCAGTGCACTTTGCACGTTGCACAGGCAAACTACAATACAGGTGTAAACATAAACTGCACTGCAGTTTGTTGTTTGCGCAATTGCACTTTACACAATGCACAGGAGATGCAAACATAAACTGCAAATACAAAATTTTCAAGCATATAAAATCTTTCATCACACGAACCAATCTAAACCCTTAAACCCCACATAAAATCTTCAAGCATAACTGTAGTGCATAACTCAATCAATCAATCTAAATGGCACATAAAATCTTCACTCATAGTCTCATACGAACCAAAACTGATGAAAGCCTGAAACTTTAAAGGAAAACAAAACCTATTTTTCTTGAATCTTGACGAAAAGGGCATGAAGAAAGAAGAGGCGAAGAGCCACCGATGAAATGTGGAGGCCAAAATCAGCGAATAAAGGATGATATTTCGGTGAAGGTTTGATAATGAAGAGGCACACCAGGCGGCAACGTTTTTACTAGATAATGGATTTAGGGTTTCAACTTTCAAACTTTGATTACATTATTCCATCGTGAGTTGAGTTGAGTTGTGGATTTGGACATAATTTGTGTTTATAAATGAAGGGCAAAACTGTTATTATGAAAACATAACAAGGGAAAATGGTAATTATGTAATGGAAATATGGAATTGAAAATTTGAAATAATGATTAAATCGTTTAAAATGAAGGACAAGGTCCACACTCCACAATGTATCAAGGACTTTATTTATAATGATTAAAAAATATATATAATGATTTATGCATTTATTACAATCAATAGCGGATCTAGAAATTTCTGTTAGGGTAGATCAAAATAAAAACTAATTACGTATTAATATTTTTTTTCCAATTAATAATTCTGTTAGCATAGGTCAAAATCCAGAAATTGTACATATTAGTATTTTTTTATTAAAATGCCCACCCTCAACAAGTGTTGGATCCACCCCTGGTTAATGATTATAATGAATCCAAATATCAAAATAATAATTATGATACATATATATACAAATACATTATATATTAACAGTATAATATTATGTATTATTGTATTAAGTAATAAGTATTAACATATGACATTATGATTACGGATAATAGCATATTATGTATAATGTATAATTTTTGTTTTATAACATATTTTGTATAATATATAATATATAATGTATTATAATAAATTCTATATAAAGATTACCATATATATTATAATGTCTCATTAATATTCTAAATAACACATAACATAATATGTGTGTGTGTGTGTGTGTGTGTAATTATCAAATATTTATAATGATTTATTATATTTAATCTAGTTTTATTTATTACCTATTTGTATATGGTTTCATAAAATATTTACACAATTATAATTTATTATTGTATAATATACAATTGATTTTCAAATGTTAAAATTAATATAGATATATATGATTGATTTTTAATTATTAAAATTAATATAGGTATAGGTATATATAATATATATGATTAAAAGTTGATTAGGCGGGGGTGTTACGATGTAGTTTTAAATTATTAAAATACCCTATATTTTGTTTTTTTACAAAATACCCCCTATAATAAACTTAAAAGTTAACAAAATACCCCTAACCCACCCTCAAACCCTCCATTCCCCACCACACCGGAGGTGGCCGGAGTCACTTTATGGGCGCATGACCGGCTGGATCTTGCCGGTCATGCGCCGATATGGCCTTTTCCGGCCAGATCCACGGTGGATCTGGCCGGCAAAGGCCGATCTATGGCCAGATCTGGGTCAACAGCCAGATCTGGCCGTATTTGCTCTCAACGACGGCCAACAAACGGTCGTCGTTGATGGTCACGACGACCGTTTGTTGCCGCTCGTGATCGAGTGTTACGGCCAGATCTTTGGCCTTAGATCTGGCCTTTTCCGGCCAGATCTACGGTGGATCTGGCCGAAAAAGGCTAGATCGGCGCACTAACCCGGCCAGATTCAGCCGGTAGTGCTCATTCTACCAGATTCCGGCCATTTTCCGATAGTGGTGGTCAGAATCTGGTAATGTGGATTGTTGGGTGTTTTTTTATAATTTAAAAAAAAATATTTAGGGGTATTTAATTAAATTACAAATTTAGAGGGTTTAAAAAAAAATTAATAATATTGAAAATAGTATTCCCAAAAATGAGAGATGTTGGCGGTACTAGAGAGAGCGAGTTCACCGAGATGACCGACCATCATGACAGAAATAACCTGCAACAAGTACTGAGAAAGAATCACGGACACCATAGGAGCCGCTAAGTAACCTAGAGTTTTAACTTCTGTAATGAACACATCAGAACTTGTTGCAGTTGAACTCTTCAATGGCGGCAACAACAAACTCTCCTCCATATTTTTGTTCTTCTCCGAGTCTCCCGTGGCACAAACCTCAAACTCCTACTACACTCCACAGCCTCCTCAGGCTAATTTAATTTCGAGCCGCCTCTTCTCTCTAATAATTATGTATAGAGAGAGAGAGGGAGAAGAGTTGTTTGACTTCAGCTTTCTCTTCAATATATATATATATTGAAAAAATATTTTGAAAATTTCAATGTAAGGAATGTTAAGAAGAATGTGTATAATGGGATCTGTCTGCAATCTTTACAAGTTTCAGTTTAGTAATTAGGTGCACTTTGTAATCTTTACAAGTAATAATGTAACTCTGCAATTTGTAATACGCTACGTTTTGTAATAAGGGCAATATAAATTGAGTAATGATACAGTCACCGACGGTAGTACACCGAATTTGTGCACCGAATAACGTGACAAAATTCTAAACGTTGATTAATATTAAGTTAAAATTAATCAACGGTCAGGATTTTGTCACGTCATTCGGTGTACTACCATCGGTGGTTGTATTATTTTCCATAAAAATTAGCCCGCCTGGTTTCTGTTTTAGCAGTCAGTGAAATATAACTCTTTCTACTTTACTCTTTTGCTTTTCGTGTTTTTCGTTTCTTTTTCTTCCTTCGGTGATCCTGAAATTAATCAAGGAATAAGATATTTAATATGAATCAAACTTATATAGTATTTCATGTGTTTTATAATGAGATTGATACTATTTACTTTTTTCTAATGGGGTAATCTCTAGGGATGGGCACGGGCCCCTGTCTCCAGCCCCGGCCCGAAAGCCCAAGGAGATTTCTCGATCTCGGCCCGTAGCCCATTCAGAAAATTCGGAGAATCCTCGAATAAAGGTCGTTCCCCAAACAGGGAATTTGGGGATTCCCCGAATTCTCCATTTGGGGCTTTTGTGTCGTTTTGTGTCCTTATTACTATTTTCTCCAAATTATAATATATTATCCAAAAAGAAATTAAATCTATAATGTACATATTAAACATAAAGATCATCATACTAAATTGATAATATATTACAATATGTGACAGAGCTATAATCAAAAGATTCAAGACATGACTTGCCAAACTACCAAAAAGACCCCCATAATCCACATAAGTAGATTCAATACATCACAGTATCAAGATTCAACAACCAGCAGACAGCACCTAACATTCCATTTCCATGTGTAGCCCACGAACAACCTATAGACAAATTTTAGTTTATTACAAACCTAAAAAAAACCTAAACCATATTAAATTGCGTACAATTAAAATATGGAGAAATAAACCTGTCACATATGAAATCCAAAACTTTTCACCAAAAGTATCCATATCATCAAAATTATACCACTTCAATTTCCTCATAAACAAGTGACAAATATAAATTAGATGATATTTAAATAACATGTACACAAATTTTAACTATCATACAAATGACTAAAGGAGAGGAAAGAAAAAGAATATATGACAAACTGCACTGCACTTTGCAGTTTGGACATGCAAAGTGCAGTGCAGTTTGCATGTGCAAAGTGTAGTGCAGTTTGCACGTGCAAAGTGCAGTGCAGTTTGCATGTGCAAAGCGTGCAAACTGCATAGTAGATGCAAAAGCAAACTACAATGCAGTTTGTTTGTGCGAACTGCAGTGCAGTTTGCTTATGAATCTGCAGTGCAGTTTGCACTTTGCACAGGCAAACTGCCATGCAAGTGCAAACATAAATTGCACTGCAATTTGCTTGTGTGAACTGCACTTTACACAATGCACAGCAGGTGCAAACATAAACTGCAAATACAAAATTTTCAAGCACATAAAATCGTCAATCACACGAACCAATCTAAACCCTTAAACCCCACATAAAATCTTCAAGCATAACAGCAATGCATAACTCAATCAATCAATCTAAATGACACATAAAATCTTGACTCATACGAACCAAAACTGATGAAAGCCTGAAACTTTAAAGGAAAACAAACCTATTTCTCTTGAATCTTGACGCAAAGGGCACGGAGAAAAAAGAGGCGAAGAGTAACTGATTGGTGGGTGTCGAATCCAACAAATAATAAAATTCTCACTCTCAAATAAATACAAATTGTAATAGTGATGAGCAAGGTCGTATCCACAGAGATTGTGTAGATTTATTTTAATGAAAATTAAAGCAAAGAAAAAGGGGGTTTTGAAATTTCGAAGTGAAATAAAAGAAAAAAATTATAATCAACTAAAAATTAAGGAAAAATCAATATCAGGCAAATCTCCAACCAAAGGTATAATTTCAGAATTGGTTCAGAGAATTGATCACAGATACAAGGATAAAATCTTCTATTCTTCACTAAATTGGTTATGATTATTAACAAGCTCTAACAACCTATCTCTCCTTATTTTCTCGATAACCAAAACAAGCTCTTTGATTACTTCCCTTGTCAATAAACAACCCTAAACAAGCTCTTAGGATTTAATCTATCAACAGCATTAATAATTAGAGAGACTACCAATTCTAGCCAACAAATACACAAGCTCGATTCATTTAGACTATATTATACATCTTCATAACATAAATCGAAAATCCCTTTATAATCAACTATGTTATTTCACCACTAATATTAGAACACTTAAACAATTACGGATTTAAAGTTCTAAATGGCAATTTATCAACCTGATAATTGAACAACGGGCCCTTTGCATTAATCAATCAAGACAATAATTGTTAATAAACATAGAAGATATATAAATAGTAAAGAATTAAAAGAACACTAAAAATTATTTAGATCTCACAATCCTTGAAGAACCAAAACTTCAATTATCCTTCAGTTGGAAGAAAAGTATTTAGCTACACATAATTAAAAGAAAGCCTAAAGAAAAGAAAAGAAAAAGAGGTAGAGATCGATGTCCTTTTCTTGTGAATAATCTCCCCATTTATAACCCATCTAATAATAGTTATCCTATCTAGATCAGGAAACTAATTAAAAGCAAATCCTACCAAAATAGGGAGTCTTGGCAAATCCTAGAGATTAAGAAAGGGTAAATAAATCTTTCGAGCTGTCATACATATCTTTTTCTCCAACAAATTCGTAACTCTAGGTCAAAAATCTCAGATCTAGTAAGGCGCGCCCACGCTTTATCTGCTGACTGCTTTTGTGAACATTATGAGAAAACAGGACGTGCCCACGCTTTAAGCAAAATCTGCTTCTCGAATGTATCTCTTTTTGAGCTCCGATTTTTTTCTCTCCAAATCTCTAGATTTTGAACTCAATTTGATTTAACTCCTTAATCTACTCCACAAAATACGAAACATAATCAAAATCCAAGATTTAAGCATTTATAACCATTAAAACATGAGGAAATATAACAAATATATAGATATTATGAATGTTTATCACTGATGAAATGTGGAGGCCGAAATCAGCGAAGAGACGATGATATTTCGGTGAAGGTTTGAAAATGAAGAGGCACACCAGGCGGCAACGTTTTTACTAGATAAGGGATTTAGGGTTTCAACTTTCAAACTTTGATTACATTATTCCATCATGAGTTGAGTTGAGTTGTGGATTTGGGCACAATTTGTGTTTATAAATGAAGGGCAAAACTGTTATTATGAAAACATAACAAGGGAAAATGGTAATTACGTAATGGAAATATGGAATTGAAAATTTGAAATAATGATTAAATCATTTAAAATTAAGGACAAGGTCCACACTCCACAAGGTATCAAGCACTTTATTTGTAATGATTAAAAAAAAAATTATAATGATTTATGCATTTATTATAATCAATAGCGGATCCAGAAATTTCTGTTAGGGTAAGTCAAAATAAAAACTACTTAAACATTAATACTTTTTTTCCAATTAATAATTCTGTTAGGATAGGTCAAAATCCAGGAATTGTACATATTAGTATTTTTTTGTTAAAATGCCCACTCTCAACAAGTGTTGGATCCACCCCTGGTTAATGATTATAATGAATCCAAATATCAAAATAATAATTATGATACATTATACATATATACAAATATATTATATATTAACAGTATAATATTATGTATTATTGTATTAAGTAATAAATATTAACATATGACATTATGATTACGGATCATAACATATTATTTATAATATATAATTTTTGTTTTATAACATATTATGTATAATGTATAATTATTGTTTTATAACATATTTTGTATAATGTATAATATATAATGTATTATAATAAATTCTATATAAAGATTAACATCATTATATAATGTATCATTAATATTCTAAATAATATATAATAATATAATATATTATATATATATATATATAGATATATCATATATATATATATATATATATATATATATATATATATATATTAAATACATAATATATAATGTTTATAATAAATCTAAATAAATTATACCATATTTATTATAATGTCTATTTAATATATAATTATACATATGAACATTATACATATATATTATAATAAATTCTAAATAAATAACACCATATATATTATAACAAATTCTAAATAAATAGCTATATACTATAACAAGGGCAATTAGGTAATAGAATTGAAATAATGATTCAATGAGGGACAAAAAAAATTATAATGATCTATTGATTTATTATAATTAATCAATACACCAAATGATATATTACACATATAAACATATATTGATATATATTGTATTATAACATATGATTATAGATAATAACATATTAGTATAATGTATAATATATATATGTTATATATTATAATTATATACCTATATAGTATAATGTATAATGTACAATGTATAATGTATAATGTCGAATGTATAACTTGTTTTATATCATTAACATATTATGTATAGTATAACAAACACCACACACCACACACACACACACATATATATTATAATGATTTATTATATTAATCTAGTTTTATTTATTACCTATTTGTATATGGTTTCATAAATACTTACACAATTATAATTTGTTATTGTATAATATACGATTGATTTTCAAATTTTAAAATTAATAGATATATATGATTCATTTTTAATTATTAAAATTATATGGGTATATACACACACACACCACACACACACACACACACACACACACACACACACACACAAACACCATATATATATATATATATACGGGCCGGGGCGAGGATTTTGGGATGGGGACAAAATGGGGGCGGGGCGAGGCGAGGCAAGACCTATCCCGACCCCAACCTGTCCCTGAATTTCAAGACTAATTTTAGGCCCGATCTCGGCCCAAATCCTGAATGATTCGGGGCGAGTCCTTGCGGGGCCGGGTTTTATGCCTATCCCTAGTAATTTCAATGGATATTAAAGCCGATAAAATTTACTTGGAATATTTATAATTAATTACTAGAATTATAATATTCAATGGGGTTGAAGATCTATGTCAAAAATTTAGTTTATCAATTATAATATTGATTCATTTTCTATGTGAACCTCACATATAACAAGAGTAAATGACATGTTCTCACCCAAGGTTTAGCAAAATATCAAGTTCTTACCCTGGATTCATAAATTCCAAATCCTCACCCATAAAGTAACACTATTAGTGACTGTTGAGTTCTGACACAAATGCAGAGGGTGACACAAATTCCCACTCTTAAATGAGTGTGAGTTTTGTTTCATAGCCATTCGAATCACATTTCATTTTCAATTGTAGTAATGGTAAGCTTAATTTCTCAGTGCTTCAGTTGGAGGGTGTGGTGGCTAGGTGGTGGCATTGTTGTTGGCTTGCCATGAACAAGAGGATACAGTGGCATCGGTTAGGCGATGGGTGAGAGAGATGTTTTTGCATAAATGAAAATATTAAAATATAATAAATGATCATTTCAGCCTTTAACTATTAAAAGAAACAAACTGATATTAATTTAAGGGTGAGAATATGAAATTTAAGAATCCAAAGGTGGAAACTTGCCGTTTCGTTAAACCTTTGGTGGAAACATGTCGTTTTACTCCGTAAAACAACCTTATTTGAGATTAAAAAATGATGATTGAAGTTTGAAGGATTATGATTATTCAGTTTATTAATTTAAAAATCATATTTGAAGTATCTCATCTCAACTACAATAATATTGAGCAGGATTTGAAATGCATCGTAAAGGACAAATATATTAATCTTAAAAACATTGAAATCTCTTTATAGACAAAACTCCAAAAGGGTAGATGTCTAGATGAGATGTTGTCTAATGAAAACAAAGATTAGAGTACACAAATAAATTAAAGATGAGCTCAGCCATGTTGTCACTTGTCATTATGAATCTATGATGCATGTTCTTGGAGTCATGTTGTTTGCCTCTATTTACTTTTATTAATCTCATCTGTCGACAATATGATATCTTCAAGGAAATTTGTGTTCTGGTCTACAGTCTTACTATTTAATCCTAATAATCTTTTTTCTAATTTGTTTGGACAAAGAGAAAAGTGAATGAAATAAAAGAAAAGAAAGACATAAGAGGAAGTAAAAGGATAAAAGTAAATTGGGGAGCTGTTTTCATGTCATCCTATTTAATATTATTTACCCTTTTTGAAACGCTATATTATATACAATTTGTATGTGTAATCTTACTCTTATAATTATCATCACGAGTTATTCGGTGATTAATTGTAAGGATAAAGAAATCTTGAATGAGAGACAATTGTGGATTTAATTGTTATATGCTTGAGGAAACATATAATCCTTTTCGATTTTTCTTTTTCATTGATTCCCCACTAATGCTATCAACTCATAACTTCTTTTAATATTCCATTGATTGGAATCTTGAAAGCATACACAGCCTCAATGATAACCTATAGGAAAGTATAGTTGGTTTAAGAGTTTATTTCTCCATAATTATGATACAGAAAGGCCTCAACTAGATCATAGAAAAATACGGCCTAAGAGAACTCAATACTCTTACATTACAAAGCCACGAGGTGTTCCCACACTCAAAGGTATGGGATTAATCCCCGTTTCGGAGTTCATGGGATACCCTTGGCCACAAGTTGCTTCCAGTAAGATTCGAACTCCTGACATTACAGGTAAAGTCTATCCAATTGAGAGTTCATTTATCATCTAGACCACACCCTCGAGGTTAGATTTGTATTTACTTGTACAGCATAGAATCATATAAAGGTAATAATAAGAAAGAAAAAATTCTCTCCTGATGATTGTTATCTTAATTTATTTGCTTCCACTTGATCATGATACTTCATAGGACAAATTTTCAACCTAGTGCTACAATCTTTTGCTTAGATATGAAGTTATGCTTAGTCTCCACTAGTTTGCATGTGACAAAGACTTTGACTTAAAAAGAGATATCAAATCGGATATTTGGAGCCATAAAGGCCAATGAACTTGCTAGCTACTTTCTAACACAAAGTTGTCGCCATGTCTCAATCTGAAATGATAGATAAACTGTACACTCTAAAATGGAAAATCATGAAATGTGAACAGAGCTTTAATGAGTAGATATTTGAATCCACTCGCTGGGGAGAAAGTCTCATGTGAGTCTTTGTAGCAACCCACATGGTTGAAAATTAACCTATTGATGTTTCAAGTGAAATCAAATATCGTTCATTGGTTTAGTACGCATTTTGATAAGTTACTAGCCATGGCCTGGATCACTCACTTTCATGATAACTGTCAGGCAGGGCCGGCTCAAGGGTAGGCAGGTGAGGCCCGTGCCTAGGGCCCCCCAAAATAGGGAAAAAGTGGTCCAATTTTTTTATAAATTTTTTTTTAAATATATTATAAAAATAAAAATAGTACATAATTTTTTTTTCAGGTTAGCCCAAGACGTCAAAAATGCCCAAATTTATTATAAACTTTTTACAATATTCCTACCCAAAGTTTGACAAAATAGTGAGTTTGTACTTCTAGTTTCATATATTTCAATTTACATCCCTAAATTAACACATTGAATTTCTTGTAACAATAAAAGGCTAAAATTATCATTTAGATGTCTCAAATTACTCATCCTCAATTCAATCACAAAATTCGACATTCACATAAATTATCTCCACCCCTTTTTCGCCGCCGATCGTTTGGAGCTGATTCTGGTTGATTTTCTCACCAAATCGACCAGAATCATCATTTTATCTTTTCCCAAGTGTTTTCCGAACCTTCATAGCCCTCGATTTGGCCAATTTTTTACGAATCTCCCAACCTAACCCCACCACGTGCGACAATCATTTTTGACCTTTTCGACATGTACCCAGCGTTATTGGCCTTCCCCGACACCACCATCTTCCTCCCCTCCGCCCTCTCACCAAAACCCTTATCATACCTCATCCGTTTACTCCGCCAATCGCTGGCTACCAATACCATTTGGGCTACAACTTCTCAAGCCTTTTCGGTCAATCATGGCATTGGAAATCACTCATTTCACCACCCATCGCTTCTCTAGCATCTGCTCTCCAAAACTCCCCACCAACCTAACCCCATTAGCCTGTCGGTCGTTGTCCACCTCTCCTAGTGATTTTGCATCTCAAAAGTCAAGAATAATAAAGTTGATATAATTTTTTTAATATATGTTTATATTATTAGAAGGTCCCAAAGTAAGTACTCTTGCCTAGTGTCACAAATGTTCTTGAGACGGTCCTACTGTCAAGAGAGGTAGGTAGGAGGAGACTCAATAACTAGAGGGTCTTGTGATTCGGAGATGTACAAAATAGTATAGTTTGTTAAGTATGAATCGAAGCAGATAAATAGTCAAGTAGATATATGAGAGAAAAGAACTATCAGAAAGTGAAACGAGAGGATCTTGTGATGAAGTAATTAAAGTAAAATATCATATTAAAGGAATTATCTTTTGAGTGGTTGACAAATGTTTAAACCATATTAAAAATATGTAATATCTAAAGCCAATATTTAAACTGCTGTTTTAGAATTGCCCTTCACCTGAACTTCTAACTCTTATAGATTCTTAAGCTGCAGATTGAGGGATGAAACTCGGAGTGCAATTTCCTTTTTTAACTTACAAAAAAAAGGGAGCAAACAAGACAAGTATGTGGGAACCGCTATTCTAAATAATTTAATTTAATATGAAGATATCTGTCATATTTTTGTCATGTTGTAGGTTGAAAATCATATACATTTATGCAGAAAAAAACAAATGAAGAACCTAACATGTTATGTCGTGTACAAACTACAGATTCTTAGTTTCAATATTGCTAAATTAATCAAGTAGCTAGGATGGAGAGAGGAGAAATATCAAGTCTTGAGTCACCTTTAATTGGTAATCAAGAAAGACCAGACTGTGGATTTGATGGGGAAAATTCTCAGCAGCAAGGTGTTAGTACTTGTGAAAATTTTGTTGAAGAGGCAAAGAAGCAACTATGGCTAGCGGGGCCACTTATTACAGTCAGCTTATTGCAGTACTGCCTACAAGTGATAGCAATTATGTTTGTTGGTCATCTTGGGGAGTTGGCTCTATCCAGTGCTTCCTTGGCCTCTTCCTTTGCTTCAGTCACTGGTTTCAGTGTTTTGGTAAGTCGGGTTTTCTGATTTATCTTCATTACATGTTGCTATTGATTGGTTGATTTTGCTAGTTGTGAGTCCATTTGCAAATGGAATTGAATGAAATCTAGGGTTAGTTTAGTTGTGGGACAAATAACCAGTTAATTACCCTGTTTTAGCGAATGTTTTAATGCCTATGCAAATGTGAATTGGACTTGAGAATTGCCTCTTCAATCTGAATTCTGCAAAACTTTGTTGCGAAGTGAAACTCAATTTGTTTGTTACACTACAAAGAAGAACCATAAATATGTTGATCCACATTAGATAGACATGAGTCGGGTCTTGAACTTATAAGGACAGATAGATAGCATCACCTAATATAGACATGGGTTAGCTCTTGAACTTATATGGATAGATAGACAGCATCACCTGATAGGCTAATTTTTTGGATAGGTTGCAAGTGTCCGGCCCATGACAACATACAGAAGAGACCAACTAAAGGCATGTATAGAACTGTTTATATGGAAAGCAATTTTGTCGCATCGCACTTTCTTTAAAACAACCTAACAAACAACCTAACAAGCAACCTAATATGTACTCCAAATGAAGCTTTAGTTTATGTATGATGCTTATAGTTTTTTTTTCAATATGATGCTTTATTTAGTTTCTGTATTAAATGAGTCTCCACACATTATAATCCTTTTACAATATGCTGTAGAATTTAATTTGCTTCACTAAAATCATATTGGAAGCAATGCTAAAACTTTGATCTTGTAGTTAGGAATGGGAAGTGCATTGGAGACACTATGTGGACAAGCCTATGGAGCCAAGCAGTACCATATGCTTGGTATTCACACACAACGAGCAATGGTGACTCTTCTAGCAATAAGCATTCCCCTCGCAGTTATATGGTTCTATACCAGCAACATTCTTATAGCTTTAGGCCAAAATCATGAGATATCAATTGCAGCCGGAATCTTCAATCGTTGGATGATTCCTAGCCTTTTCGCGTATGGCGTCCTCCAGTGTCTAAACAGATTCCTACAAACTCAGAACAACGTTCTTCCTATGCTGATATGCTCTGCAATCACAGCTTTTCTCCACATTCTAGTTTGTTGGGGTCTTGTTTTCAAGTCTGGCCTTGAGAGCAAAGGAGCTGCCTTAGCGATAACCATTTCGAATTGGGTTAATGTGTTTTTGTTGGCAATGTACATAAAGTTCTCTCAGGCTTTTATGAAAACATGGACAGGATTTTCGAGAGAAGCGCTGCACGATATTGTGAGCTTTTTAAGGCTTGCTGTCCCTTCTGCAATTATGATATGGTAATGCCATCTCCTTAAAGGCTAGCTATATATAACATTATAATTTATCTAACTCTTAACTATTTTGAAAGGCAGCTTTGAATACTGGTCATTCGAGATGGTTGTTCTACTTTCTGGTCTTCTTCCAAATCCAAAGCTAGAGACATCTGTGTTATCCATAAGGTATCCTTTTGTAGTCGCATCACATTAACATTGATCGAGTATTATTCGTTAACAATGGTTCAATTTCACAGCCTTAACACATGCTGGATGGTCTATATGATCTCTGTTGGTCTTGGTGGTGCTATAAGGTCAATTAAAATTTCTTAATTCTTTCTTCTTCTTTTTTTTTTTTTTCTTTTCAATCTCCTCTTTCTTCAAGCAACCATCTTAAGTCTGTTGTTACAGTACACGAGTATCAAATGAGCTTGGTGCTGGGAACTCACAAGGCGCCCGCTTAGCTCTCAGGGTGATGATCATAATAGCAATCACAGAGGGTGCAACAGTTGGGATCACGACAATTTTGGTACGCCATGTTTGGGGAAAGGTCTACAGCAATGAAGCAGAAGTGATCAAATACGTTGCTAAAATGATGCCACTTCTAGCATTATCCGACTTCCTGGATGGATTCCAATGTGTGCTTTCAGGTCCTAGTTGATCTCAAATAACAATTAAGAAACTAAACTAAATTCATTTCTATCGTGATTAATATGTTCAATTTAAAATTAATCCAAATCAGTCCATTTAATATGTAGGAGCTGCAAGAGGATGTGGATGGCAAAATCTCTGTGCATTAATCAACCTTGGAGCTTATTATGTTGTAGGAATTCCTTCTGCAGTGCTCTTTGCATTTTACTTTCATATTGGAGGCATGGTAAGTCTCTCTCTTTCCTTTCCTCTCTTTCATTCGCGAAAATGCTTCGAGTACATTCTTTGTACAGTATGCAAGCAAGTGCTTACTGCTGCAATTTCGTTGTTATAATAAATCTGCAGGGGCTTTGGATGGGAATCATTTGTGGACTTTCTGTACAAGTTTTAGCACTTGTTACAGTAAATGCATGTACTAATTGGGATCAAGAGGTAAGCCAATTCTGTTAAGCTAGATTTGAAATTTTTGGTATGACCTCTCCTAACACTTTTTATTTTTATTTAGGCAGCAAAAGCCCTGCACAGAGTTCAGAAAACCGGCCTTCTTATTGAAACTGCACCATAGAGTTGCATTTTGCATCAAATCAAGACAACCAGTTGAAGCTAGATTGTAATCTTCATTGAGGAAAACAAAAGCTTCTGTATAAATGATAAAGCAATTATGTGCATTTAAAATCAATACCAAAGAAGCTATTCATTGTTGTATCTATTATGCTAGCTTATAACATAGGGAAGCCCAATATAATATCCAAACAAGTTTAAGGGAAAAAGCATTTTAGGTTGAAACTTGAGATCCTGGAAACAAAATTGTGCAAGCATCTACTTTGATCATATAAGCAGCTCAGCAATTAAAAGGCAAAAGATGCTACTAACATTTCAATAAAGACTTTACAAAAGTTGCTCTCAGGAACTAAGTCAGTACTGGACTTTGCATATGTTTGGCATTTTGAAAACTAATTCACCAGTAATGGCCACCATGCAAAAGTCGTAAAAAAATTGAGGCTTGAGGTGTAGAAACTTTGACTCCGCAAACTACTGCTCGTGAGGCGGATGATCAGGTGATTGCAGAGCTTATCAACATAGGAGGAACATTGTTCTGTGTTTGTAGGAATCTGTTTCAAACCTTAGTTTATCACTTATAATATTGATTCATTTTTATGTGAACGTCACATGAAACAATATGATATCTTATTTTAATTATTATAAAGAAAGATGATTATTCAGTTAATTAATTTAAAAATAATGTTTGTCATATGTCTTATTTTAAGTACCTCATCTCAAATACAATAATATTAATGAGTAGAACTTGAAATGCATAGTGACAAAGACTTCACTTCAAAAGAGATATCAAATTGGACATTCGGAGCCATGAAGGCCAGTGAACTTGCTAGCTACTTTCCAACACAAGTTCGTTGCCATGTCTCTATCTGAAATGACAGATGTGGTGGGATATTATGACTCGTTTTCCTATTTGTTTTTCACATGAAATTATATGTCTTTAGGAAAACTATATAATAAAAAATACAATTGTAAATAAAAATAAAATTTAAGAGTCCTATTAGGAATTGAAATATGAATCTTATTGAAATTAGAATATCTCATATAATACCTATAAATATAGAGGTGGAAAGTGAGAACCAATTCAAAGTTGTAAAAGAATATGAGAACACATAGTATTTGATGTAAGGGTTATTAAACACTATGGGGAAAGTGTCTTAGAAACTGAGATTGTTTTCACTCTAGGTATTGGGTTGAGCGTGGTTAGAAAATATGATGTTTTTACTCTGTTTTATGTACCGAGTTTATGATGTTATGTACTATTGTATATCATGTTTATGAAACTATAAATTTCTCCCATCCGTAGATGTACGCGGATTATGCTGAACCACGTAAATATCGTATCTATTTGTGAGGTATGATTTTTTTCTTATGTTATTTATCTCGAATGTTTGTTCTCCGCTGCGCGATCTCCTAACAAGATGAACTGTATACTCTAAAATAGAGAATCATCTAATTTGAAATGTTAAAAGAGAGCTTTGATGAGTAGATATTTGAATCCACTCGTTGGGGAGAAAGTCTTTTGTGTAAAAGATGCACATACAATCAGTTTGAAAGGAAAAATCAACTAATTTGTGAAGTCAAGAGAGACTTGATGAGTAGATACCTGAATCCACTCGTTGGAGAGACAAATCTTTTTGTGCAATAGATACACATACAACCATTCAGTGAGGATGTGTTAGGAGAAAGAATTTTATGCAATAGATACGCTTAAAACTAGATAATAAAGACTTATTATGTCAACATTATAATTTGCATGTGTTCTCATTGGTGAAAACCATGAAGAGGTGGCGGAAAAATGATGGAAAGCATGTAAACAAGACATGCAAGCTAAGATATAGATTATAAGATTCAAAACTTTAAATAAAGCATAAATTAATATTATACCTTCTTTTTAAAGCTTAGGTTTGACGAAGACAAGATTCAAAGCTATGAACCCTCTACACTTTAACACCACCTTGAGAGAAAGAGAGGGTGGCCGAACCTAAGAGAGAGCTTGTGTTTTTCTTTTGAGTGAATAATGAACAACTTGACCTAAAATGCAACCATTTGCATTTATATATACATGGGTCATTTTGTAATTCATTCTTTTCACTTGTATGCCTTAATGAGATCTTATTCTAAAAAGAGTCCAAGCCTTTATTAATTTGACTTTTGAATAATATTATTCAAGAGCCCATGTGAACTACACTACTTTACATTAACAATCCATAAGTTTACCCTTTTGCCTTTTAACTATTAAAATGATTATTTTAGTTCATCTCATTTATCTTTACGCTTTAAGATATAATAATTAAATACAATTAATTATTGCTTAACCATTTTAACCTTTAAAATGTCACAAATAATTTTCTATGTAACAATTACCATAGAAATTTTGTCATTATCCTCGAAATGTGCTAGCTCTCTTCAGATAATCATTTCTCTCTCTTATCCTTCTCTAACTTCTCAATGCTATTAGTGTGACCATATAAGTCTACTGTGGATTAGTCGTGAGCCGATTTCGAATGAATCCGGAAACATGTCTGGAGGTTGAACGACTATGGTAAACATCTAGCAATGTACCATAATCCCTAAACCACAATGAAGAAATACTTCATCGAACCCTTTTTAGATCATATGTACCATGCAGGTAAAGTCCCTCCATTGATATATCCTGATCAAGTATGGATTCATAGAACGTCAAAATCCTAATGTCCGAAATTTGTCATCACGAACTTACTTTCGTATAACTAATAATAGACTCTGATCAGAGATTTTGATTTCTGACATTTATCGACGTTCGTCTAGGAACCCAAATTTGGATGGAGTCAGTGGTACTTCTGATCCTATATTTTCGAGTCAATGGATCCCGTCTTGATCATCGTTCGTTTCCACATATGAACAACGCATGACCAAATAGACTTTATCATACGAAACATGACTAGTCTCGTACTTATACACCGTATGAACCATATGCATCCGTATCGGATTCGATCACAATGTCTCAAGTTAAAGGACTACATCGTGCACTGATATAACCAACGATAAATCATTAACTATATGTTTTTCCAAGTGATTTGTTATTATTTGGTCACGTTCAAAAAACAGTTCACCAACCGCTAATCCATACTAATGCTCCGATGACATGACTATCATCATCATCCGTACTTATATCAACTCATGATATCTTTCAGAAGCATCTAGTATGCCTACTCTGCAATATAGTTGCCCAAATTATATTGCTTCTGTAGGAAACCTTTTGATAAATTCATTTACCGATTAAATGAATCATCTGGACAATTCATATATATATTTTATTTTAAATGCATGACTGAATAAAGGAAGTAATAATTTATATATATGAATTGAAGAACTATTTCTTCTATTATTTATGATACATTGATATAAGACAAAATATTTTGAAACCGATAACACGAATGGTTTCTAGGGCATACACTAACATTTACTAACAATTGGTTGGTTGTATGTTTCACGTAAGATTTCTTCCTCGTCGAAAGGAAAAATCAAATTATTCATTATTTAATGGAATATCTACCTAAAAGGAAAAATCAAATTATTCATTAGTTAACGGAGTCTCTAGTTCTCTACCATCTGATAAGTATGCAAATGGGCCACCTGAAACAAGAGGTGTATCTGCTGTACTGCTGCCAAAATGAATTGAGTCATTTTATGTCATTTAGGGTAGACAACCTTAAAGGAGGCACATTGACTTTAAGTTAAACAATGAAAGTGAAGCCTAGGGCTCCATGTGAGTCTGTGTGACAACCCACATGGTAGACATTTAACCTATTGATGTTTCAAGTGAAATCAAATATTGTTCATTGGTTTAGTACACATTTTGATAAGTTATTAACCATGGCCTGGATCACTCACTTTCATGCTAAGTGTCAGCATAGGTTGGTAGGAGGAGACTCGATAACTAGAGTGTTTTTGGGAGATGTACAATATCGTGCAGATAATTTTCATGTTAAGTATGAAACGAAGAAGATAAATAGTCAAGTAGATATAGGATCTCGTGATGAAGTAATTAAAGTAGAATATCATACGAGGTTAATTATATTAAAAGAATTATCTTTTGAGTGGTGACAAATGTTTAAACCAAATTAAAAGTATGTAATATCTAAAGCCAATATTTAAACTGCTGTTTTAGAATTGCCCTTCACCTTAACTTCTAACTCCTATAGATTCTTAAGCTGCAGATTGAGGGATGAAAACCAGAGTCCAATTTCCGTTTTTAACTTATAAAATAAGGGAGCAAACAAGACAAGGATGTGGCAACCGCTATTCTAAATAATTTAATTTAATATGAAGACATTTGTCAAATTTTTGTCATGTTGTGAGCTGAAAATCATATACATATATGCAAAAACAAAAAAAAAATTAAGGGGTCTAACATGTTATATGGTGTGTACAAACTACAAAGTCTTAGCTTCAATATTGGTAAATTAATCAAGTAGCTAGGATGGAGAGAGGAGAAATATCAAGTATTGAGTCACCTCTAATTGGTAATCAAGAAAGATCAGGCTGTGGATTTGATGGGGAAACTTCTCAGCAGCAAGGTGTTAGTATTTGTGAAAATATTGTTGAAGAGGCAAAGAAGCAACTATGGCTAGCAGGGCCACTTATTACAGTCAGCTTATTGCAGTACTGCCTACAAGATATAGCAATTATATTTGTTGGTCATCTTGGAGAGTTGGCTCTATCCAGTGCTTCCTTGGCCTCTTCCTTTGCTTCATTCACTGGTTTCAGTGTTTTGGTAAGTGGGGTTTTCTGATTTATCTTCAATACTTGTTGCTATTGATTAGTTGATTTTGCTAGTTGTGAGTCCATTTGCAAATGGAATTGAATGAAATCTAGGGTTAGTTTAGTTGTGGGACAAATAACCAGTTAATTACCATGTTCTAGTGACTGTTTTAATGCCTATGCAAATGTGAATGACCCTTGAGAATTGCCTCTTCAATCTGAATTCTACAAACATTTGTTGCGAAGTGAAACTCAATTTCTTTGTTACACTACAAAGAACAACTATAAATATGTTGTTCCACATCAGATAGACATAGGTCGGGTCTTGAACTTATAAGGACGGATAGACAGCATCACCTAATAGGCTAATTTTTCGGATAGTTTTTGTATTTGATGAGTCTCCACACATTATATTTCTTTTACAATATGCTGTAGAATTTAATTTGCTGCACTAAAATCATATTTGAAGCAATGCTAAAACTGTGATCTTGTAGTTAGGAATGGGCAGTGCATTGGAGACACTCTGTGGACAAGCCTATGGAGCCAAGCAGTACCATATGCTTGGTATTCACACACAACGAGCAATGGTGACTCTTCTAGCAATAAGCATTCCCCTCGCAGTTATATGGTTCTATACCAGCAACATTCTTATAGCTTTAGGCCAAAATCATGAGATATCAATTGCAGCCGGAATCTTCAATCGTTGGATGATTCCTAGCCTTTTCGCGTATGGCCTCCTCCAGTGTCTAAACAGATTCCTACAAACTCAGAACAACGTTCTTCCTATGTTGATATGCTCTGCAATCACAGCTTTTCTCCACATTCTAGTTTGTTGGGGTCTTGTTTTCAAGTCTGGCCTTGAGAGCAAAGGAGCTGCCTTAGCGATAACCATTTCGAATTGGTTTAATGTGTTTTTGTTGGCAATGTACATAAAGTTCTCTCAGGCTTGTATGAAAACATGGACAGGATTTTCAAGAGAAGCACTGCACGATATTGTGAGCTTTTTAAGGCTTGCTCTCCCTTCTGCAATTATGATATGGTAATCCCATTTCCTGTAAGGCTAGCTATATATAACATTATAATTTATCTAAACTCTTTACTATTTTTGAAACGCAGCTTTGAATATTGGTCATTCGATATGGTTGTTCTACTTTCTGGTCTTCTTCCAAATCCAAAGCTAGAGACATCTGTATTATCTATAAGGTATCCATTTGTAGTCACATCACGTGAACATTGATCGAGTATTATTCATTAACAATGGCTCAATTTCACAGCCTTAACACATGCTGGATGGTCTATATGATCTCTGTTGGTCTTGGTGGTGCTATAAGGTCAATTAACATTTCTCAGTTCTTTCTTTTTTTTTTTTTTTTTTTTCAATCTCCTCTTTCTTCAAGCAACCATCTTAATTCTGTTGTTACAGTACACGAGTATCAAATGAGCTTGGTGCTGGGAACTCACAAGGCGCCCGCTTAGCTCTCAGGGTGATGATCATAATAGCAATCACAGAGGGTGCAACAGTTGGGATCACGACAATTTTGGTACGCCATGTTTGGGGAAAGGTCTACAGCAATGAAGCAGAAGTGATCAAATATGTTGCTAAAATGATGCCACTTCTAGCATTATCCGACTTCTTGGATGGATTCCAATGTGTGCTTTCAGGTCCTAGTTGATCTCAAATCGCAATTAAGAAACTAAACTAAATTCATTTCTATCGTGATTAATATGTTAAATTTAAAACTAATCCAAATCAGTCCATTTAATATGTAGGAGCTGCAAGAGGATGCGGATGGCAAAATCTCTGTGCATTAATCAACCTTGGAGCTTATTATCTTGTAGGAATTCCTTCTGCAGTGCTCTTTGCATTTTACTTTCATATTGGAGGCATGGTAAGTCTCTCTTTTTCCTTTCCTCTCTTTCATTCGCGAAAATGCTTACTGCTTACTGTTGCAATTTCGATGTTATAATAAACCTGCAGGGGCTTTGGATGGGAATCATTTGTGGACTTTCTGTACAAGTTTTGGCACTTGTTACAGTAAATGCACATACTAACTGGGATCAAGAGGTAAGCCAATTCTGTCAAGCTAGATTTGAAACCTAACACTTCTTTTATTTTTATTTTCTTACAGATAATGTCTTTTATGTGTTTTTTTACCCTTACAGGCAGCTACAGCCCTGCGCAGAGTTCAGAAAACCGGCCTTCTTATTGACACTGCACCATAGAGTTGCATTTTGCATCAAATCAGGACAACCAGTTGAAGCTAGATTGATATCTTCATTGAGGAAAGCGAAAGCTTCTGTATAAATGATAAAGCAATTATGTGCATAAAATCAATTTGCAGTCATGAAAATCACTGGATTTACATAAATTACTCTCCTTACCAAAGAAGCTATTCATTGTTGTATCTATTATGCTACCTAATAACATAGGGAAGCCCAATACAATATCCAAACAAGTTTAAGGCAAAAAGCATTTTAGGTTGAAACCTTGAGAGCCTGAAAACAAAATTGTGCAAGCATCTACTTTGATCATATTTGAATTCAGTAAGTAACAAAATTTTTTAAGTATAAGCAGCTCAGCAATCAAAAGGCAAAAGATGCTACAAACATTTCACTTAAGACTTTACAAAAGCTGCTCTCAGGAACCAAGTCACTGGAATTGCATATGTTTGACATTTTCAAAAGTAATTCACCAGTAATAGCCACCATGCAAAAGTCGTAAAAAAGATGGAGGCTTGTTGTGTAGAAAATTTGACACTGCAAACTACTGCTCATGAGGCGGATGATCAGGAGAGGGGGGTACTTCTCCGTTCCCATGCAGATGATCAGGTGAGGGGGGCAGTTCTCCATTCCCATTTGTTTCGATAGCATGATCAGGTGAAGGAGGATTTCCTTCTGCAGGCTCATTGTTCTCTGGATGAAAATTGATTGGAAATTTTGTGACTCTAGGCTTGTCAGCTAATATATTTCTTTGAACTTTATCAATCAAAACCTTTGGGGGAGGTTCCTCTCTTAGCTGCTCATCATCGTAATCATTGTTTACATAGTATCCCACTCGGATAAATTCCTGTCCCATGTAAGAGCACGTCAATAGCAGCACTGTGACGCCAATTATATCCTCTTCACGAATTTTTGAGGGGTCTGGAGGGTCTGCCTGTCAAGAGTCCAATAATGTAATTCATAAGGTGTAAAAGTAAATGCTTAGAAACTAGTTTAAGAGCATGCAAAGGTGTGATCAAGAATTACCTGCAAGACAAAACGATAGTTCCCAACATTTACAGGGCCAACAAGCACACTTTCTAAGAGTTGGTCGTAAGTTTCATCCTCAGCAGATCCCACGTAAATGAGTTTCCATTCCAAATCTGTAACAAATTGAGTGTTAAATGGGAATTCACCAAGTAAACTAAAGTGACTTCAGATATACGTTTTAAATTGAGAAGAAAGATGTCAAGACAGTTTAAAGAATCAAGATAAAAAATGCACATCCAGCAAAATGAGATTGTCACACATTGATAGACATTTAGTCACGAAAATAGTACAACACCGAAGGTAAAATTCATTATAAGCAATATTTAATTGGATAGATATACATAATACTCAAAAGCAAACGAATATAGCAGATTCTTCTTTTTCTTTTTCAGATAAAAGTAGACAGAAATATACTTCAAAAATTAAAACAAATGCATCCACCTTTACAGCCTAAAATACATACAGTTGAAATTTACATCGAAATTCAAATCATTTTTTCGATTGGTATGAATTTTTAACAAATTCAACCTTTTCAGTCAGTACAGCATATTTCGGAATAGTTATAGCATCCTTTTTATATAAGCCCTTTTATTCATCTTTACAAAATTGGAACATACTTAATTTAGTTTCTAAAAGAGGCCCTAATAGAATTCTTTTGCTGTATCCAAATTAATACCAATCCAACCCATTTCATGAATAAAATGTGACCAATTAACCAACCAACAAAACCGCTTGTTACAAATAACATTTTGTTGTTGCATCGAAACATAGAAATGTTGAATAATCTGACTAACATTGAACTTGGTAAAATGAAATGATTGAATAATTGAAAAATGAGATTATTCAAGAATACACATTGAATGCTAAGATTACCCATTGAATTTTTTATAGTAGATCTATAATCAAAAAAGTTTTTGTGATTGTTCCAAAAGAGATGAAACAAAAGATAAGATAGAGCGAGGATAGTTATTGTATGAGGTCTACCCAATGCTAGATGCAAAAGTGCATAACAGATCGATATGAACATCATGAGCTATCCCGCAATAAAACCAGTTATTGTTGATACCTTCTTCTCGGTTCCTTCTTCTCCTTCTTCCATAATCCGAGCTCGAAGAAGGAAGAGATAAGAGGGCACTATGGAGAATGTGGTTAGAAATCCATAATAGAGTCCGACTACAACGACTGAATTGATTATCTTCATGCATAAGGATACTAGATTACCTAGTATAAAAGATTGAAAAATCATCACAAACCTCCCCTTTTTCTTTTCTATTTCAATTTCTGGATTATTATATAATGATTTTTCAACTTCTCATATATAGAAATAGAAACAAATAGACTAGAAACGACATCCCTTATGTCAATTCTTATGTCAATGACACCAAAGGGATATTAAATGAATGGAATTGGGATATGGATGGAATATAATGAAATAAAGCCACTCTAAGGTTCCCTATGAAACGAGGCATGGAATGGAGCCACTATGAAGAAGTTCCAAGAGTTACAAAAGAAACTTCGAGTTCATATTGGTCATGGGTTGAGAACGGGAATTGAACTCTATGAGATAGAATCTCCCACTGTTCCTCAGTAGCTCAATGGTAGAGCGGTCAACTGTTAACTGACTGGTCGTACGTTCGAATCCTACTTGGGGAGATTTGATTCATTCCGAATTAAAGCATTCAAAATGTTAGAATAAACGGGTTCACTTTGACCATTCAAAATAGGTAACTCGTTCCCTGTGTCTTTCTTTCTATTGCATTCTATCTCATCGTATCACATTCTGTTCTGCGATATTTGAGAATCACTATCAATACCTCGGTTTCATAAATTTAAGAACACACATTTGAAAGCATATTGCAATGATACAAATAATGAGAGAACTTGGTGGTTCAATCCCAAAAGCAAGTCTCTACATCAAGCTTTAAGAATAGGCTGTCGAGTAGGATAAAACAGATTAACAGTCACCCCCGAAAGTAAATAACTTGAACATTCATACTTGTGGATTAACATTTACTGACACAAACTACTTCCGTCAAAGTCTATCATCGTTGTTCATCATTCAACACCATAATAGAAGTTAAAACATAAGAAAAAATACTCAATGATTAAGATTAAAGATCTAGAACTTGAGAGAAAATACTCTATCTCACCTATATAGAACCAACAAATTTCAAGGAAATGAATAAAAAGTCTCCCTAACCGGCTTAACAAACTTAAAACTAAAAACTGGGATCACGGTGAACCCTACAAGCTTCAAAAGCATGAAACTCATAGCCCTTTCGCGAAGTAAATGGCCCTGAGGAATTGGATCACAAACCATACCACTCTTCTAACCCCTCAGCAATAATTATACCTCACTATTTATTTCAGCTCTACATTTCAACACATTACTTCCAATATATTGAATTTTAATGGGTTAAAATTAATCAAACCCCGGTTGATAAAATTACACAAAAATGCTTCATAACGCATAAAAACAACACAATTTTCGCAAATAAATCAGCTAATTATACAATTACATCAAACCCTATCTCAACTTAAATTACAGTAATTCAAATAAAAAAATTAGGGGTTTTGTCAAGTTACCGTCTTTAAGAGGAGTCAAGCACTCGTATGAGATTTCGAACTGAAAGGGGTTTAGGAAGGCGGCGGGGTTGTCCAAAACGGTGACGTTCGTGATGTTGACGGCGCTCATAGTAAAGAACCGCAGTGAANAAGGCTTCTAATTCCAACAACTTGCCTGTCAAAGTGAGAGAAAGATCGTGGGTGCTTATCTGGAGTAATATAGTTCAATATTGATGTAATTTCCAGGTTAAATCAATTAATATGTAGAAGGAATTGTTTCAAAATAATTAATAAACGTAATATAACATCACTAGTCACTATTTTTGGGTGAAATGATGTACTGGAAAGGTACACAAATTAAAGTTTTTGACATATAATTCTTACAACCAAAAGTCAAATTTAAATAATCTTCCAGGGCTTTGAAGCTGACCGGTATGAGAAATTTGGGTGATATCCATCCCTTGGATAGATAGATAGATAGAGAGGGCAGAGCTTTTGGTTTTTCTTTCTTGTGAAAGAGTTGAACAATGGTTTTTTGTGTTGTCAAAGAGTTGAACAATGAAAATAGATAGTGAATGCCTGATCGAATTGATCGAGTCATGTAGGAATAAGGTTCAAGTCTATCGATCTGTTAGGATGCCTCAGCTACATACATCACTACAATTTCACTCGACACCTATCGTAATGATAAACATCTTGTCTCGTCGTGACCTTCTCAGGAATTCTCAAAACTTTTGTCGCTCCATTGCCGTAGGGACAAAAAACCCATCGCTTTCTTGGCTGTGCTAGCGGAGGCTCTCGGCAAGAATAGTCCCACTGAAATCTCAAAGCTATTGAAACTTGATTTTATAATATACATGTTCTGGTTTGGGTTTTAAATATATAGAGAATTGCACTCTCAGTATACAACTGTACTCAATGCGTACTTTGAACCGATCCACAACCATAGGATCCAGTGTCCACAAAAACTGAAGTTAAATTGATTGGTGAGTAGGGCTTTTACGTAGCAGATATTCCAGGATGAAGTGAAATACATATTTGAAAAATTCCAAGAATTGGACTCCAGACATTTCCAGCACTTTCGAGGACAAAAATAATTGAGGGTTGTAGATGAAAAAAATCTACCGTCATGAAAATAGGTCTGATCCTGTGAGGTTGAGGCCATTGATTATCCGCTAGACCTACACACATGAAAGGGCAAGCGTGAAGCTTCCGGAAAACACCGGGGTGGTATTTGCCATAGGCACTTCGACGCTCAAGTCAGCGAGGCTGAAAAAGATTATTTGATAAGAATTAAGGAGATGAATAATTACCAGGAGTTTTGTCGGAGGCTAGGTCTATGGCGGAGGCGTTGGGTTCTTAGGAGCAAATAGATGGTTTTGAGTGGTGTAGATTGACTATGAGAGATTACATGCTTAATGAGAGGGCAAGCCTCTGTTTTTATAATGAACCCAAGGGGTTGGAATCCTAGTAGGACATTGAGTCCTCTTTTTTGGGAGATAATCCCTATCAGGTTAAGTTTAATAGTTTGATTTCTTCACCTTATTAGATTAAGTTTAATAGTTTAAATAAGATTTGTAATCTTAGTAGGACACTAAGTCCTATTTTGAGAGATAATCCCTATCATGAAAGAGACATGATTTCTTGATCTTATCAAATTAAGTTTAATAGTTTAAATAAGATTTGGAATCTTAATATAATACTAAGAACTATTTTGGGAGATAATCCCTATCGTGAAAGAGATATGATTTATTAACCTTATCAGATCAAGTTTGATAGTTTGAGTAAGATTTGAAATCTTAGTAGAAGAGGAAATAGAATGGGATTCTGATTTCCTATTTATAGACTGTTGTAGGCTAATGGGCTGAAACCCAGTTTAGCTTAACTTATAGGATAGTCCAACTCATAAAGTGTGTAGTTTACAAAATGATTTTAAGCGTAGACCCAATCGGAATTGGGTTAAGGCCTTGGGCCGTGACATGTTTATTTTGTTATTGGGCCTCATCAAGCCCAAGACAATTTTTGGCCGGGTCAACAAGAAATTCAGAATATATACAACACTGATTGAAATATGGAAATTAAACTGAAAAATGGTTTTATTAACTGTGATCACATGAACTGCAGCTGATCATTAAAACAAATGAAAATGCAGGATATAGTCAGTCCAAGAATAAACCATCTCACCTAAATAAAAAATGCCTTCAAAGCTAAAATCATACATACTTCTACAAGCCTTTTTTTTTCTGAAGTTATTTGATGATCTTATTTCATAGAGACCAAATTCTCTTTTTTTTTTCTTTTTTTTTTTTTTTTTGTTCTCGATCATTGGAGGATACATCAAGGTCTCCCAATGATCTCCAGCGTGATCATGTATAACTTATTGGTAAGTTATTCTCAACGGGAATCATTCATCATTGATTCTTGTATTTCTTCTAACGCTCGACCCTTGGTTTCTGGCACCAGCTTTGCGATGAATAGAACACCAAGAGCACATACGCCACCATATATGAAGAATATTCCTGAAATAATGTATAGATAAATAACTCAGCAACTTCAACTCAAAATAATACTAGTACTTGTACCCTTTCCTAAAACAAGTGATTTCCCATGTAGTTTAGAGATTCATCAAAATCTTTCCTTTCCAAATTATTCGAACGCGGTTTCAGATGAATTTCAAAACCACTAGGATCTGTTTATTCTAGTGAGAATGAGAGAGAAATAAGTTGGCAATGAGGGAGGCATCACCTGATTGGCTCCAATCAAATAAATAGACGAATGTGTAGGAAACAAGCCAAGATCCAATCCAACTGAAAAGGACAACAAGGCTTCCAGCTGGACCCTTAATGTTTATAGGAAAAATCTGGAACAACAATCCATCATTTAGTACAACCAATTAAAGCTTTGTTTGTCTCAGAAGCTGAGAAAATATTATGCATTACCTCTGACATTATAATCCAGGGTATTCCTCCTAGACCAAGTTGAAGAAGTCCCAAATACACCTGATNGACGTCTTCGGGCCTACTCTAGTTGAATCTATTGGTAAATCCAGGCATTATGTATCTTTTATAGATGTTTTTTCTAGATACTATTGGGTTTATTTCATGCGCAGCAAGTATGAAGCTTTTGAGAAATTCCAAGAATTTAAAGCATTAGTTGAGAATTAGTTCGATAGGAAGATTAAGGCTTTGTAAACTGATAATGGTGGTGAGTTTTGCTTTAGTAAGTTCAAGCAATTTTGTGCGACACGTGGAATTGCAAGGCAGAAAACTACACCTTACACGCCTCAATAGAATATAGTGGTTGAACGTCTCAATTAGTCACTGTTAGAGAAGGCTAGGTGTATGCTGAATATAACATATTTAGGGTCTGAATTTTGGGCAAAGCTATTGCAATGGCATGTTATTTGAAGAATCTATCTCCCACTTCTTTTGTTAAAGATATGATGCCTTATGAAGCTCTGGATGGTAAGAAGCCTTATATGTCCTTTATTCGGGTTTTCGATTGTGATGCATATGTGTATGTGCCAAAGGATAAGAGAAGCAAGCTTGACAGTAAATCTGAGAAATGCAAGTTTGTGGGGTTCAAGAAACCAATCGTGTTGTCGGTTTCAGGGCATTATATCTTGTAAATATTCTTTTAAGAATATAAGAAAGAGTTCTGATTTCACATATTGTTTACTGCTTCATTTATACTATTTATAATGCATGTGAAATGTCCGGATGAAACGAATCTTTAGAAGATTAAATCATCAAAGCATTCCCTACGTAAGTGATGTTAATTGGGCAATAACATTGCATAGTAGGTATGCTAAATGCCTCAATTGAATATCATGTGATGGTATTAGTGTGGGTGATTATAAGAGTTATGTCACTAGGGCATTAGCATGGACAAAAAGTTGGTGAATAGTTTATCGAATATGACCAATTATGATGAATCACATGGACATTTAGAATGTGGTCAATGATACATCGTAGGATCGTACTATTGTACCACTGATCCTTAGACCTAAGATGCAACAGTCTTGTAGGAATGATCATCTTCTTTGAGATGCAACTGACAATTAACAAAGAAAGGTTGGCCCAAATCTAACAAATCTAAGAATTCTACAACCGTTCAGAAAGCCAAACCGGTAAATTTATAATGGAATGAGCCTGGTGGTAGTCTTATATAATGACTAGTGTTTTGAAAGCTAAACCACTCTAGAATTTCACTTCATGGGAAACTCATACAATCTTTTGGATTCACACAGTTCATGTCCAATAAGAAAATCTAGTATTGTTAGTTTAACATCAATTTTTTTATTCAACAAAAAATAAAAGTAAGAATTGACTTTGTATGATAGGCGAGAAACCTCTTCAATTTCTGAGCATAAAATTTTATTTTGCTNAAGCAGGAAAAAAAAAGGTGTTCTGCATTCCTTTCATTTAAGAATAAATAGCAACAAGTGGAACATTTATCTCCACAAAAATAGGAATGACTAAACCCAACGTTCAAGTTGGTTTTTTCTAGAACTAACAACCCAATAAACTAGGCTAGACTTATTCAAATACTAGACTAATTCAAAGTTTATTCAACCAAAACAATGTATAAATAATTCCATAAAATAATACTCGTATCAACTCCCTTCCCCTTAAATTTCAGCCTAGTCCACAAGGCAAATATTCGAAAATTGTTTCTAAATTATTTCACGATCCTCCCAAGTTGCTTCAGCTGGGGATAAACCTTGCCAATGGACCAAAACCTGCTGTCGGTTACCCTTCATTCGTCTGTCCAGAATAGCTTGCAGCAAGGGAAACAATTTCTTTCCATCTTGACCCATGACAGGAAGCTGTGATTGAACAGAGTGATCACCAATTTTCTTTTTTAATAAAGAAACATGGAACATTGGATTTATTCTTGAGGATTCTGGTAATTCCAACTTATAAGCCACCTTACCAATCCGCTACAGCACCTTGAAAGGCACATAGAACTTAGCAGATAGCTTCATATTTTGTCTCCTAGCTAATGACAATTGTCTATAAGGCTGTAGTTTAAGAAATACCCAATCACCTTCTGAGAATTCTCTCTCTTGATGCTTTTAGTCATACATCTTCTTCATTCTAGCTTGCGCCTTTTTGATGTTATCCCAGGCAACCTGATAGCTTGATCACGACTCTTAAGTTCTTCTTCCACTGCTGCTACTCTTGTTGTACCAGGAACATAAGTCAAAAGAGAGGGAGGAGGTCTTCCATATACCACTTCAAAGGGGGTGGTTTTGATAGATGGGTGCCAACTGGTGTTGTACCAAAATTCTGCCTGTTGGATGATGGCTTGAAATGCTGTCGTATTTGCACTTAAATGGAACGACGTCGCTTTGATCTAAACGACAAAAACAATCCTGAGCGTTGATGAAAAGAAGATCCAACGGCTGAAATTCAACCCTAATGTCAACCATATAAAAGCAGAATTATTTTGGCAGTTTATGCATTCGATTCATTTTCATTTTACAAGTCTCTCTCTTCTTCGTTAAACACCATCTTTGAGCCTTTAGGGTTTTCAATTTGGGTTGAGTGGATCCTGTAACTTGTTGATTGAGTGACTGGGTCAGGTCATTATGGGTGTATTGTATACGCTGTATTTAGGGATTCGAATGGTGTAATCTCTAGGGTAAGTTACGGGTTGAAGAAGGGGGTTTTGAGGGATTTGTGTTGCTGTGTGTGTAAACTGTAATCTTGACAGTATTAGTGCAGCGAGCTCATGTGATTCTCGAGTTCAACATGGACGTAGCTTGCTCAAATATAGAGCAAGTGAACCACAATAAATCTGGTTGTTCTTGTGTGTGTTTGGTGTGATTCTTGTTCTTGATCTATTGCTATTTTTGGTTGATTCTTTCTGTGAGTACTTATAACACTGCCCGTGTAAGCCATTTAGTCCAATGCTTGCGTTGTGAGCTCGTGAAACATCTTAAATACATCTCTAATGTTCTATTCACCACTTCAGTTTGGCCATCAATTTGAGGGTGGTAACTAGAACTGAAATTGAAATTGGTTCCTTGGAGATGAAACAACTCTTGCCAAAATAAACTTGTGAATAATGAATCCCTATCACAAACAATTGAACGGGGCATACCATGCAACTTGAAAACATGGTCAAAAAATATTCTAGCAACCCCAACAGCCGTATATGGATGGGAAAGGGCAATAAGGTGGGCATATTTCGATAAACGATCAACTACAACAAAAATAGTCGATTTACCATTAGATGTTGGAAGTCCATGGAGATGTCTTCTCAAACTTGCTCTGGAACAGGAAGAGGTTGAAGAAGTCCAACTGGTGCCAAATGCTCCACTCTATTTCTTTGGTAGGTGTCACAATTTTTGATGAAGTCTTTAATTCTTCGACTTATGCCAACCCAATAAAATTTCGAATGGATTCTTTGTAAGGTCTTGACAAATCCTTCATGTGTATTGCCATGAAATTAATCAAGTATGGTAGGAATTAAAGAGAAATCGGCTGCCAGGTACATTCGATCCTTTAAGAACAGGATGTCATCTTGAAATCTCCATGATCTTATAGCTTCTCCAATCTGGACTCACTTCACCAAAGCTTGCAAATCTATATTTGACCGGGTTTCTTCCTTGATGGTGTCTAGCCAATCTGGTACAACTTGTGAAATTACAGAGTGTTTCTTTAGTTCCTCCTCATATTTCCTTGAAAGAGCACCCACAACCACATTTTCTCTCCCACTTTTGTATTCCACCTTGAAATCAAATCCCATCAGCTTGTATAACCACCTTTGTCGAGCTATGGTTGTAATCTTTTGAGTCCATAAGTGCTTCAAACTCTGATGATCGGTTCACACAATGAATCGTCTTCCTAGCAAGTAAGATCTCCACTTTTATACTGCTAACACCAAAGCTAGAATTTATTTTTCATAAGTGGATAACAGAAGATGTTTACCTTGAAGGGCATGGCCAAAGAAGGCTATCAGTCGAGCTTGTGTAAGCACTGCTCCAACTCCAAACCCTATAGCATCGTATTCCACAATGAAAGTTTCACTGAAATCTGGCAGGGCCCAAACTGGTGCACGGATCATAGCTTCCTTGAGTTTGGAAAATGCCTCCAAAGAAACTTCAGTCCATCTTAAGCATTCGAGTGAGACCACCAGCAATTTTCTGTAATTTTTGTATGAATTTACAGTAGTAACCGGTCAATCCTAGAAATCCTCAAGGGCCGTTAGATGTTTGCGGCTTGGGCCAAGTGAGCGTGGTCTCCATTTTCTCTGGATCTACAACAACCGCTTCAGTAGTGATTAAATGACCTAGGTACTTAACTTCCCTTTGGCCAAATTTGACATTTTTCTAATTTTAAATTTAACTCATGAGCTCGTAAAGTTGAAAATACAATATTTAAATGATTAACATGCTCATCCCAAGACTTACTATAAATCGGTATATCATCAAAGAAAACTAAAACAAACTTCCTCAAATACTTATGGAATACCTCATTCATGAGAAATTGGAAAGTCGATGGAGCATTAGTGAGTCTGAAAGGCATTATTAGAAACTCATAGTGCTCTTTAATAGACAACTTAAATGACCAATTAAATCGATTGGGTCAACTCCATAAATTGTGCCTTCTATTTATTAGTATCTCTGCTATTAGTATATAAGAATCAAGACCACATGTTTTGCTTGTAATTATGAACTTATATTTCTCCTTGTATTTTGTAACTACTGGTGTATATATACTCGTGTAATTCATGAATGAAAACTGTGAGAGTTTTATCATAGAATTGTTGTCTTTATATGGTATCAAAGCAACCCTAAAACTCCAACAAGTTTTATACCTCCATTTTTTTTTTTTTCTTTTTCTCCTTCTTTTTCTCTCTTTTCTTGTTAGTTCTCAAAATGGCCGATAATGACTCTGGTGATACCTCACTTGTTAACCCCACCATTGTTATGGCGGGTGGAAACACATCCCAAAACACTTTCATCACACTGAATACAGCCTCCCAATTACCTCTCAAATTAACTGGCAGCAACAATTACCCCACATGGAAGGCATAAATCACCACACTTCTTTATGGCTATGATCTGATGGGCTACATCGATGGCTCATACCCTTGCCCACCTATGATGTAGCAACAAGACAAAGACAAAGCCATCCTCAATCCTGAGTACAAGCTCTGGACACGTCAAGACAGCCTCTTGAGAAATGCTATTATGGCTTCTGTTGATGCTACCATTGCTCCTACAGTAGCTTCAGCCACATCTGCTAAACAAGCTTGGGATAGACTGGCACCACCTATGCAAATAGCTCGCAGACTCGCATCTATGGTCTTCAACAATCTCTTGCAAAAATTGTCAAGGAAAATAAAACAGTCGCTGAGTACATGAGGGCCATCAAATCGGTTGCCGACGAACTTGCCGTTGTTGGCTTACCTCTCAACAATGGTGAACTTATTGTCAAGGTCATGAGCAAATTGGGACCTGACTACAAAGAAATCAACACTGCAATACGAGCACGAGACACACCCATCTCATTTGAAGAATTATTTGACAAGCTTGCTAACCATGAGGTTTTCCTAAAGGATGAAAAAGGTAAAAAAGAAAGCACGACAATCACAACTCAACTTAATCAAAAAGGAAGCAACAACAATAAAGCAAAGGGCAACCACTCCAATTACAAGAGAGGGCAAGCATCTAATTATGGTACTCATTTTCAAGGCCACCATTATCCAATCAATCCGAATACATAAGGTAATTACTTTTCTCATCAAGGCAATAGAAATTTCAATCATAACCAGAATTGGCGTCCCTCAATCAATGGCAACAATCAAAGGCACATCCAATGTCAACTCTGTGATAAATTTGGACATGTGGCAAAGGTATGCAGATCACAACCTCCTCCCTACTTGGAACCACATGCTAACTTCATGGCTCGAGGATCACCAAACTTCAACAACAATTGAGTGATGGATACTAGTGCTTCTCACCATATCACATCTAATCTGCAAAATCTGTCTGTGCACTCTAAATATGGTGGTAATGACGACATAATAATTGGCGATGGTAACGGTATCCCTATAACTCATACTGGCTCTTCTAAATTAATTACTGAAAATTTCAGTTTTATGCTTAACAATGTTTTGTGTGCTCCATCTATTCATAAAAATTTACTTTTTGTCTCACAATTTTGTAAGCATAATCACACCTCTATTGAATTTTTCCCTACTTTCTTTGTGGTGAAGGATCTGAGCAAGGGGACACCACTCGTCCAAGGGCGGAGTAAGGGAAATCTGTACGAGTGGCCAACTTCCTCATCTATCTCTCAGCCTCTCTCCACTTCCACACATCACGCCTATGTCACAACCACCACCAATAAAGCATCCTTAAATCAATGGCATTGTCGCCTCAGTCACCCTAGTCAACGCATTCTCAATTATGTAGTCTCAAGTGAGTCCCTTCCAGTATCTAAGTCATCTTTGGAAAGTTGTAACTCTTGTTTATGTAATAAAAGCCATCAACTTCCGTTTGGTGTTTCATCTGTTACGAGTTCTAAACCACTTGAACTCCTTTACACTGATGTTTGGGGACCTGCTCCCATTACATCATTTGATAAATTTCGATATTATGTGATATTTGTTGACCACTTTACTAAATATATTTGGCTCTATCCTCTCAAAAAAAAAACAGATATCACATTGATCTTTGAAAATTTTAAGTCATTAGTAGAAAAATATTTTCAAACACCAATCATCATAGCTTATTCCGATGGTGGTGGAGAATATGAAGGACTCCATCCTATTCTTTCCAAACACGGAATTCAACACCTATATTCACCTCCATACACTCCACAAATCATGGGTACTGCAAAATAATGACATAGGCACATAGTTGAGACTGCGTTGACTCTCCTCCATCAAGCCTTTATGCCTCTCAAATTTTGGTATGTTGCATGTCAAACAACTGTTTACCTAATTAATAGGATGCCCACCCCAAATTTAGGTAATCAATCTCCATTTGAGAGTCTGTTTCACACACATCCTAATTACACCAAATTAAAAAAATTTGGATGTCTATGCAACCCTTGGCTCAAACCATACACACACCACAAATTAGAACCCAAATCTCATCCGTGTGTGTTCCTTGGCTATTCCCTCTCCCATAATTCCTATATATGTTATGATTCATCAATATCAAAAAATTTCACATCACAAAATGTCATTTTTGTGGAAAATGTATTTCCTTTTCAAACCATTCAATCACAAGAATGACGTGTCCATAATGATATTTTTCATAATTGGCCTACTTTACACCCATCCCCCCCACCCACTCATATTCCTAATTTCACTCAAACACATACTACACCCAATCCCATTTCCCTTGATATTGTCAACTCTCAAAATTCACCAGCTCATTATTCCATTCCAATCCCCACACATAATATAAAGACAATTAATACTCCACATGATTCCCATTCTTCCACATCTAACAATATTCTTCATGATAATAATCCTATCATTTCCCCTTCACACTCAAGTGCTTCTTCCTCAGACTCCCATGCTACGACCTTGGCAAGTGATCCCAGTGCATCCTCACCTACAAAGGTAAGTTCTTCTTCCACTATTCCACTTAGTACACCTCCTTCTCCAAAGCCTCAAAACCAAATTGTTACTCACTCCAAAAATCATATTTATAAACCAAAAAAAGAATTTGATTGTAGTGCTACATCTCAACCCAAACTTGAAACATTTGAACCCACTTCTTTCACCCAAGCTCAGAAACATTCTCATTGGCGCTCTGCCATGAGTGATGAATTTGATGCTCTTGTACGCAATCAAACCTGGGATTTAGTTCCCCATTCTAACACACAAAATATAGTTGGGAGTAAATGGATTTTCAGGATTAAAATAAAGTCGGATGGGTCTATTGATCGCTATAAAGCTTGACTTGTTACTAAGGGATTCCACCAACAACCCGGTGTTGACTTTCATGCCACGTTTAGTCTTGTCGTAAAGCCAACAACAGTCCGTCTTATTCTATCACTTGCAGTTCAGTTCGGCTAGTCTCTTCGACAGCTCGACATAAATAATGCCTTCCTCCAAGGCTGTCTCTCTGATGATGTGTATATGCAGCAACCACCTAGCTTTGTCAACAATCAATTTCCTCATCATCTCTGCAAGTTACGAAAAGCCATTTGTGGCCTTTGGCAAGCACCAAGGGCCTGGTATCAAGAATTAAAAAGTTTTCTTCTGGCCTATGGGTTTGTGAACTCTCACTCTGATACATCTTTATTTATCCTTCATCAAGGGCAGCTAACCACTTTTTTGCTTGTCTACGTTGACGATATAATTGTCACTGGCAATAACAAAGCAACTATACAGCAGGTCATTGATGCTCTCTCTAACAGATTTTCTTTAAAAGATCTCAGCTCCTTAACTTATTTTTTTGGTGTAGAAGTGCTTCGTACTAGCCATGGCTTGCTACTCTCTCAACACAAATACATCAAAGACATCCTTAAGAAAACTAATATGACTGAAGCTAAAGAGGTCCACAGCCCATTATCCACCTCAGAAAGTCTGCAAATTGCTGATGGCGCTCCTCCTGCAGACACAACACAATATCGAAAAGTTGTTAGAGCACTTCAATATCTTGCTCTTACTCGACCCGACATCTCTTTTACGGTAAACAAGTTGTCTCAATTTATGCATCATCCTTCTAATACACATTGGTCTGCTGTCAAATGAGTCTTACGATACCTCAAACATACTATTTGTCATGGGCTTCATCTTCGTCGTTCCTCGAATTTTGCTCTCCACGCCTTTTCCGACGCTGATTGGGCTGGGAATGCAGATGACATAACTTCCACTTCAGCATATGTGGTGTTTCTTAGCGCTAACCCAATCAGCTAGTCCTCTAAAAAGCAACGGACGGTGGCGCGATCCTCAACCGAGGTTGAGTATAGAGCTGTGACATCCACTGCTACTGAAGTGCTTTGGGTCTCTAACTTTCTTCGTGAACTTCATATTTCACACTTCCAGCCACCAACCATTTATTGTGACAACGTTAGAGCAACTTATCTTTGTGCCAATCCCGTGTTTCATTCCCGAATGAAACACATTGCCATTGACTTTCATTTCGTGCGAGACCATGTGAACAAGAATTTGCTTCGTATTCAACATGTTAATTCGGCTGATCAACTTGCAGACTCACTCACTAAACCCCTCTCCCGCCAACAGCTTCAACGACATCGTCACAAGCCAGGTGTTCTTGATGGAACGCTATCTTGCGGGGGCATAATAGACAACTTAAATGACCAATTAAATCGATTGGGTCAACTCCATAAATTGTGCCTTCTATTTATTAGTATCTCTGCTATTAGTATATAAGAATCAAGACCACATGTTTTGCCTATAATTATGAGCTTATATTTCTCCTTGTATTATGTAACCATTGGTGTATATATACCCGTGTAATTCATGAATGAAAAGTGTGAGAGTTTTATCATATAATTGTTGTCTTTATACTCTTGATGAGTTCTGAATGCAGTATTTTCTACATCTACAAGATTCATTCGGATCTAGTGATACCCCCATCATAAGTCAAGCTTGGAAAATACTTGTGCCCCGTGTCATTCATCTAAGGGCTCATCAATTATAGGGATTGGATACTTATCTTTGATGGTAAGCTAATTCAAGGCCTAGTAATCTACACACATCATGGACGAACTATCTTATTTCTTTACAAATATGACTGGTGAAGCATAGGGGTTGTTGCTATGTCGAATTATGCCCGTGGAAAGCATCTCTGAAACAATTTTCTCAATTTTAGTCTTCTGGAAGTGAGGATAATGGTATGGTTTCCCATCAATTGGTACATGCCTAGGTTGTAAGGTTATTTAGCAGTCACATGCTCGCTTAGGAGGTAACCTTCTTGGTTCAGCAAGCACCATACTAAATTTTTGCAAAATCTGTTGCACTTGTGGATGAAATTCTTACTGGACTTGGCTGTTCTTATCCACCAGTACCAACTTGAGCAAAATTCCTTTCATCTGCGTCAACTTGTGAATTTCTTGGTCACTAACCACCTTGTCCTCACTGTCTTTCAGTCCATGTAAACTAATGATCTTGCCATACAAGTCAAACTTCATTTGTAACTTAGAAAAATCCAATTCAATTTTTCCAAGTGTATATAACCATTGTGCTCCTAAGACAACATCACAACCTTCCAACGGAAGTAAATAAAACTCAACCTGAATAGGATGGCCTTGTAAAATTAATTGAGTATTTTTGCACACACCCTAGCTTGATAATCTCTCTCCAAAAGCCATCATTACCTCCTGATTACCATCTGAATTGGAAAGAAGGCAAACTTTCATTGCTATATGTTCATTGATGAAGTTATGAGTGCTACCTGAATCGATCAATACTGTGACTGGTTGGTAAGAAAGATGACCTTTGATTCTCATGGTCTTAGGATCTCAAAATCCAACAATTGCATGAAGTGAGATTTCTAGTTTGTCATCAAATTGCTCCTTGGATGGCCCATCTGCTTCCATCTCAATATGTTCATCGCTGTCTTCCAAGGTTGCTTGGATAAAAAATAGCTTTTTTGCACACATGACCAGGGCCAAATGTTTCGTTGCATTTGAAACACAAGCCCTTGCACCTCCTTTCATTTAAATCTTCGGTGGTCATTCTCTTGATAGGAGTTGTTGTTGGAGTTTGGATGCATGGTGATGGTGCTGGTGTGATACGAATGATAGGTTGCAGGTTCTTTTGTTGGCTGAAATCTCTGATACCACTTTAGTATATATGAACTTGTAGCCCTGGCTTTTCCTCTACCTATTTTGAGTAAAGTATTAAAACAATAATTTGTACTAGCTCGTTCGAGGGACCAAGAACCTCCAAATAGATAACTAAGTGAAGCAAGAAAAAAAAGGCGCTATGCATTCCTTTCATTTAAGAATAAATAGCTACAAGTACAATCTTATCTCCACAAAAATAGGAATGACTAAACCCAACGTTCAAGTAGGGCTGCAAACGAACCAAACAGCTGATTCGATAACTGTTCGACTCAACTCAATAACAAACTGTTCATGAACAGCTTGATGTTCGTTTGGTAATATGTTCGATTCGAGTTCGAACATGGGTTGTTCGTTTGATTATGTTTGCGAACATTATACGTTCGACTGATCCATCCNGTTGTATGGGATTGAATCAAGTATATTGATACATGATTACTTTTTTAAGTGTAGCCATATTTAAAATTAGTCTATTATTACTTCTTTTGTAGGTTCACACTATATACTATATAATGGCATGTTCACTCCTGTTGGAATCCTTTTAGTTGTATGGGATTGAATCAAGTATATTGATACATGATTACTTTTTTAAGTGTAGCCATATTTAAAATTAGTCTATTATTACTTCTTTTGTAGGTTCACACTATATACTATATAATGGCATGTTCACTCCTGTTGGAATCCTTTTAGTTGTATGGGATTGAATCAAGTATATTGATACATGATTACTTTTTTAAGTGTAGCCATATTTAAAATTAGTCTATTATTACTTCTTTTGTAGGTTCACACTATATACTATATAATGGCATGTTCACTCCTGTTGGAATCCTTTTAGTTGTATGGGATTGAATCAAGTATATTGATACATGATTACTTTTTTAAGTGTAGCCATATTTAAAATTAGTCTATTATTACTTCTTTTGTAGGTTCACACTATATACTATATAATGGCATGTTCACTCCTGTTGGAATCCTTTTAGTTGTATGGGATTGAATCAAGTATATTGATACATGATTACTTTTTTAAGTGTAGCCATATTTAAAATTAGTCTATTATTACTTCTTTTGTAGGTTCACACTATATACTATATAATGGCATGTTCACTCCTGTTGGAATCCTTTTAGTTGTATGGGATTGAATCAAGTATATTGATACATGATTACTTTTTTAAGTGTAGCCATATTTAAAATTAGTCTATTATTACTTCTTTTGTAGGTTCACACTATATACTATATAATGGCATGTTCACTCCTGTTGGAATCCTTTTAGTTGTGCCGTAATGTCTATGCAAAATTCAAATTCCTTTTGTTTGTGTCATGTTTAATATGGAACCAAATTTATTTTGAACGATTTATTATTCTGTTAAATTTATTTTGAAGTTTTATTATTTATGATGGCTAGTTATTTTAATTTATTGAGTTTTTGTTGATTTATTTAATATATAAATATAGATAGAGAGTTGGTTTATTTTCAAATGATAAATTAAATGGGTATGAATTATAAATTGTTGTATATTTGTTTTTTTAGAGCATGAATTGGAAAGTTGGTGTATATTTTTTATTCGAACGAGTTATTCGAATAGGTATTTACAAGTTATCGAACGAGTTATTCGAACAGGTATTTACGAGTTAGTCGAACGATCACAAACTGATCGTTTTGTTAATCAAACGAACTCGAACAGTCATCCTGTGTTCATTCGAACTCTAATACGAATTCGAACACTCCTTCATGCTTATCGAACGAGTTTCGAACAAGGGTGTTCGTTCGTGTTCGGTTCGATTGTAGGCCTAGTTCAAGTTGGTTTTTTCCAAAACTAAAACAACCCAATAAACTAGGTTGGACTTATTCAGATACTGGACTAATTCAAAGTTTATTCAACCAAAACAATAAATAAATAATTCCATAAAATAATACTCGTATCACTTGAAAAGAAAGAAATGCTTATACTTTTGAAGAAAATTGGGATGAAAAGTTAGTGATTTAAGAATAGGATTCAATTCTTAGCATCATTTTAGGCCATGGTCTTTAAGGATTTTCAAAATTCCTCGTTTTTGTTTTTTCATCTCAACTAGGATAGTGATGCAACAGAAATTGGATAGGCACTGGATACGCTTTAGCATAGTGGTTGGAATCCATGAACATGTTCAAATCCAAGAACAATGAATCTCAAATCCACGAGAAGATGTTGAATCAATGACAAAACAATTCACAAATGAACCACTTGAGAAATTATATTATGAATTCATTGATTCTTGTTTGTAGGATAACAAGCTTATTTATATTAAACTAATCCTCATGCTACTAGAACAAGAAATAAGAAAATTCTAACATTATTAGAATGAGGAATTATAAAATAAAAAAGGTAAAGTTTAACTAAATTAAAACTTCCTAAATCAACTAAACTCCTAATTAAAATAGAAAGCTACTTAAATTCCTATATGAAACCCTAAATACATAAGAAAATCAAATAAAGAAAGGGAAACAAAATTAAATCCTAGTTTAACAATTTTTTTTTCTATGTCATACTCCCCCTTATAAAAATGAACTGTCCTCGAGTTTTGTAATCCGGTGGGTGACACTTGAAATAGAGTAGTGAATCGTTTGGTAGAGCAAGCAAAACTGCTTCATCATCAATCTTCAAGTTGATGTTAAATGTCGTCGATGTTTCATCCTCTTGATCCTCAACTTGAATGTTTTCTTTTTGTTGAATATACTTTTCATGCTCAATCTTCTCTTCTTGCTCAACCTTCTCTTCTTGGACAACTTGCTTAGCTTCCATGTCGGCTTCCTTCTCAATCTCTTTTGATGTGTGATATTCAATTAGTACCATCTCATGATCTTTGTTGGCTTTAATAATTTCTTCAGGAAATGCCTTAGGCGTCTTGTTTTCCTCCATAATTGGTGAGGCGTGTGTTTTCTAAAGATGAATTCTTATTTTCTTTATTTGTGATTCAACCTAAAAAGCTAGTTTGAGGACATCAAGCAATGTATGGTCAGGTTGAAAATCAATTTGAGCTCGAATGTTTGCATTAACACCCATCAGAGAATCTCAAAACTACTATATATGGACGTTCATTATAGTCAATGTGGAGTAACAACCGATGATAGTATCTATTACCTTCACAAGAACTCACATATTGACAGATAAAACAGCCCCAACAACAAAAGTTTATATTTTAACAAAATACCCCCAACCACTACAGACGCCAGCCAGTCGTTGGCCACCACTATCGACCGTTGCCGATAATCATCGTAACAGCGCACGACCAGCCAAATCTGGCTAGCCGTTTCCAGCCAGAGCAAAGGTCGAAAACGACCAAATGGTCATGAATCTGGCTGAAAATAGTCAAATCTATTATGGCCGTTAACGGCTAAATTGTGGCCATTAACGACCATGGATCTGGCCGGAAACAACCAGAATAGATCTAGTCGGGCCATCTAGCCGTTTCTAGCCTTCGATCTGATCGAAAACGGTCGACCAGATCCAACCGGTCACACGCCATTTCGATGACTACCAATGGTGGCCCACAACCGGCAATCGACTATAGTGGCTAGGGTTTTTAGGTGGTATTCATATAAATAGTGAGGGGCATTTCTGTCCAAAAAAATAATTTATGAGGTTATAGACGTCATTTTACACAGTTGGGCTAATTGTTATTTAGTAGACATATGAGGGTATTTGTATCCTAAACGTTTTTTAATTAAGGGTAAAATTAGTATGAGTAGTGGATTACCCCAATAATCTTTTATTAACACCCCCTGAGATGGTAATCTGATTACCCCCTATATCACTTATAGTAAACACTATTGGCTTTGCAATATTACCGAAATATTTTATTACTTGATAGCCAAACATGGGAATGTCATGAAGAAAAGATAGATTGCCAATGTTATCTTCCTATAGCCCTAACCAAACGCACCTATAGTAATTACTGTTGGTTATATAGGTGATAATCTGATTATCTCCATTTTCTTAGGTATTTCAAGATTACTTGGTAATCTTAATTTTGTTACAATTTTACTCTTAACTATTAAAAACATGAGATCCATGGCTGTTAAAAACCAGATCTATTATGGTCATAGATCTAGCCGTTAACAGCCATTGATCTGGCCAAAAACAACCATATTAGTGCACGGTCTACCAAATCCAGCCGGTCGTGTGCCATTATGGCGACTGTCGGCGGTTGATAGTGGCTTAGGGTGGATGATGATGATTTTGTTACAAACTAAACTTTTATATGGCTTTGGTGTTTTAGCAAAATCTCAAATGTAGGGGGTTAAAAGAAATTATTCAAAAAATAATATTATATTAATATTTAAAAATGAGGGCAATTTAGTAATCTATATGACATACCAATCAATTTATTCGTTCCAACCAAACATATAAATATAACATACTGACCAATTTATTCCAATCAACCAAACACATTTCCCTAAACATTCCCAACAATCTTCAAGATAATTTATTTTTCCATTAATATAACATTTCCAGTAATACGACATTCCCTGAACCAAACGCACCCTATTATTAAAGTTAATATATGTTATGCGAAATGATTGGTTATACACCATAAATGTCGAGTGTGTTTAATCAACCCTTTTACATACCTTTCTTAATTTTGCTATTGTAACACTGGGTTCTTTTATTGTAACTCTCTTTTATTATCAATAACATATTTTTGTTTTCTATAACGAAAAAAAAAAATTAGCTTATGAATATTGTTATGATCCTATGATGTAAAGTGACAAAATGTTATAAGATGATGTTCGTTTTATAACCATTTAAAAATCTGAAAAACCTGAGTGGGCTTTAAGTTTTTGACCAAGCCTCATAATAAGCCCATCATAATTTGAGGGATCTAGGCTCAAATGGTCGGTGGGATAAGGTGGATGAAGAGACTTATATCCAAGCCCAAATCATTTGCGAAATGAGAGCTGTTCAATATCCAACTTCATCACTGTTTGCTAATAAATAGTGTTGGTGTCCCCCATCATAGAGAAAGAACTATATGTTTACCCGCCTGCAAATAACGATTTGAGAGCTTGAAATGTTAATCAAGAAAAAACTTAACCTTTTCTTTTGAATATTGATTTTAGATAGGTTGCTTGATAATTGAGATACAATTCTCGTATCCTGGAATATTATAAGGATGAGTCTGGAATAATTTATGAGCATTGATAACTCAATTGGATAGACAATTTTCGGAGTAAGAATGCAATACAATTGATGAAGTTAAAATTTTGGTTTTGTGCAGTCTTATAAGAAATTAACATCCAATTGCAGCATACATCAAGAATGTTCCTTAAATTACTGTAGCCAAAACAATCATCCTTCTGAATTTATTGTAAGATCACCAATCTAGGTGCATTTATTCTTCAAAATTAATTCTTGTGGATGATGTGCCCATAAGTTCCCCACCGCCGCCGCCGCCCCGCCCCCCCCAGGTTAAAGAGTAAAAGGTTTGCCTTTATGACATCTTTCCACCCAAAAAGTTTCAAAATACCACTTTTCCATCCAAAGTTTATATTTTGTTTACTATCCAGAATGCACTTTCCGATTCGGCAGACAACGGAGAGAAAACTTGGTCCAAGTTGTTGGGGTTTTTGAAGAGGGGATATCGGTGAGTCTTTTGGAGGTGGCAGGCTAGATTTTGTTGGTCGAGATTGATCAAAATCTAACTTGGGAGGGACAGATGCACATTACACAAAACACTCGATTGGCGGGAGCAAGGTTTGAGGGGTTTTGGCGAGTGATGATCAGAGAAGAGAATGGTGGTGGCTTAGAGTTGCAATGATGCTAGAATCAGCCAACGATTGGTCAGAATATAAGCTTTAGGTGAAAAAGTGGTATTTTTAAACTTTTTTTGTGGGAACAAGTCATTTACTCTCCATTAAAATGGATAACTGACTGAGTCTAAATTAATTAACGGCCTGTCAAAGAGAGAGAAAAGATAGTGGGTGCTTCTCTAGAGTAATATAGTTCCATATTGATGTAATTTCCAGGATAAATTAATTAATATGTAGTAGGAATTAGTTCAAAATAATTAATAAACGTAAAATAACATCACTAGTCACTATTTTTGGGTGAAATGATGTACTGCAAAGGTACACAGATTGAAGTTTTTGACATAGAAGTCTTACAACCAGAAGTCAAATTTAAATAATCTTCCAGGGCTTTGAAGCTGACTGGTAGGAGAGAATTTGGTAATATCTTATGGGGAACATTTCTCCAGATTACAGTCCCACTGAAATCTCAAAGCTATTTGTTATGCCCGGGAAATAAAGGGTTGACGTGGAGTCACGTGACGAAACGTGGCCTGCTCCCGTCAGAATGGTAAGCGCACGTCAGGCCTGCCAAGCACCCTGGAACTTCCACGTGTCCGCTTACCTGCTCCAAATCGTGTAAAATCAGCTTGGGAAATGGGTAATGGGACGTAAAGCCTGATTATGTTCTGACATTCACACCAACCCAAGGATTTAATGATGATTACACGCATTCAGCTTGGTATAAGAAGAGGAAGACCCCTTCATTAAGGGGATTCGATCATTTGACATAAAAAACTCTCTCTCTCTCTTAAAAGAAGGCTTTGTATTTACTTTTCAATCATCTGTAAGTCAATCCGTTTTAGCAACCTGACCCACCATATTAATACAAATCAGTGGATGTAGGATTTGCTACCTTAGCATCCGAACCACTTTAAAAGCTCTCATTGCATTTATTCATACTGATAATTCATATTCACGTGTGTTCCTTGCCCAATCAGCACTGCACAGTGTTCAATTAGTTGGTGCCCAAACGCGCCTCAACACTATTGAAGTCTGATTAGTAATATACATGTTCTGGTTGGTTGTTAAATATATAGAGAATTGCAACTCTCAGTATAAAAACTGTACTCAATGTGTACTTTGAACCGATACACAATCACAGGATCCAGTGTCCACAAAACTGAAAGTTAAATTGATTGGTGAGTAGGGCCTTTGTGTAGCAAATATTCCAGGATGAAGTGAAGTACATATTTGAAGAATTCCAGGAATTGGACACCAGACATTTCCAGCACTCGAGGACAAATGTAATTGAGATTTGAGGGTCAACAAGAAATTCAAAAGAGTAATGCTACATCCACAATCTCTTCTCATAAACTCTCTTATAGCTCGCAATTGTTAGTCACAATTTGTCAAGTGGGACCAAATATGACTATTACGAGTTGACCAATTGCAAGTGTTACGTCGGAGTTATGAGAAGTATTGTGAGAAGAGGTTGTGGATATAGTATTTTCATTCAGAATATATATAACACTGATTGAAATATAAAAATTAAACAAAGCTGAAAATTGGTTTCATTAATTGTGATCATATGAGCCGTAGCTGCATTAAAACAAATGAAACTGCTGGATATATACAATCCAAGAATAAACCATCTCACCTGAATCAAAAAGCTAAAATCATACGTAATTCTAAGAGCCTTTTTTTTTTTTTTTTTTTTTTGTTGATCATTAGAGAACACATCAATGTCTCCCAATTATCTCTAATGTGTTGTTGTATCGTGTATAACTTATTGGTAAGTTATTCTTAACGGGAACCAGTCATCATTGATTCTTGTATTTCTTCTAACGTTCGACCCTTGGTTTCTGGCACCAACTTTGCAATGAATAGAACACCAACAGCACATATGCCACCATATATGAAGAATATTCCTGAAATAATGTATAAAAAATTAACTCAGTAACTTCAACTCAAAATAATACTATTACTTGTACCCTTTCATAAAACAAGTGATTTCCCATGTAGTTTAGAGATTCATCAAAATCTTTCCCTTCCGAATTATTCGAATGCGGTTTCTGATGAATTTCAAAACCACTAGGATCTGTTTAATCTAGTGATAGTGAGAGAAAGAAGTTGGCAATGAGGGAGGATCACCTGATTGACTCCAATCAAATATATAGCTGAAACTGTAGGAAACAACCCAGGATCCAAACCAACTGACAAGGACTACAAGGCTTCCAGCTGGACCCTTAATGTTTATCGGAAAAATCTGAAACAAAAATCCATCATTTAGTACAACCAATTAAAGCTTTGTTTGTCTCAGAAGCTGAGAAAATATTATGCATTACCTCTGACATTATAATCCAGGGTATTCCTCCTAGACCAAGTTGAAGAAGTCCCAAATACACCTGATTTGAAGAATCAAACAAACAATCCTTATATAAAGACATATCTACCAGGATTATATGAGATCCTGAATAACATAAAAATAAATTTCATCTCTCATATTTTTCCCCTTTATATACTATAAGTGAACAAAGAAAACAAATGCACAGAGGCAAGCTTCATTACCAATACACCAATAAGAGCCAAAGAGGCAGTGAGCTCCCTCTGAGCGCCAAGGTCCTGCTCATGAAAGCAGAGATTCATTACCCAAAACAACAGCCATAAGGAAAAAAGTAGAGGCTGGCAGGCAGGGGAGGTGAAGTAAAGTGGTATATGTATAAATATTTGCAATAAACCGAACCTTGAACAGATATGCTGACCCTGTAATGATACAACCCAAGCAAGATCCCACTGTAGAAATCTGCAAACATTAGCAAAATTCAGCTTTTTTGTTTATTTGTTGATAATCAACATTACAAACTTAAACATAAGATTCTTGTTCATTCTAACCAGTAACATTGGTCGCCTTCCAGCCTTGTCTATCAAGAGAAGTCCCAAAACAGTTGTTATAACCTGCAGATATAATATCAACCATAGCTGAGGTATAAATCAATCAACAACCCATATTACAAGAATTACACATATTGAGGCTGTAATTAACCTGAACAATAGATGCTGCTATAGTACCAATCTTGCTCGGAAACCCTGTTGTAAAATAATAAAATTAGAAGTGTAGTCATATTTATAAATTCCATAGTACTCCTTTTAATCTATCTTATGGAGAATTAAAATGATTCACATAGTTTACCAGCATCCTTAAAAATTGTGCTTGCATAGAACACAAAACCATAAAGTCCCCCAAATCGTTGGAAAAAAATCAGGCCAACTCCAACCTGAAACAGTTTTGAAACATCAATAAATCAAATAAGGAATAAAGGGATTACCCGCTGCTGCAAGATTTGGATGAATGAAGTATAAGACTTACAACAAGTGTATAAAGATATTTCCGCTGGAACATGTTGAAAAATCCACCTTCTGACATCTGATTTAGATATTCTGTATATTCCTGCCAATTCAAGAACAAATTCCTGTCTCATTTCTGTATCTGAGCTGAGAGTTAATTTCAAAAATTTTATGAAATGTATCTCTGAGTTGAAGCTCAGAAAAAGTTACTCATGAAACATGTTAAATTTTACTTGGATTTCAGCGGCTTCTGGCGCAACATCAGCATCCGGTCCCCTCAGGCGCTGAAGAGAATCTTCAAACTCTTTCATTTTACCTACATTTGCCTGCAGACAATAGCACTCATATTATGATGTACTATAACTAATGGCACCTAAATTATGCCAATTTGGCCTTAACAAGTGTCATTAACCGAAAACACATCTACATTGTTGAAATAATCCAAAACTTTTATAAACTAACATAGATTTCCATACCATTTGCAGGCGATGTGAAATACTGCAGTATTACTAAAAATTTGGTATTCTATTTCATTTTTCAGCTAAATGATTATATCCAAATCAATTTAAGTAAGACTCACCAGCCATCTGGGGGACTCTGGAATGAAGAATAGGCAAGGAAGTTGTATTATTCCTGGAACAATTCCTGCAAGTAAAATCACATACAAACTAATTTAGTTTTTGGAACAACCTAGGCATCATTGTATTAGAATCAATGCAAGAGCTTGTAGAAGTGACCTATAAAGGCCAAGATTTGCCAGTTGACAAGAGAACCGAAGAGAAAGGCCAAAGATTGGCCTAAACCCATAAACAACTGCAAAATAGAATCATGCAAACACCTAAGCAGACTTGACCTTCAACAAAATATATAAAGAAGAAGGAACCATTAATCAAAATTTTCTAAAATGGGGACATTTATGTACCGGATTTAGTGCAGTGAAAGCTCCTCTAACATGCTTAGGAGAAATTTCTGCAACATATATGGGAACCTGGATGACAATAGATTGCAGTAAGACCATTATTAATTAATTTATCAAAGAAATATGTCAGATTTGAAATGGTATAGGAAGCTTGGAAAAAATAATTACGCAATAAGAAGTAAGTCCAATTCCACATCCCAATATAAATCTTCCCAAGTCTAGCCATGTTGCATCCTGTCAACAAGCATTAAAAAATTTGTCATTTTCAAACCACATTTATCTGTTAAGGAAAGCTCCAAGAACATAACATGCATAGCAATTACAAGGCCATTCAAAATGCTGCTCCAGGTAAAGAACTTTGGTGGGAAAGGAAAGATGAGAAACCTTAGCGAATATCATTAAAACCCAACCAGCTATGCAGATCAATTCTGAAATTCCCATTGCCTGTGTTACAACATCAATCATATTAATCACTGATAATTAATGCAAAAAAACAATTTATAATCACCAAGGATCTGAAAACTTACCCATCTTCGACCAATGAAGTCGGCAATTCTCCCACTTATCACCGCTCCTAACATTGCTCCTATTGTCAATATTGAGCTAAAAACTGCATACTGAAAAATGTACAAGCATAGTTAATCAGTAACTGTGAAATATTTTACAAAAAACTTGTACTTAAAACAAACTTTCATTAACCTTAACATCACAGTAACAGTTCAATTAATGAATGGCATTGCCAACAGTCATCTCCAGTAACAAAGTTCAATTCATGTCATGGCCTTTGAGTTTTGAGTTTATCGGTACACTGCCATGACTTTTTTTTGTGTTCAACATAGTAAAATGTCACAAGTATTCTTTGTTAGTTTACACTTCTTTTTCCATAGTAATGTACCGACACTACACTATTCATTCATATGGTGAGAACTAGAAAATAAAAATGTCAAGTAACTGGACCATTTCGGCCTTAACCTGGACCATTTTCAACCAAAACCAACCTTTATACTCTGCTTAATATGTCAATTCAAATCAAGCAAAAATGGAGCCCATTGTTGTTTTTTCTTTCAAAATGTTAGGTGAACGTATAAACATAAGAAGAAATCTCATCAAATAATTCACATGAATGGGACACAAACATTAAATGATGCTATACTGTCAACTACAGTGGCCCATATAGGGAAAAAAGCTTCATTTTCAGCCATCACTTGTTTTTTTCTATCATTATTCATAAATAAAGAGGAGATAATTTAACAATGTTGAGGAAAGAGGATGCATAAAGCAAAAGCATGTCAGCATCAAATAACAGTAAATCACAGTACCCGGATAAAATTTCCGAGGCCAAAAAGAATTGCTTAGACTCAAAGTAAAAGATCTTGAATTATTTCTTTGAAAATAAAAAAATAACTGGACCTAAGAGTAAGAAACAAAGTAATGTTTTAAGAAAATCCCAAAAAATAAATAATCATATATAATGTAATTGACTAGTAAGTAGTTGATTTATTTCAGTAATAAAGTACAATATTAATGCTTATAAAATAAATTGATGTGTCATCTCACCTGCTCCAAGCCTCTTAATTAATTAATATTATAAGGTTTGCATTAAAGGAACTCAACTGGCTCATTTAAAGACTAGTACAGTACGTAAAAACTCTTTTAAAAAAGTAAAAAAGAAAAGAAAGAAACGAAATGAAGAAGATGAAATGAGTACTGAAACTCACCTGGGAAGTAGTCAGGCCAAGGTCTTCAATGATTCCAGACTCAGCCGGCGATGAATATCCGACCTGCAAATCAAATAAGTCATCTTCAATATGAAATAATCGTGTAATCAAAAGCAAGGAATAATGAATAAATTTTCAGTTTAATATGTATATATATATATATATATAAAATTAAAACTTACGGCATGTCCATAAACGTAGGAGCCAAGAACGGCAACCACGCTGCTGAAAATAAGCTTAACAGTGACAGGCCCTGATGGCTCATCTGGCAGAAGCGGTTCACTATGAAAGCTATGAATGGAGACTCCACTTTTCATAATAAATGAACTCGTTAGTAACCCTTCCGCCATGTTTGAATATCTGCAAGAGAGAAGAGCAGAGAAAGAAAAAAGAAAAGAGAGAGAAATCAAGGAGAGGTTTGAGAGTTAGTTCGTTGAGCTAAATTTTTCTCGCATATTATATATATATATATGCATAGGAATTGATGATGTAGAGCATTGACGACAAGGTTTAAGAAGGATCATGTGGTTTAATTAAGTTTAATAATTGTTGATTGGTCAAACTACATCAAACCAATTAAGTTCATGGTGTGGAAACAGTACTGAGAGACATGTGAATGTGATTCCAAGAATCGACTAATTTTATCAAATAATTTGAAAAGAATGGTGAAGTGGTGAAGTAGTAGTGAAGTACCCACTTCTTCAATCTGAAATTTTCAGAAAATATTATTACTGTGAGCAAGAAGACAAGATATACTAATAGCAGACGAACCTGCACTTGGGTCTTCGGAGTTGGAACACGAAAAGGACGAGCAATCAATAGATTCGAGTTCTTGCGTTCGGGACTGGAGTTTGGAAGTGGAACCTTCTCTCTAGTTTTCCTCTTTATATTTTTTCGTATACGCTGTCACGCATCTTGTTACATCTGGCATCCAACTAATTTAATGTATGGTCAAGATTTGGGCGGCATTCTATTTCTTTTTTATGTATTATCCTTTACAACACGTAACGGCTGCGTTTAATTCCTTTTTTCAAAATACTCTATCTCTATCATGAAAAAAATGCATATTTGTTTCATATTCTCAAAATTATATTTTATAATATTAAACTATTTTAAAACCCCATAAGTTTCTTAATTTAATTAAACACCTCTAATAAAAAAAGTTTTATAAATTGACAAAAACACCCCCATTCACCCACATTTGTCAGATTCTGACAACCACCATCGGAAAGTAGCTATAATCTGACGTAATGGCGCACTATCAGCTGGATCTGACCAGTAGTGTGTCGATATAGTCTTTTCCAACCAGATCCACAACCAAAGATAGCCAGATCTGGCTATCAACGACCAAATCCGACCATAGATCTAACATTTTCCGACTAGATTGACTAATATATGGCCGTCGTTGACAGTCAATGACAACTGTCTGATCGTAGATCTAGCCTTTTTCGATCAAATCGTTGGTGGATCTGGATTTGACCTTTTCCGGTCAAATCGTTGGTGGATCTAGATCTGGCCAGAAAAAGGTCATAGCAGCGCACGATTGGTCAAATCTGGCCAGTTGATAAACCAATATTTGTCTTAGTATTTTGTTTGTTTTTTGTTGTTATTTGTGTCCTTTACCTTAAGAATATGTTACTTTGAAGTGGTTTTTACTATTTTGAAGGTAAATGAGCTTTTGGAATGCATTTGCAAGAAATCATGCAAAATTGGTCAAGAATCAAAGTTGAAAAGAGGAAGAAAAATGCGAAGTAACTAGATGGCGTCGTGGCATGGTTTTTCTATGTCGCGGCGTGAAAAAGTTATCTCGGCAAAAAGTTGATGTCGCGGCATAAAGAATTAGGCGCTGCGATGCAGAAGAGTTTAAGGTTTGCGGGAAGATGTGGCGCCACGGCGTGGATTGCAGAGAAAATAAAATTCTCAACTTTTCCAACTCCGACTTGAATTTGTACTTTCCCCAAAACAACCTTAGCAAAGAAAAACTATAAATAGGACATGTAATTTATTTTAGAGAGAATTCTTTTTGACCTAATTTGAGAGTTTTATGCTTTTGAGAGTGTTGCTTTATTGAGAGAATTTGTGAGATTTCAACAATGGAGATAAGGAAGAGGATCAATCTACTTCAACTCCTAGGTGATTTCTTTTTAGTTACATCTTATTTTGCAATATGATTAGGTTTTCATTCATTGAGTTCATTGGTTTGAGTTTGATTATGAACAATTAATATATCGTGAGAGTTTAATTTAACTATCATGATTGTATTGGGTATTTGGTGATTTGTTTTATGAAGATTTTAGATTGTTTCTTGTTTAATTGTTCTTCATGATATTAATTATAATTTGTTGACCGGCCAACTACTTTTTATAATTAAAATTGAGAATTAGGGTTCTAGTGATCATCTTGCCTTAATTAAGCTTTATTACACGAGTTGTGTGATTTCCTAGTACAGATTATGATTAATTAGTTAACAACTTGATCATAGAAGTTAATTAGTTAATTATAAACAGAGAATAAACATGATCATTGAAATTTTCTATGGTTTAGAGGAAAAATCAAAAATCTGAATTTAGGGTTTAATTGTTTTATTTGCCAAATATCCCAATACATGATTGAGAAGTTAGCTAAACCTTCACTTTCACTCTCATTGGTTTAATTAACATTCAACAAATTGCATTCATTAGTTTTTATTAATTGACAGTTTTATTTTAGATTAATTTCATCCAACTTTTAGTTAAAGTGTTTAGGATTTTATTAATTGTTTAGTTTAGTTGTTAAAGAAAATAAATTAAGAATTTAGACCACTGCAATTCCACGAGAGATCGACCATGAGAGTAAACTTATCGCTAGCTATTAGTGATTCGTGTGCTTGCGAGTATTAAATTTGCACATCACCGATCGTGCGCAATGAAACAAGATTCCAGCCAAATTTCAGCAATGGTGGCCAAAATCTAGCAGCTATGGGTGCATAGGGGTGTTTTTGTCAACTTATAAACTTTTATTATTGGGAGTGTTTAGCTAAATTAATAAACCTATAGGTGTTTTTTATTAATTTTTAAATTCTTACTTGTAATAATAACTCAACTCAATTTAACAATAATATTTCAAAAATGCTACTCAAAATAATAAAATAATCACACCCATTGTTTTTGCCTTTGTGTTCCCCCTAACAACACAAAAATATATATAAAAACATGTATTCTACACAATTTAATTATCAATAAATATAGACATGCTTTATTTTATTCTATCTTTTCTTTTCTTTTCTTTAAACATTAATGTTATCGGATACAAACATCAAATTAATTCTTATAATTATCTGATGTTGTTATATAAACAGCCGTATCAAACAATCATATCGATTGAGATTGAATCTCTTTTTTTTTTAATCATCAGGAGTATTCAGACCAGATTATACACATCTCAACTACAGACCCTAAAATTGTCAATCGAGTAAAAGTTTCAGTAGCTACATTTATTAGTGTTTGAGGGACTCAAACTCAAGAACTCTCATGAAACCTCTTTTTACTATTTTACCATCACGCCACCTAATAGTGGTTAGATTGGATTGAATCTTTTTGATACAAAATTCTAATCAGAGTAAGATGATATACAGGAAAAAGATCTAGGATACTTAGGCTTCATTTGGTTGGTTTTTGGGAATACTATTATTAGTATTCTCAAAAAAGTTAAATAGTAAAATGCCCAAAAACTCACGGGTGCGTTTGGCTTATTATTTTTATCCATATTCTGGATCCTATTCTTCAAATGTTGTTTGGCACGTTATTCCCAAAATATTAGTTTATTTTTTTAATTACTTTTAGACCCTATAAGTTTATTAATTTCATTAAATACCCCTCAGAAAAAAAGTTTAAAAACTAACAAAAACACCCTCACCCTCCAATACTTGCCAGATTCCGGCAACCACCGCTGATGGTAGCCGAAATCTATCAAAACAGTCACAACACCACCAAAAATTGCCAGTAATGGCCAGATCTGGCAGTCACCGACAGCTAAAGAAATGGCTGTCGTTGACTGTCAAAGATGGCCTTTTCCGGCCGTCAAAGGCCACATCCGGCCTTAGATCTAGCCTTTTCCGGCCAGATCCTTGGTGGATAAGGCCGAAAAAGGCCATATTGATCGAATACAGTCCAGATCCGACAGGTATGTGTTGCCATTTCCATTTTTCGGTCAGATTCCGGCAATGGTGGCCGGGTGGTAAGGGTGTTTTTGTCATTTTACAATATTTCAATATATTAGGGTATTTATTAAATTAGCAAACCTTGTGGGCTTTTTCATAAATTTTTAAATTTTATCTCGTAATACTCCCCTATCTAATTATCCAATATTATTCCCAAAATCCTACCCAAAATAATAAACCAAACGCATCCCACAATATTATCCAATATTATTCAACTTACTTTAAAGCCCCTAAATTTTTTAATTTAATTAAATACCCCTAAATATTTTTTTCTCAAAATTACAAAAACACCCCTAAACCCATATTATATCAGATTTCGACCACCACTGCCGGAAGTTGGTCAGAATCTGATATAATGGTGCACTACCGGCTGAATCTGGCTGGTAGTGCGCCGATCTAAACTTTTCCGGCCAGATCCACGGTGGATCTGGCTGAAAAAGGCCAGATCTAAGGCCAAAGATCTGGTCGTTAACGACCAGATCTTTGGCTGTAACTAGACATCAACGACGGCCAACATATGGTCGTCATTGACTATCATCTTTGGTCGTCGTTGACGAGCAAATGCGGCCAGATCTAACCGTCAATGGCCAGATCTAGCTGTAGATCTGGCCTTTGCCGGTGGATCTGGCTGGCAAAGGCCATATTGGCGCACGACCGACAAGATCCAACCGGTTATGCGCCGATACGACGACTCCGACCACCCGCCGGCGGTGATAGCCGGCTGTGATTATTCAATGGGTGGGTTGGGGGTGTTTTTGTTAACTTTTAAAGTTTTATTATAGGGGTGTTTAGTAAATAAACAAACCTAGGGAGTATTTTTATTAATTTTTAAATCTTACATCGTAATACCCGTCCAATTCAATTTTTTTTAACTTTTTTCAAAAAACTTTTCTAAAAAATGCAAAAAAGTGAATCAAACGGACCCTTAACTTCCTTAGAAATTGGAGCTTAGAAAATATGAGTATGTTTTGGCACTTATGAAGGAGCCAAAAAAAAAAAAAAGTCAAATAAATTTAGATTATAGATTAATAAATAACACATTCGATGAACAAAATCCTCAAAAGTTGATAAAAAAATCAAACACACAGGGTTCTGTTCAGTCGGTTTACTTCAAACGCTTAATGTAAACCAACTATAACCACGTATTACTATTACAAGGTTGAAATGAAAGCATATATATATATATATACACATGGTGTTCATTAATTTGGTTCTTCCCTGTAGTTGTGAAAATGAAAATGGTACTTTATTTCTCGTTGTGATGCGACGAGAGGTGGATGAGAGTTGTCGAGATAGTTAGCTTTCATTTTAAAATGAAACATTCAAAGCTCACTGATCAGTTCTGTAAAATCAGAAGTGCTTGTTCCCAAAAAACAAAGATGGTCAATGGTGAGCAGTCATTCACCAACCAAAAGTCAAAAGTTTCATAAGATGAAGTTTGAGTAGATTTGACAGGATGAAGAATATCCGTTCAGATTCCCAAAGGGGTTTCGACTTTTAATTGTAGTTGGTATCTAGGTTTTACAACAACGGGCCAATCCTGTGGGATTAATCAAATCATATTATTATTGTTAATGTCATGTCTAAATTATCCTTGGATCCAAATATTTGAGCCAATCATATACTTGATTTGATTAATAACAGATCTACTTTAAAATTGTATTTTTTTTTATTTTTTTTTTTAGAGTATATTTTTTCCCACCCAACACTTTTTGATTAAACAAATTTTAAAATACTATTTTTTTATCCAAAATTAATATTTTATTACTATTCAAAACTGATTTTGGGGACAAATATTCTCTCTATCACCACTATTTGAACTTCGATCTCCTCTCTATAAAATCTCTCTCACTCTGTCCGATACCTGATTTCTTGTCAATTACTGACCATCATAAAGTTTAAGTTTTCTGTTCTTAGATGATTTTCGGTTGATTTCAACGGTGAATAATCAATCGGTCACAAACATTCGATCCATCGGTCTCTACTCTACAAAACCCCTCTTACCCTATCTCTTGAGAACTTGCCAAATGTCAACTAAAAAAGTAAAGTATATTTTGGATATTGAGGAAATATAAACTTTGGGTGGAAAAGTGGTATTTTGAATTTTTATTTTTTTTTGTAGAAAAAGTGTCATTAAAGCAAACCTTTGGCGAGAAAAAAGTGGTTTACTATTATTTTTTTTATTAATTTCACTTGAATTAAAATAATAATAATAATAATAATTTAATGAACGTTAGGTATTGTACGTATGAGAAAAAATAATTAATTTGGTGTGGATCTCTTGTATAATTTATTAGATCGAGATTTGCACGCATTAACATTGAATTAATTTAGTCAATTTTTTCCACTTTGAAGAAATGGTAGCCAGCTAGATTTAATTAGATCTCATTTAATCGCACATGCCTTTTATTCTAAATAATTTCCAGCCATACATTTTCTGAACCAGCTATAATAAAATTAAAATAAATGTTGTGGGTGAAGACTATTAGGTTTAGGTCACACACGTTTTCTGTTAGGTTTGAATGTTCATACAAAATACAAATCCACTAATCTTAAAGGTACCTTCCAAAATTCGGTGTATAACTCCTCCAAGTCCCAAGATAAAATCAAGCTGAATTTAGCAATCCAATTAATCAGAATAAGAATAATAGTATTAGGATAACGTTACCCTTATAACAATAGTCAAGAACCGATACGAGAACGATATTGATTTCAATGTATAATGAATCTCTCAAATAATTGAAAGTAGACGAAAGTTTTTTTTTTTTTTTTTTTTTAATGATTGGTGTAACTAGATCAGTTTGTAGGCACTTCAACTAAACCTGGAGTTCATTAAATACCATATAAGTCTAATGTTCCAAGATAAGATAGGATTGTGGTAGGTAACCTCAAGATGGTTCAAATCTAGGAAGTTAATGAAGGAAGCAAACATTCTTAACTGTCTGGTCAGTCCCTTATGGTTACTATTTTGATGACTAAGGATATCCGGACCAGTTTACGAGTATCTCAACTAATTTTTCAGAACCCTAAAATTATCGATCGAATAAAAATTTCAGTAACCATCCCTATTGATCCTTTGAGGTCACTACTTTTTCTTTCTTTTTTCTATTGTGTTTTCTTAGTTGAGAAGGAAAGAGGATTATGTAGTTAATGGTGTTTTGGCATGCAGCCATTATTGCAGTCAATTCAAGGAGGAAATCATGGGAACTGAATTAATTAAAGCTTTAAACCCTTTAGTCAAACTTGTGTGTGAAGAATAATATAAACTCAGGGGGATTTTAATTAATAAAATATATATTCTTGATTAATTCGATGAAGTTCTCGTTCTTCAATTGGACAAGTGTAAAACAAAAAGGAGGAGTAGGTCTAGTTTTAATTAATTAAATTAAGTTTGGTTTCACACTGATTCCAACAGCCTAATTAATTAATTAATTAATATATATAATAATTAATAAATCACTATGATCACACTAAACGTGACATTCCCAAAAGGACCACAAAATAAATAAATAAACAAATAAAAACAAAATTTCATTTTTATTTGTATTCACACACCAACTCTATGAAAAGATGCTTAGATCTTTCATTTGATTATTTTCTCATAAAAATCTCGTGTATACAACATGTGTATTTAATTTTTTATAAAATTTATATTTTTTTTATATATGTCGGATCCAAACACATGATAGATAAATTTTTAGAAGTATTTTATGTCAACTGTTAATGTATGGCGGATCCAAACACATGGTAGGTGGATTCTCAAAAGTATTGTCCGCTTTGAGTCAGGGTCCTCTCGTCGCCTAACTAATGTGAGATTTTAACAACTTATATCTCAACTCTCAAAGACAAGTTGATGCGAGTGAGTATGTCTCAACGAACTTTTTTTTTTTTAAAATAAAAAAGGAAATAAAATTAGGGTTTCATCTAGAGCAGCGGTTATGTGGACGAATAAGATGAAAATGAAAGTTGTGGCCAAAATATGAAGAGATAAGAAAAAGGGATTTGGAATCAGGTTCATGGCTAAGAAAATAAACTGAATGTTGGATGCAAAATCAGAGCAAGGTCAATCAGAGACGAGACACATGACCTACTAGCTTAAAATATGGATCTATTCTATACAGAAAATCAGATTGATAATCTTAAATCTTAATTAAGAGTAATTAATTATCTTAATTAAGCACCATATGTCCCACATGAATCATGTTATATTAATGTGTCTCACGTGAATCATGTTAAATTATTATTAATAATCGAGACAACTTTTAGCCTTACCTACCATTCAACATGTTTTGTTTTGAATTATTGGTATCGACCAAATGACCACGTGATGAGGTTTGACAAAGTATCAGTTAGGTCCAGTAAAATCAGAAAAAGCAAACCTTAATCCCTGTTATTAGTATTAGACCAATACTATTACATTCCATTAAATGATGCAAGGGCATTTTTGTCTTTTTATACAAACAACCTAATGATGTGGTAGGATTGAGTAAAGTGTTTTCTTGTTTTTCTTTTAGGTAATTGAAGTATCTAGACCCACATTGGTGTTTGTCTAATCCTTAGGGTCACGAAACACCCTGCATGCCTAATAAACCAAAGTAATTGCATAAATGTGATAGATACCTCTTCTATGGCTCGAACATAAGACTCCCTAAGTATAGCTAACCCTAGTGGTTAAATGGTCTGTCATCTGGTCACAGGATTAGGGTCACGAAACACCGTACAAGCCTAATAGATCAAGATAATTACATAAATGTGATATATACCTCTTCTGTGGCTCGAACATAAGACTCCCTGGGTATAACTAACCCTAGTGGCTAAAGGGTTTGTCATCTGGTCACAGGATTAGGGTCACGAAACATCTTATAAGCCTAATAGACCAAGGTAATTGCATAAATGTGATAGATACATTTCCTGTGGCTCGAACATAAGACTCCCTAGGTATAGCTAACCTTAGTAACTAAAGGGTTTGTCATCTGGTCACAAGATTAGGGTCACGAAACACCTTACAAGCCTAATAGATCAAGATAATTGCATAAATGTGATAGATACCTCTTCTGTGGCTCGAACATAAGACTCCTTGAGTATAGCTAATCCTAGTAGCTAAAGAGTTTGTCATCTGGTCACAATAAGAGAGGTTAGTATATTTAACTTTTATCTTATTATTTTCTTAATTTATTATTGAATTTTCAGAATTGTAGTTAAAAGTTTCATAAGTTATTTGTATAAAAAAGACAAATTGCCCTTACATCATTTTATGGAATATAACAAACTTTGATTTCATGAAACCTCAGAGATGAAAATGGCTTTTTTTCTGATTTTGTTGGACCTAATCAGTTTCGTCGAACCTTAGGCACGAAAATGTTTATTAATTAACTTTAATCATTAAATGTCCAAGCTGAGGTCCATTCAAAAGAAAAGTTGAAAGCGTAGGGAAGAAGCCATGAACCGATCCAGCTAACAAAATCGACAAGGCTTGAAGTTTCCAGGGGGATGTACTCATAGTGTTCATGATATGAAATATCTGAAATTTTAATCCCCTCGTGTTAGGAATGTTAAATTGGAAAATTAAGACGTTCACAACTAAATTTTTTTCAAAAAGAGTATAATGTAAACAGATGATTTAACCAACTTCTGGGTGGTTTTTTCAAAAAAAGTATAGTGTAAACAGACAATTTAACCAACTTCTGGGTGGTTTTTTCAAAAAAAGTATAGTGTAAACAGATGATTTAACCAACTCCTGGGTGGTTTTTTCAAAAAGAGTATAGTGTAAACCAATGATTTAACCAACTCCTAGATGGTTGAGTAGTTCGATAATAACTTTTAAGTGTATTATTCAAGAGTATCTAAGTTCGAGTCCTTCCTTGGTTACTAATAGGGGTTGTCACTGAAGCTCTTACTCGACTGATGATTCCAGAGTCTCAAGTAATTAGTTGAAGTATGCATAAGTTGGCCGGACACCTTCGATCATTGAAAAAAATATATAAATATATATAATCTTGTAAACACCAGAAAAGCCTATATAAAGCCTACTGGGCCTTATATGGGCTTTCTAGTTCAGTGGAATATGGTCTTTATGTGGGCTTAACAAATTTGAATTATATAATGTGTTACACTATTACAAAATCGTTTTAATATTTCTTGGACACCTTTGGTAGCTTAAAAATCATACTCAAATCTTGAAGATAAACATATATCTGATTAAACAAAAAAATTCACTTTTGTTCAAGAATGAACATTTATTGATACATTTATCTTATTGATGCTTGAATGTCTTCCAGAGTTCTGCCTTTTGTTTCAGGAACAAACTTGATGGTGAAAACCATTGACAGTACACAGAATCCAGCATAAAGGAAAAATACACCTGAGATATCACAATTCACAACACCAAGTGCATCATTAATAAAGTTTGATAACATTATTCGATCGATATTTGGGTTAAAAATGACGGTGTTTCGGGGAATAGCAAGAGAGGAGTACTTACCAAATGAACTCCATTCAAAAAGAAAGATGAAAGAGTAAGATATAGCCCAAGAACCAAGCCAGTTCACCAGTGTCACCAGGCTTCCAGCTGGTCCCTTTAGATTGAGAGGGAAAATCTGAAACGAAGCACTCGGAATTAGACTCAAAGTTAACCTGAAATTGTTAAGATTATGCGAAATCCTTGTGTTACCTCAGACATTATAACCCAAGGAATGGGCCCTGTACCAACCGAAAAGAAGGCTATGTAAACCTGAAGTTGCAACAGAGGAAACATGTTAATGCACCCAAGTAACTATAGAATAAGGGAATAAGAGGAAAAATTTTACAATTCAGCTTACCATTACACCAACCAATGCAAGAACTGGAGAAACTTCAGGAGCCATGCCATGTTCCTGATATAAAAATAAGAATTCAATGAGTTAGGAAATGGATAATCAGAGTACTATTCAATAAATGTGTGATTGATTGTTACCTTCAAAAGGAAGGAAGTTCCAATAGATAAACTGCCCACGAGTAGCCAGATAAGATATCTGAAGTGGAAGTTTCAGAATAATGAGAGAATTTTCATTGTGTTTAGGACATCAATCAATCTATCAATTAACTAAAGTCTATGTGTAATGAAGATCTCAACATTGCATACCATAAAAGGGGTCTTCTGCCAGCTCTATCCATCAAGGTTGCACCGAATGCAGTGGTGAAAACCTGTAGCCGGGTAGAGAATACTTCCAACAAGGCGAGACTCCTGCGTTCAGGAATCGACTTGAAAACTTAAGCAGTACAATAATTTAACATAAAGAAAAAAAAAAAGTAACTTCACAGATAATGTGAATTCACCTGAGAGACAAATACTTGACAGCATAGTATATTATTCCTTTATTCCAATTGCTGCTGAAACACCATCAATCCAACTCCAATCGATTGCAGTTGTTCAAGAGTGAGTGAATGGAAAAGAAAAAAATATCTGACCGCATCAAATGATGTTAAATAAGAAAATCAATTCGAAGAGTTCAAACGATGCTTACGAAGACAAAAGGGATTCCTACTGTTAAACATGTCCAGTACTTTGACTTCTGGGAGTTGTCTAAGAACTGCTAAGGATTCCTGAAAAACATGAGGTAACATTTACACTATCCAATCTGCTGCAAGTACACAGATAGAATAAAACTAAAGCATAAATGGTAATAAATTGATAAATTGGAATGTATCATGTACTTGAACTCAGTCCGTCTCGAGAAATATCAACATCAGTCCCCGAAGCGTCTTTAAGCAGCTTCAGATTTTTCCTTTGACCAGCCATTGCCTGTGCCACAAGATTTAGTGTAAAATGTGCCTCAAAATTTAGGCTTAGGTTTTGACACAATCTATAGTTACATTAGATTTTGAAATGGTAGCCTAAAGTTCCTTCAATTCTAATCTTTTCAGAACTCCTATTAGTTTTGGAGCAATACTTCAAGTTCCTGAAAAAATTCTACATACACAATCAAATTAAGTCAAAATCTTACCAGCCATCTAGGGGACTCTGGGATGAAGCTGAGTCCTATTATCATAATCACGCTGGGATAAGACTGCAAACAAACAGCAGTTCCATAAGCCTTCGCAGAGTATCTGCTAATTAATCTTTGGTAACCTTATAAACATTATATGAACTTGCATATATAACTATGAGGACTATAATGTTATAATCAACCAAAAGACAATGACCATTCGACACGAATAAGAATTTTCACCAGTTACTGGAATGGGAGAGAGACAAAAGAAAAGCAGAAAATTTAAAGCATTGCATTATAAGATTCAGGTCAACCAGATAAAATGACCATACCAGTCAGAGCAAGCGGCCTCCATGATACAAATGCACCAACTGCGTATGCAAAAAGTACCCATTGTATAAAGAGCTGCAGAGTAGGTAGCGTGTTAGCGAAAGTCTAATACACAAGTTTTGCAGATCTATAATGAATTCAACCCAAATTTTGTACCTGATTTGCTGTTGCTAGTGCCCCCCTGAGGTTTTTAGGGGTGACTCAGCAATGTAAACTGGCACCTATTTGTTTTCAAGTGAGCAGAAAAGTTGGCTATGAGTTCACATTCTGGTAAATTTCTTGAATACCAAGATCAAAATTATGAATACACAAAAGCATACCGTATAAGAAATAACCCCTATTCCACATCCTGTTAAAAACTTCCAATATCTAGGTGTACAGAAGTCTATCACAAGAAACATTAAAGTGTTATATTTTAGTCATATTAAATCATTTTAGAAACAATGATAGAAATTGTAGAAGTGATACTCCACAAACCTAAGTAGATTGCAATCCATCCTACTATGCATACAATAGATGATATCCTATGGCCTGCAATGACAAAAAAACCAGCAAAATTAGAGCACGCAATAGGCAAAGATTCAAGAGAGTAACAAGGTATCAGCCTCTGTCCTACCCCTTTCGGCCAAGCCAATCAGCAAATCGTCCACTTGTGATTGCACCAACAACTGCACCAAAGTCAATATGGAGCCAAAGACTGAGTACTGCAAATGACAAAAGTTTCCCATAATTACAGCTTGGAGAGAAGTCAGCATTGTACTTCAATCATCATATGGATAAAGATGAATTAACTAGTATCAAAGTTACCTCTGAATAAGTTTGATGGAGATCCTCCATAATGCCAAATTGGGCTGGTGAGGAATATCCACCTGCAGAATCAGAAAGTTTCGTTTTTGAATCTCAATTTCGTCTAAAATCAAAGCCTAATGATAATTCACATGTGTTGAAATTGATAAAAACACTTACACATGACCCGAACTCGAATGCGCCACAAACTGCAATGAAGGGCTGAAGAGAACCATAAAAAGCTACCCTTCTGAGGTGTGCTTTTAACTTCTGATTCTTTCCTTTTGTCTACCAATGGCTCTGTTAAATTACCATTGCCATTGCTACTTCCACTATCCGTATCTTTTACTGCCCATTTCTTCTGTCTATGTCAACACACACACTGCAAACAAACAAAAACAAAGAGATCAGTTTGAAGCATTATTATCAAGAGAAATTCAGAATTCAAGAAGAATGTGCCCATTAAAGTACTCAACACCATGCAGCACTAACATATCACAAAAGAACAAGTACCCTTCTATATGCTTGGCTGGTGAGAACTCTAACAAGTCCAGGTTGAGTTTTGGACTAGAAAATCATTCAAAGTGGTTTAAAACTAAAGGGTGGATAATCATAATTGAAGGCATGAGGATAAAAAATCAATGCTCTAAGTTGGGCCACTGGATTAATTGTTTAAAATCTTTTAATGGGCAAATCGTTATCTCCTCGCCGCTCTATCGCTAGATAAGAGGTGAGTCAGTGGCAACAAAATTACATGGATCTGAGTCAATGCCTATTTTAGGCATTTTAATCTAATGAGCTTTAATAGGTAAAAAAGTCTCTTCTGTGGTAGTATAATTAAGGAAAATTAGCACAAATAATGGTGATTAAGAGTTACCGATTAAAGAAACAAAAAAGAATGGATTTTAACCACACATAATTGCCAATCATTATTTCGAAAAAGAAAATTTTAAGTGAAATATAAAAATTAAACAAGAGACTTACATGCTTCAACTCTTCAAGAAAGCTAGAATTTTAGTTTCTAGCTTGATTCTATAGAAAAAATTGAATCCATAGCAGAGATTAATGTCAAATTTGTTGCTCTCTAAATTTAACTCTGCAGAGGAAAATAATCTTTTGTTAACTAGATTAGCTTCATAATTCACATGAATTGTTATACCTTAACATATAATTAATTTCGGAATTAGAAAACTTCGGAATAAGATTAAACCCTTTTCAATACAAAGTTGAATTCAATACATATTCATTTAGTTTATCTCTATACAAAGTTGACACTATGAGTTCTCTATTAGAAGAAGGAGAAGAAGAATCAACGTATGCTCTAAGAACTGAAGAAACTGAAAAATTGGATTCTAATATTTTGACAAGTTGCTCCATTGTTGGCCTGGCGTGTAAAATTGGATGAGCACAAAGAACGGCTGTGAGGACATATTGTTCCATAATTTGAGGCAACCCCAGTTCAGGAATGTTGTCTTCAATAACATCCATTGTTCTACTCTTTAACTAGCCCCATGCCCAATCTGTCAAAAGCAGAGTCTTTCCATTTAATTTCACATGCTTTTTTTCCACTCAAAAGTTCGAGCAACAACTACTCCGTAGCTGTAAACATCACTTTTTGTGGTTAGTTTTCCATATAATGCATACTCTGGAGATACATATCCGAGAGTTCCGGCTACTCTCGTTGTCAAATGAGTCATTCCATCATGATTGATCTTGGCCAGGCCAAAATCTGCAACTTTTGGCTCGAATGTTTCATCCAAAAGTATGTTGCTGGATTTTATATCTCTGTGAATTATAGCAGGCTGCACACCATAGTGTAGATAGGCCAATCCGCGAGCTGTTCCTAGCGCGATCTTCTGACGTATAGGCCAGCTGAGTTTCTTCATTGCTGATCCGAAAAGATGGTCATAGAGGCTCCCATTGTGCAAGAGATCACAGACAATGATTCTTTGGTGACCCCCCATGGGAATTGCTGTAGTGCAATAGCCTCTCAAAGTAACAAGATTTACATGCTTAACACTTGCTATAATTTCCACCTCGTGTTTGAAGTTTGCATCACCAATTGCTGAACAGTTCTTGAACCTTTTGAATGCAACTTCGGTTCCATCTGGTAATGTCCCTTTGTAAACATTCCCATATCCTCCTTTTCCAATGATGTTCTTCCAGGAGAAATTCATTGTGGCGGATTTTATTTCCTCAATTTTGAACTTCACCAAATTGGTACCTCTACTACCTGACCCCAGGACCAAACTAGTGTCATCATTCGGAGAAATGTCGTTCTCCCTGTGAAGAGAATTATTCCTCTTCCCCTTCGATCTCCTTGTCCGAATCCAAATAAACCAAACTGCAGATAAGGCCCCCAGGATGCCAATAATACAGCCTAATACAACACCAGAAATGACAAACTTACGCCGGTTGAACCTGGATGGTTCCGAATAAAACCGAATAAAAAACAAACAACTCGCGGTTGCTCTATCAGTTGGTCCAAACTGATTAATAATACCAGCAGCATACATAGAGGGATACCCTGAACAATCTGAGACATTCACACTTTCAGAATCCTGAAGGTAAAATTCCCTGAGACTCAACAACTTACTGATACATGATCCACAAGCAAACCTGTTCTCCAGAGATTGGTTACAATGATGTCTAATCTCAAGCAATTTAGATTCAGGAATCAGGCTTTCAAACTGTGCCAGAGATGTTACATTTATGCAAGCCTCCGAAATCCATTCCGGTTGGTACCCACAAGCAGTTTTGATGTCAAAACCCTTAAGAAACTCCGAAACCAAGTCTCTGTACGCTTCCCAACAAGCCGCGGAAGTTTCAGGAGGAGGAAGAAAGTAACCATTATTTCGGAGATACTCTGAACGAACCAAACGGATAGCTTGAAGAATGCTTTGACATGGCGTCGGCATGTCGATAAACATAGGCCTTGAAGGGCCTTGGCTCATTAATCTTCTGAGAACATCAAAGTCCAATGGACAGGAGGCTTCAACAAGGCCGCCATTAGAGAATCTGTCACCATTAGAAATTGAATTACCGAACGTAGAAAATGATAAACATAATCCTGAAACAAGGAGAAAGGTTAGAAACAGTGACATTTTAGTGGGAAGATTTGACAGGATTTGAGAACCATAATAATAACTTCCTGAAAGTACTGAAGAAAAACTCAGCTCAACTGATTCCCAACATAATTGAGGTTCATATAAAACAAAGGAGACAGAGAGATTAGAGAACAGTTATCATGGTATTGTAAAACCATTAGCTAGCTCTTATTACTCACTCAAAGTCTTAGCATTGCCGCCGGTATTGGCAGTTAGTGAATCAACAGCAACCGAATCTTTGAACTGGTCTTCTTCAACAGAATTTATTAAAGGAAAGACAGAATATTCCTTATGACTAATATCATGTAGATTAATACATAATAATTATGTCAGAAAATTTTGAAGAGGGTCCCATGTTCTATTTGGTGTTATATGATTGGACATTTGCCACATGTCAAGATCACAGAGATTCAAACTCTACTAGTGGAAAGATGTTGCATAATTTGTCAAATGTGAGACTATTTCTTTCCACTACAAAAAAAAACTTTTTCAGAATGTGTCTTCTTGTGGGCTGTGGCAGGGGCATTCTCTGGAGGGATTGAACATAGAACGACTTGTCACTTACTTTCAGAACAAGTGAGGAACATGTCGTTCAATCATAAATTACATGCAATCTGCAATCATCAAAAATAACAAATGTTACCTACTTGTCGTTTAACTTCAAAACCATTACACGCCATGTCACTCTTGAAGGGCAAAATACTGCAGTCTAAGAAGGTGAAGTACTCAATTGTCAAGATAAATTCTTTTCCTCTTACATTTGAAATAAATAGGTTTGGATTTAATAACCTAAGCATTCATTTTCAACCTTAACATTCTTAATTGCCACTAAATTGTTATTTTGACCTCTTCCCTTGTGGCCGATTGACAAACTTTTTAGCCACTAGGGTTAGTTATACTCAAGGGATCCTATGTTCGAGTCGCAAGGTAGGTATCTACCATATTTGTGTAATTACCTTTATCTATTGGGTTTGCAGGGTGTCCCGTGACTCTGAGGATTAGATAGACTCTAATGTGAGCCATTGAGCTTGTAGGGTGTTCCATGACCCTAAGCAGTGGCGGATTTACTTAATGACGAGTGGGGGCCACGGCCCCCACTCAAACTTTAAAAAACTTCCGATTGTATAAATATTTATATTTAGTTGCATTTTACCCCCTATAAGACTTTGCATTTTGCCCCCACAAATTTTTTTTGTTTATTTTTTGCCCCCATCAAGTGAAATTCCTGGATCCGCCACTGACCCTAAGAATTAGACTCCAATATAGGCCATTGAGCTTGTAGGATATTCCGTGGCCTTGAGGATTAGACAGGCTCTAACGCAAGCATGGATACCTCAGTTACCTAAAAAAAAATTGTTTTTCATTTTTCCATTAGCAGATGACATGTCGCTAAATAGTAAAATACATGTACGACTTGTCATTCAAGAACTCAAATCTGATTTGTCGCTTACAGTTATGTCCGACTTCTACCCAATTCCCCTATGCTCTAAGAAAGTTACTTATCGGCCCAAGGCCCAAAGGCTTTCATTTGGTGCATGGAGTTTTAAAATATATGATAAAATAATAAAAATAATATATAATTGTTATATATGTCTTAAAATTAAAAAAATTAAAAATAAATAAATAATATTAATTTTTATAAAATTTTAGAATAAATTCTATTTATAAAATAAATAAAGTATATTTATTTTTCGCTAAATAATTGTCAATAATAAAAATATTTATTTCTTCTACCATTCCATGCCCTCCACGTGTCTTTAACCCTCACCAATCAAACATGAGGGAACAAATCTGACTTTGATTTAACAATATAAACATACCTAACAGCAAAAATTATGCTGCATTTTCAATTTTTCATGTCACCCCCATTTATTATATGTCCAAATTTCAACTTCAATTTATACCTGCCAATCTTAAACAAAATCAATTCTATAATAAGTAACCAACATCTATATACATTTAGTGAAGGATGCCTCCACAAATTAATGTATTATCACCCTTTCTTCCATCACAATTTACTTAACGGATCAAATACTAATACGATAACATTATCAAACGAATAATACGAGATTTTAGGTCACGCGCGAGGTTTGATTCATACTCATATGTCAACCACTTGGCAAAAAGATGTGGGTAATCGTGTTGACATGTTAATCTATAGTCTCATTATTGTAATATGATTTATTTATGAGTAAACGAACTTTTTCTCATCCAAGGTTTGCTTTAATGACACTTTTCCACAATTTTTTTTTCAAAATACCATTTTTTTACCCAAAGTTAATATTTCGTTACTACCTAATAGGGGTGTTCGGTTCCGAGTACCTTACATTTTTTGAAAGAATCGGAACCGACGGTTTCTTAAAATTTGGAATCGGAACCGAACCTGTAACAACGGTTTCGGTTCCGATTCCGGTTCTAGGTACCTTATAAAATTACAATGACCCCCCAAAAGTTTTTTAAATGGCAAAAAACCCCTTAAAAACTTACAAATACCCCCCCACCTGGAACTTGTTAACAAAAATAAAATTATAAATTATAAATTCAAAATTACAAACTCTATTACTTTGTAAAGATAGATTCTCAAAAGTTAAATCAATTTACTTTAAATGTTATGAAATATAAATATAAATGTATTCACATTATTTTTTCTACAAAAGTTTTTATTAACCCCCTACTCTTTAATTTTATTTTATATTAGTCTCGGTTCCCGGTTTCGGTTCCTAACTATAAGAATCGGAACTGCATAGTAACGGTTCCAAAAATTTGGAACCAAAATCTACCCGTTGATGGCCGGTTCCGGGTAGGAACCGGAACCAAATCCCGCATACCCTTCGGTTTCGGTTTCAATCGGTTCTTTTGAACACCCCTACTACCTAAAGCTAATTTCGACAGTGAAAATTCTCTCCGTCGCCATCATTTGAACCTCCAGTCTCCTCTCTACAAAACCCCTCTCACTCTAGCACTTGATTTCTCGTCAATTGTCAGTCATTGCAAAGCTAGTGTTTCCTATTCTTATCTAATTCTCGTCAAGACCCTATAAGCATGTTACAATCAATGTAATATAGTTTATTTTTGTTGTAAATGTAATATAATTCCTTGACACTATCGCTAATGTATAGTTTATTCATCAAAACATTATTTTAATTTCTATCTAAGGGAGATAGATTATGTGAATTAAAGTTTTTCATAAGATGTATTAATTTTTATTAAAAACCTTTTCGTATATGAGAATCTAAAATTGTAAAAAGGTTTACGATGTTTTTTAAGAAGTTTTGTGATACTCGTTAAGTATTTTACGACTTAATTATAGTGGGTTAAATTTAACCCTATTGTTAGATTTGCGTTATCTATATTTTATTACGTCTATCGGTTGTCTTTTATTTGCTTTTAGTTTGTCACAAATAATCTTTACGATGATAATTAAAATTAAAATTTGGAATACATAATATTATTAAATTGTAAATTCAAAATTTTGTCGTTCAATCGACACAAAAAAGCAAAAATTAAAGACAAAAAAAGAGTCATATAAAATACTTGTTATATTTAAGATGTACTTAGATGCAATGCAACGATGTGGTATTAATTTTCTTAATAGATAATTTTTAATATATTTGATTGGAAATGACTAAGATGGCTAGACCTAGCTAGAATGCTACCTAGGTGGGCTAAAATGTAAGAAATATTTAACTCTGGAGATGTAAAAGCAAAAACTAAATTTTCAGGGATATGAATGCAAATATAAATATCTCAATACATTTTGAGTTTAAGTAAATAGGAAATTAAAATAAAGAAAAAAAAATTGTTAACCTAAAAAGTCTTACTATGTTAACTAATTATGTTTTGAAACCATTATTAATAGCTAATTAGTTATATTAAAATGGATAAAATAAACTTAAATAAACCTTATTATTGATAACAGCTCAATTCTACTAATTAATTCGCCACTTTAAGTCAATCAATTAATGCTTTTAACACAAACAATAAAATAGGCAATTCTATACTTCAAAGCTTAAAAAAGAAGTCTAAAAGAATTTATGGGAAAAAAAGTTCAAATTTCTACTTATTCTCGTCCACATAAATTAGATTATTTACCCAGAAGATCGCACACTGGAAAACATACATTTGAGATTAATAACATATAAATAAAATCATATTGCACAACGAGACATGATATTTTACATAGTTCGACATAACTTTTTTACATTCACGGATGAGAGAAATTTATTATAGTTTCATGAACACGATATCCAAAAATATATAACATCATAAGCCTGATACATAATTAGAAGAACAGAAACAATCTCAATTTCTTATAAGACACTTTGCCCATATTGTTAAATAACTCTTATATCAAATATCTTGTGTTCTTATATTAGGATACTGAGACATTCTATTTCTAATAAGATTCATATTTTAATTTCCAATAAGACATATAATTTTATTTTTATTTATAATTATATATTTATTAAATACTTTTTCTAAAGACATATAATTTTATATGAGAATAAATATGAAAACGACCACAATATCTCTAAAATTAATAGACATTAAATTCGTTCTTTCAACCTATAAATAAGAAAAAAAAAAACCCAAAAAATGTTATTTGAGCAATGAAAAGTGAGAAACAAAAATGACGAAGTTGGCACAAAAATTTAATAAATTGCAAAAAAAACCCCAAAAGGATGATTAAAGTTGCTGAAAAGTACACCAACTTTGTAATAAATAAAACCCACCAACAGTAACGTTCACAGTGTCTCTCTCCTCAACTGAGCCTGAGTGTGTTTAAATGTGGTTTTAAGGTTGAGAGCAGAAGTCGCTGAAGAGCGTTGAACACTTGTCACTAACACACTAGACCGAACCAGCGACATTTACGGGACTCGTGCTGTAAGAAAGACAAAAAAGGTGTCCGTACATTGCATTACACAACGCAAAGTTTTTATTTTTTTTTTTTTTTTTTATCACTATTTTGGTTTTTATTTTTTGAATTTTTTCTTCTTTTGTTTTCATTTACATTTAGCATTGAAGAAGAGCAGTTAATGAAAGTTTCCCATATTTAGTATTTTGCTTCTGGATTCCCTTTTTTGACTCTCCATATGTTATTGAACCGAGTTTTTAGCTGCAGAAATTCAGTCAAAATATGATAAAAGTTGCAGCCTCTTTAATGCATGTATGGTAACTTACTGTTCTAGGTTTGTGCTTTAATTAATTTTTCTTGTCTTGTTATCTTTCTTCATTATTTCTCTATCACTATCATATTGTCTCTTGTTTTGTTTTCCCGTTTGGTCTGGTTTTGTTTGGTTGGGTTTTTCTCTTCTTCTGTGAGTATTCTTCTGGTTCATGGCAACCATTAGTGGTAAAGCTGCTACCTCATGCTCATGGTATGGTTTTATTCTTCTTCATGTTTTCTCGTCTGGGTCTGCTTTACTTTTTATGCATGTCTCTCTTCGCAATGTATTATAACTTTAGCCATATGGGTTTTGTTTTTTTCCTTTTTTTATTTTTTGAAATATTTGGGATTTTAAAGTTCTTGGATTGTTAAGGATTAATATACAAATGGGTTGTGTTATCTTCAAGTTTTCTTATTTGGGTATTTCTTGATTTTCTTCGTATTTTTTTCTAGGTGTTCATTTAGTGTAAGGTTATGGGTGGATTAGTTTTTGTTTAATACTATGAACTTGTGTGTGATTCCATGTTGATATGTTCTGAAATATGGTGAATGGATATGGCAATTTTTTTCAATAATGCTTAAAATAAGAGAGAAGATTTAGAGTTTTTAACTCTTGTTATTGTCTATCATGTTATTTATAGATTTCGTTCATTCTTTCTTAATCTGAGTGTTGTAAGTGAATTTTGGTAATGTTGTTTATACATATGCTGGGGATATCAGTTCTTTCCTTCTATGTGATATTTGTTAGTAATTAACTTTTAAGTTTTGTTTAAAGTGAGTCTAATTCCCCTTTTATGATTATATTTTTATTTCCGTTAGTCCAGCTTTTTTTCCCTTTTGGACTAAAATAAATTGTGTTTAGGATTTCTTCTCTGCCGACATTCTAACTTGTATGCATAATCATCCAATACACTAGTCTTGGTGTTGTTCCCTTATTTGTCGAGTTGTTCCCTTATTTGTCTTTTCCTCTGTTCTGTATCAAACAAATAGATTTTTGCACTGAAGTTTCTACTTTGATATTGTAATATATGAATTATCCCTCAAGCTGTTTATTCCTTCGCCAAGGAGAAATCTCTGTCTCTCTTTCTCTCTCTCACACACAAGCACGTGTGCACTAAAACATGCTAACATTAACAGTCTGATGGTTTCTTTTCTTTGGCTAATTGTACATTCTTTGGCAACATTGGCATACTTTTTTACTCAGGGAGAATGTTAAGGATTCTGCTGACACTACTGAAAAAACCTCTCAAGATGAGGTCTTTCCAGTAAAACATAAGAAACAATCTACCATTCCTTCCTCCGCTTCAGCCCATGGTAAGTGTTTTTTCGTCTCTTCTTGTTGTATGATCCTTTATGTGTCACATCTCTTTACATGTGTGTCCAGACATGCTTGGTTTCTTCTTTCATTGTGTTTTGGTTTGCTATTTTGTAGACTTGAGATGTTCAAACATGGAAAAGGAGAGACAAGATGTATCATCTCCTAAAGGAGTTTTAGAAGCTTGCCTTAAAGGCTCAGAATCTGATACAGTTTCCTCCAAAGATAGCAGCTCAGAATCAGACATCCTTTGTTCAAAAACACAGGCTTCTACTAACTGGAGAAAATTCTTCAAGTCATGGAAAAGACGTTCAATTAAGCGCTTAGCTACATTCCCTCCTCTTCCCATGGCAATGACATGCCGAAGAAAGAATAGGAGCACTAGAGAAGAAGACCACGAGATGACACATATATACGAGTACAAATCTTCATTGAAGGAGTTCACCCTCTCTGAGCTCCAAATTGCAACTAACAATTTTAGTAAAGGTCTGTAATTTTTTTTTTTTGGGGGGGCATTTAGAATTACCTTCCTTTGATGTCAGCTTACATTATTTAGTTACATAGCAGAATGAAGTAATTAATGATGGCAAATCACCTGCTTGAACAATGAAGTTATACATTGATGCATCAAGCGAAATTGTTATTATCATCTTGATCCAGTGATGTAGATTACTCGTTCGAATTCCTGTAGAAAATATGATTGGAAGGGGTGGCTATGCTGAAGTTTACAAGGGTTGTTTGCCAAATGGAAGACTGGTAGCAGTAAAGAGACTTACTAAAGGAACAGAATCTGAGAGAACAAGTGGCTTTCTCTGTGAGATTGGTATTATAGCGTATGTGGACCATCCAAATACTGCTAAGTTGATTGGGTGTGACAGCGATGGAATGCATCTTGTTTTCCAGTTATCTCCATTGGGGAGTTTAGGATCTCTTCTTCATGGTTTGCTCTTAACATTTTTTAGCTTCTTGACCTTGAATTCTCACATGCATGTGTTTTTCAAGTGTTTTTATATGCTTTTTCCAGGTTCAAAGGATAAACTAGACTGGAGTAAAAGATATAAAATAGCTCTGGGGACAGCAGATGGTCTAACATATCTTCATGAGAGTTGCGAGAAGCGGATTATTCACAGAGATATCAAGGCTGATAATATTTTGCTTACAGAGGATTTTGAACCTCAGGTATCTTTCAAGTTCCACAGCCGAGAATGATCAAACAGTAACACTTCAGTTATTGCTGAAATTTTTGAATTTTTGTAGTTTGTTTTGTGAAAATAGTTTCTTAATATGCAAAGCAGAGTGGAAAACTTTGTGAACTTGTAGTCCATTGAATTTATACTTGGCTCTGTTTCTGTACATATACCTCAAGTCTATATATGCTTTCACTTTTAGTCCGTTGTACCTAGCTGTCATTTTTCCAGAGCTTCCTTTACAATAATGGTAATTTTAATTGTTTTCAGAGTCCCTTGAAACGTATATTTTTATTAGGCATCTCTTTCCAAGTTACCAGAAACACAGCAGAGTTCTAAAAAAAGAAATCCTATAAAATGTGTAGTAATTTAGCATAGCAATCATGTTAAAAACGGAATTAGATTCATTTATTTTGATATTTCCAGTCCTGTGCCAAATTCTGCTGATTTTAGCTTAGTTAATCTCTCGGGACATAGGAAGATGGTTGTCCGGTGATGTAAATTCCGTTTTGTCAGTCATACGTTCTTGATATGCTCAACTTGTTTATGGATATTAGCTTTGGAACTGATTGAGAACTAAGCCTAGCACCACTCTTTTGATCAAGGACATGAAGTGGTAGTGATGGTATTGGCCTTCACGTAAGTTGAATGTTGTGCTAGCTATTAGGTCAGGCCTTGCCTGCCACAACCGAGCAGCATAAAACTATTGAAGATTTATTTATATACTTAAACTTCTAAAACAAAGGAGTTATGCAGTGAGGATTCATTGTTGGTTACTGTGAATCTACTATCTTCTAGGTTGTGAAATAACATGTTAAAGTTGAGCCTAGCGGGGATGCTAAACATATAACCATGAACTGTAAACTTTAGTAAGATGAAGTGTATGCCCATAACATTCTGGTTGGGCAAGATTAGGTTCCAACTATCATCTTTCTATCACGAAGTTTCCACAAATGCAAAGGTCTCGGGGCTGCTTGTAGTTGCCGAAAGGAGAAGTTTGAGCATAAGGATGTTATCAAGGACTGTACGCTCTAGTAAGCAAGGATTGCAGTGTTTGACCAAGCTGGCCACCTTCATAACGAGGTGGATCCTCACTGGCTAGGGGCCGATGCCTAGATTGTTTGCATCACAATACATGTGAAGATCTTTATTAGGTTCATTAAGGATCCAAGGGGGGAGCTAGAAATCTTTTCTTGGATCCTGAAAGGAATTTCTTGGCTAGTTAGGTTATTAGAGTAGCAATAAGTATACTAAAATATTTTCTATTTGAAACACAAATATGAACTAGGGCTGTAAAGTCATGGTAAGAGCATTCCAAGTACTCTTCTGACGCAACTTTGTTTTGTAAATGTCAGAAGTGTCTATACTACATATATCAAAATGCAGAATCAAGGCCGCTAAATCAGGAAGAATAGCTTATTATCTGAAGAAGAGCTGAATTGGATATTTTTCTTAGTTCTTTGAATACATGCAATATTCTCAATTCCTGATTCTATTTATGTTTCATTCTTATGAGGTGTATGATCAGGTAACCAGCCTGTAATTAGTTTATGAGTGGAAAAAATTCCCTTGAGAGACGTAGATATAGATTTTGTTACATGCTAAAAGATACGTACTTGCCAGAATAGCAGTATGAAAAAGTAACTTTGGAAGTCAAAATTGTTGCTTTCAAGATACATTAATGTTCAAAGCTACTGTAGGAAACAAGAATGCTTGGCTGATGAATAACTCACTTCTTGGTCTTGACTCCCTTAGTTGCTATGCATGTCCCCAATCGGTGCAATAAGATGTGTCTACGGGTCCATCTCTTGACTCAAAAGGGGAACTGGTCTGATAAGGATCTTATATTGTATAGAGTTGGGTCAAGAGGGTCATTTAACACCTTCTGTCTTCTCATCGGAGTTACTTGATAAATATTGGCCATGGCAAGGAAGAAGAGGGAACAAGCACACTTGGAGGCACAATACAACAGAGTTGTAAGATGCGTTCAGGAAGAATAAATTGCTCCCGAAAAAGACAATATTGATTCTCCCTAATTAATTGGACCACTTAACTTAAAAAGTTGCTCATTCATTTGTTGATTCCAAATAAATGGCCAAAAAGTCACTGTATACTATGCTTCAATCTTTTGAAAGGTGAGCATTACGAAGTTTTACAAGCATGAAATACTGGAGTACGCTGTCTGGAGTATTTACGTCTCATGGCCCTACGTTGTCTCATAAGCTTCACATTGAAGGAAGATCTACTAACTTATAGCAATGTTGTTACTTCGTTCGCTTGGAGCTCAGCATGCAGTCGCATGCATTCTAACAGCTGTGAAAGATTTACAGATAGTACTTTGTTTCTACGATTTTTAACGATACCAGATTAGATGTTTCTTATTAAAAATCCTAGTAAGACCTAGATGTAAATGTGTGTAAAAGGAAAATAGGTAAGTAATGTGATTTCCCTGAACTTGTGCAATGGTTTCATGCTTTATGAGGTATGCAGTTAAGGTCTACCGGCATTAATAGCAATATATCTTCCCAATTGTTGAAAATTTATGTCATATATATGTTAAAGATTTTGATGCTAGTTCTCTTGCAATCCTATATGTGAATTTTAAGTTGCCTTGTCATAAGTTTGTATTTTTAATGCTTCTCGTTCTTTGTTTTTTAATTTCTGAGCCAATTCAGATATGTGATTTCGGGCTTGCAAAGTGGCTTCCGAGACAGTGGACTCACCACAATGTATCAAAATTTGAAGGCACATTCGGGTACGTAAGCCTATAAGTTTTTTGTTTGGTTTTAATGAAGTAATTATCTAGTATCATTTCCCTTGAATTGTAGCTATTTTGCTCCTGAGTACTTCATGCATGGCGTGGTTGATGAGAAAACTGATGTATATGCATTCGGGGTCCTGCTTTTGGAGCTCATAACTGGACGACGAGCTGTGGACCATTTACAGCAAAGTGTTGTGATATGGGTAATTTGACTTCCACACACTTTGTTTATTTGTAAGGTTGTCCTATGTTAGAAATACTAACCTGCCTGATTCGTCATATCTCCCTTGCAGGCAAAGCCTTTACTTGATAACAATGACATTAGGGAGCTAGTAGATCCTTCTCTTTGTAATAATTATGACCGTGACGAGATGGATCGTGTTGTTTTGACTGCTTCCTTGTGCATTGAGCAGTCTCCTATTCTCCGTCCAAGAATGAGTCAGGCAAGTTTACTTGCATTCCTTGTTTGTTACATCCATAGCAACATTGCAGTAACTAATTTGGATAAATTTAAAGATGTTTCATCGATAGATCTGTTTGCTTAATAGTGAAATGATTATGGTGCCCTGAGAATGGGAACCAAGAAAATTGTAAAACCAGGAGAAAAGTATGAATGCAACATTACTATATAATTGATTTCCTTAAATAGGGAATTCACCATTCATTCCTCCTGTTTGAGAGAAAAGTAACAAAAATTGTGTCAATATCTCCGGTTGGAATGCCAATGTGACTCCTCACTGTGCTTGTGCTGCATTATAAAGAGAAGACAAGCAAACTTTAATTCAGGGAAGAATATGATCTGATATGGAAAAGCCTGATTTTGCATTTCCAATAATTTCTGTTCTCAGTAACATTTTATATTGAGAAGCGTTATTTGAAAATATCGAATTTTCTCATTATGACTCTATAGTGGTTACCGGGAGGTCATTCATCCTTATTTCCTATAAGTTCACCTTGTTCTGCAGTAAGGATGCTCAAATCTTATAAAAGTCAATGAAAACATTATCGGACGGCCAATTGATTAATGTTCTTTTGTTGTTGTCGCTGCAGGTTGTGATACTACTAAGAGGTGATGAATCTGCTGCACAATGTGCAAAAGAATGTCACAAAGGCACCCTCCGAAGAAGTTACTCCGAACATCTCTTAGATGCACAAGAATACAACTCAACAAGGTATCTAAGTGATCTGAATCGACTCAAGGAGGTTGCTCTTGGTTCTTGAAACCAAGTAATTTTTACATAATAGTAATTATAATAGAGTTCCATATAGACTTTTGCAAGGGGGTGTTTGATAATCACATGGAAATAAAATCATCCAGTACCGTCTCCCATGTCATTTGGAGTGAATTTATTTCCATTAGATGCTCAAACAGCATCATAGTTTTCTGTCATTGTAAATATATAAGGTTTTAGCAGTTTTTTTTTCCTTAAAAACCTTGGGGAACTTTTACTTTGTGTTGAATATACAGTTTAAACTTCATAGAACTTCAGCATCATCGTTTCTCGCATACACATATAATTAGTATTTATCGATTGTCATGGTAATTTTTGGTCGCCGGAATGTTAGCACATCTTTTATTTCAGCAATTCCTGCATATTGTGAATATGCAATTCAGAAGTGAAACATTGTCAAACAAACTACTGAAAAGAACTCAGGAAGTTTAAGGTGTACATTTAACTCAAACCCTAAACCTTAACATAGGACCAAAGTTCATGAATAGGGTTTGTCATGTGGATCAAGGGACTCAATTACAAGACTGGTTTCTCTAAACAATAATGTTAAACGCACAAACTCATAATATTTATTCTTCCATTTATTTTCTGTTACATCAGTTTGTGTATAAATTTTTGTAAGATATGTTTGTACTTTGTATGACTAGTATTACTCGTGATTTTTAACCCCCATTTAATTGATATTTATCTCCCACTTTTAAATTTTAAATTTTGTTTTAGACGGAGGCCTAAAATCACTTAACTTATTTAATACGCAATTACTTAATATAATAACAGAGACAATTTTAGAAACGTACAAAGATTTCTATATAAAGTGATTGGTAGAAAATGAATAAAGAGTGAATACAAAAAGTCAATTTTATTCTTCCATTTATTTTCTGTCACATCAGTTAAGATTTGTTTTTACGTTTAGAAAATCATTTTTCATGGGAAAAAAAAAAGAAAAAATGGGCTCAACGGATTGGCAGTCCATCAGCTACTAAGTTGACTCATAGTTGATGGGCTTTGACCCATATGAACCAGCCCATCTTTGCCGCCACCCAATAGAATTACACACGTTATAAACTCGAATATTGGTAAAAAAAAAATATCAATTCCGTACGTCTTCTCCTTCTTGAAAAGAACAAAAAAAAAAAAAAAATTCCTTCTAATTACACTCATTTTTATTCTCTCATATTATTTTTCATGCCTAAAAAGTCATGCTGATATCAGTTCAATAAATACCTTTTTTGTATTAGCTGTCAAGCCCACCGCCTCAAAGATATTCATATCAATCATATCTCATTTCAAGGGATGAATGGATGAGAGTTTTACATATGTCAAGACAACTTGCAAAACACTCATTGACCTCAACGGTGTATAAATTAGCACTTCTCTTCACAAAAAAGGAGGTTGTGCATATGAGAGCTAGGCATAGATTTTGGCTCAATTCTTTCTCTCTATAAACAAAGCATTTCTTCATCTTTATATGTTTTACGGGCAATATCATAGAAATAGTTAAAGATCAATAAAATAACAGTGGATGTAGGCAGTGGCGAATCCAGGATTTTTGTCGAGGGGGAGCCTCCGCGGCTCGACCATTATTTGTCAAATAATTAGTAAAAACTTTAAAAAATCACTAAACCTTATTAAAAAAATAATATAATATTAAGAACATGAGAAAGAAGAATATACATTAACACAATATTTTCTTACTTGAATAAATCTATTGTGTTAATTTTCTTACTTGAATAAATCTATGAGAAGCAAAATTTAGAGTAAAAGTGTTGAGTAAACCTTGAACAAAACTTTTTTTTACTATTTTTATTTTTGGCTTTCAAATATAATAATATAAATTTTCATAGCGTTAGTCAAACCTAGCCTAATTAAGCTAAACCCAACCAAAACTTAAATCAAGTCAACGTTACATTGACTTTTAATATGAATTAATAAAAGAGGGGAATTTTTTTTAGTATAAACATAGATAATAACTCAAATTTCTTTAATAATTTTGAATAACTGAACGGTGACGTTTAAAATATAGGAAAGTGGTGGGTGAAGGATAAAGAATAATGTCCTTTAAAATATAGTTAAGGTTTTTATTTGAGAAAGCAGATTCATTTTTAAACAGAAAATACAAAATAAACTCACAAGATTAATATATTTTTCTCTCAAATTAGAATAAAAAACCTCAAAAAGAAAAGAATTTATTCAATCCTTAAATAAACTAAATTGAAATGAACAATACACATACCTAAAATCTATAAAACAAAAGACGGAGCTAATTATGACACTTTGAGTAGTGAAAATTTAACAATTTTAGTTAAGAGAGAATAACATGGGAAAGAGAAAGAGAGAGTAAAGAATTTGTGGATAAAATCATAAAAAAACAGGTAAAGCTGTGTAGGAAAACACTGAAGAGAGTTTTAAACTTTTAATATGATGTAAGCTTGGAATATATATATATTATTAACAAGTTTTTTTGTAAATTTAGATATACAGTATGTATAATAATTCTTATTTTTTTTAAATTTGAATGTACGTTTGGGTATATATGTTAATTAACAATTTTTTATGGCTTGTATATTAATAAAATTTTTTTCAAATATACCCTCAAAGGGGTTGAATCTACCCTTGAATGTAGGATTTGCTTTAAGCATCCGAACTATTATAAAAACCTCTCTTGTTAGCCTATTATTTATGTTTTTTTTTTTATTTTTTTTTTTAATATTATATTTATTTCTTATGTTTTCTTCTTTTTTTTATTTTTATATTTTTTTAATAATTTATTCTTTCTAATTTTTTTCTTTTTTATTCTTTTATATTATTGAACTCTTAAAATCTGGTTTTTGTATTACACCAGGATGTTAACATAATGAGACATATCGGTTTGGTTGACTAAAAATTTCCTCTTTATTTTATTTATAAAAAATAATAATAATAAAAATACAAGTAGAAGAATAAAGAAAATAATAAGAAGGTACGTAAAGCTATCAAATCAAATTCATAAAAAGTAAATTAATTAATTAATTAAATAGCTGAATTGGGATGATTGGCTTCGTCTTCTTGTTTTAAGATATTCTAGTACTTTGTCGTAACGTAACCGATGTCTCCCTTTTTCATTTCTTATACTCTACCACTATTCCTTTCGTCCTTCATTTTTTTCTTTATTACAGAGTTTCCCAAAGTATTAGGGTATTTCCATTCCCCCCCAAACTCAAAGATAATTTTGACTCGCATATTAGATAAGATAAATGTTTTTGTAGTATTTATATTGCTGTTTGTTGTAACTGATAATTGTAAGTTTATCACTCTTGAATAATCATAATAGTAATAATAAATATAGTAATTTAACATTTTAACTAATTCAGAAAGAAATAATAAACTGATGTAGTAATGAATGAGATAACGTAAGTGAATTTGATACAACAGATATAATCATAACACGTGTATGGACGTAATATCTTTTAGTTGTCTAGATATGATTACAAGGGAGTTTTAACTTCAAATGATAAAGGGCAAAATGGTAAGTTGACCTAAATTCAAACACATCTCACTGATCTGAGACCCTCAAATGAAAGACGAGAGAGCTGAAGGGAGTCAATCGATATTTCACTAAACTTGCTTGCAGTCCAATTAAACCCCCAAACAAACAACGAAGCACAGTCAAAAATACAAACAAAACAAAAACCGTCTCCGTTCAACGTCAAAAAAACCACTCCATTTTATTTCATTTTCTTTTTTTTCTTTTTGATTTTTTTTTTTCAAAAAAATAAACTCAACCACCACCTCCTCCACAACAACAACAACCACCGGTTTAATTTCTCGCCGCTGCTTTTTGAATTTCTCGCGAGCGACGATTTATGATCGCCGGTGACGCCCCGGTGGCCGGTCAATTCTCGGACTATCGTTTTGACTATGAAGAGCAATCACAATAACATTAACAGCAACGGAAATCATATTGCTAATCACAAGAACGGGAAGTTGATTCCGAATTCGTTGAAGTTCATTTCGTCTTGTATTAAAACCGCTTCTTCAGGTGTCAGGTCAGCTGGCGCCTCTGTTGCCGCTTCTATTTCTGGCGATTCTCATGAGACTAAAGACCAGGTTCAGTCAATCATTTGTTCATTTTTAGTTTTAGATTGTTTAAGTTAGTAAGTTGATGTTTTTTAAGCTGTTGATGAAGTTTGAATCTTGTTTGAATTATTTTATTGGTTGATGAGAAAATTTAAGCGATTTGCTTGGGTTATTATTTTTCTTTTTCTTGTTTGGTTGCTGAGAAAATTTGGATTCAGTTTGTTAGGTAGCTGAGAAAGTGAGGAGAAAGAAAGTAAAATGAATGAAGTTGTGATTAATTAAGAAGCCTGATAACATATAAGTAATTAGATAACTATTCATCGATTGTGATACTTAAGAATTATGAGAAGATGATAATAATAGGGCTAAACAATTTATCTGACTCAGATTAGTTTTGCAGAAAATGATGCCTCAGAACGAGCTAGTTGTATGAATCAAACAATGAAGTGAAGCGTTTTCAATGCGAATAAATTGGTTACCTGTTGCACTTTTTATGGTGGTAGAAATGGCTTCTTGGAGTTGTTGCATTGGAGGTGGAGAGATATTTTGAGTTAATTTATGCTTTTCTCAACACTATTTAGATTGTCTATTTAGATTGTTGGCTGATGGTAAAGTCCAGCACTCCAGCTTGCTATTGCTAAATCAATATTAATTGATAGATATAAAGGTTATGGATCTCACTTTTGCATGTTGAAGGCTCACTATTTTTATTGTTTTAAGGTTTCTCTGTTGGAGGTATTCAGATTGATGTCTGATTCAGATATGCTTGATGAAGAATTCTGCCATTTATATTCATCTCAGTTTCCAGATTTGTTGATAGGCTGAATATTAATGCTATTAGGAAGACTATGGAGATGGTAATTGTTTGTTAGCGGATGATTTCTGAGTCAACAAGGTGGATTTCCAAAAGTTGATTCTGTGAATACATATTAGTTGAAAGGAACTCAAATCTTTTAATTTGTTTAAACTGAAACTTCTATGAAGAAGTTCTTTATTACTTATCAAAATAGAAGGATAGAAAAGGGGATTGTTGTTTGATCTTGACTGAGGATTCTCCTACTTGAACAAGAATTTGATCAAGTGGAATGATATATTTAGCAGTATGACAATGGGTTTTTCAAGTAAACAGGATGCACTCTGTGCTTTTAGAGAGAGGAGATGCAGCAACGAATTATTGGCCATTGGGCTTTCAGTTGCACTAGTTTGTAACATGACAAGAAATTTAAATTTAACTTCTCCATTTTGTATCATGGCCCTTTTTTTTTTTAATTTGTAATCAACGATGGATACCATAATTACTATTGTTTGCATTTAGGCTGCATCCTTGTTACCTTTTTTGTGCTAGCGTCATTTGAATTTCCTATTTTTTTCTTTGGTCAAACAGGTACTGTGGTCTTCATTTGACAGACTAGAGCTTAGTCCGTCTTCCTTCAAACGTGTTCTCTTACTTGGATACTCCAATGGTTTTCAAGTTCTTGACATTGAAGAGGCCTCTAATGTCAGTGAACTTGTTTCAAGGCATGATGATCCAGTTACATTTTTACAGATGCAGCCTCTTCCTGCAAAGTCTGAGCATCATGAAGGATATAGAAATTCTCATCCTTTACTCCTAGTTGTAGCGTGTGATGAATCAAAGAGCAGCTCAGGTTTATTACCTACTGTGAGAGATGGGCTGGTAAGAGATGGTTATGATGACCCTCAAACAGGAAACCTTGCCACCGCTCCAAGAGCTGTTCGATTTTACTCACTAAGGTCTCACAACTATGTGCATGTTCTCAGATTTCGGTCAACTGTCTATATGATTAGATGCAGTCCTCGAATAGTGGCTGTGGGTCTTGCCTCTCAAGTAAGAGTTAGCTTTTGTTAATCTTTTGAAGAAGTATCTTGCAGTTTACTTTGTGTACCATATCATTTTCCTGACATATTTTAGATAAAAATGGACAGTTACAATTGACTTTTATCATTTAATAGATGTAGGTGTTGAATGTTTACCTGATTGTTAGAGAACACAGAATGCTCAATTTGATAGTTGTAGGTTTAATAAAGACATTCCTTGGAGGGGATATTTTGTTGCCATGACATGAATATTATAAATTTTAGTTGATAAAAGTTTCCATATGAAGTTAAACAATGTAAACCTGGCTAATATATATTTATATATTTTATTGCAGATATACTGTTTTGACTCTCTCACTCTTGAAAACAAGTTTAGTGTCCTCACTTATCCTGTCCCTCAGTTGGGAGGCCAAGGAGTGCTTGGGGTTAATATTGGATATGGTCCAATGGCTGTGGGTCCCCGATGGTTAGCTTATGCCTCCAACAACCCATTGCTCCCAACTACAGGCCGCTTGAGCCCACAAAGTCTTACTCCTCCAGGTGTGAGTCCATCAACTTCACCCAGCAATGGAAATCTGGTGGCTCGGTATGCTATGGAATCTAGTAAGCAGTTAGCTGTAGGGTTGATAAATCTGGGTGACATGGGCTATAAGACTTTGTCTAGATACTATCAAGATATTGTCCCTGATGGTTCTAGTCCTCCTTTATCTTCCAATTCAAGCTGGAAAGTTTCACGTGGTGCATCACATTCGGCAGAATCTGATGTTGCTGGGATGGTTAGTCTTTGACAACCTCAGAACCAGCATTTTATATGTTATTCTAAAAAACATTATTGTCTCTCATTATGTCCACTAGGAAATGAAAGTTCATTATTCATATATTTGTTTGCATGTTGTCTTGTGTATACAAGAACATATCTTTCGGTTCAGCTGACATGGAGTAGGATCTCCTGAGATGCTTAATATTAATCAGTAGTACCTAGATATACTGAAAAGCAGAGGGATGCGGTGGGTATTTTATCTGTTAAGCAATTTACACCTATGCATGAGTTGATGGTTTTCTATCTCTTATTTGTCTGACCTTTTTGCAGGTTGTTGTGAAAGATTTTGTGTCCAGAGCTGTCATATCACAGTTCCGGGCTCATACAAGTCCAATTTCTGCTCTATGTTTTGATCCAAGTGGGACTTTATTGGTGACTGCATCAATACATGGAAATAATATAAATGTTTTCCGGATCATGCCATCCTGCTCAAAACATCGAACATCCTCTGCCTCTCAAAACTATGATTGGAGTTCTTCTCATGTGCACCTTTACAAGCTCCACCGTGGCATGACATCAGCTGTATGTTCTTGCCCCCTCTTTCTCCCAAAATTGTTATCTTTAGAATGTTAATGGAGTTCTTTGGACTTATGCTTACTTTACCTAATGTTAATAGAGTTCTTTGTGCTTGTGTTTACTGTACAGGTGATACAAGACATTTGTTTTAGTAATTATAGCCAGTGGATTGCCATTGTTACATCCAGGGGAACTTGTCACATTTTTGCTCTTGCCCCTTTTGGCGGTGAGACTGTGCTTCAAATACAGAATTCTAATGTAGATGGGCCTTCTCTCACGCCAGTCCTTTCTCTACCATGGTGGTCTGGTCCATCTTTCATGACAAATCAACACTCTTTTCCTTTACCACTACCAGCACCTGTTACACTCTCTGTGGTTAGCAGAATAAAAAATAATAATTCAGGCTGGCTTAACACAGTTAGCAATGCTGCATCTTCTGCAGCAGGAAGGGCCTCCATTCCATCTGGTGCAGTAGCTGGTGTCTTTCATAGTTCTGTGCCTCAGGATTTGCAACCTGCTCACTTAAAAGTCAATGCTTTGGAGCACCTATTGGTTTACACTCCTTCTGGTAATGTTGTTCAGTATAAGTTACTATCATCTACTGGAGGAGAGACAAGTGAAACCTCTCTGAGAACAGGACATAGTTATTCTGCACAGATACAAGATGAGGAATTAGGAGTAAAAGTTGAACCTGTTCAAGGGTGGGATGTCTGTCGAAGAACAGATTGGCCTGAAAGAGAGGAGTGCATTTCTGGAATTACTGTTGGTCAGAAAGAAGTTTCAGGGATGATCATGGATACTTCTGATTGTGAAGATAATGATACTGGGCATAAGGAGTATGTAAAACTCCATGACCAATCTCACTTACATATCTCCAATGCAGAGGTGCAGATGAGCTCCGGACGGATACTTATCTGGCAAAATTCTAAGGTATTTATCATATAGATTTGTGAGATGCTCCTATTTGTTACTGTTAATAGCTTTGTTCATGTTCTTCATTTTTTTTTAGATACATTTCTATACAATGAATCCTTTGGAGAATGATGAGCAAAATTCCACTAAAGAACAAACTGGTGGAGAGATAGAAGTTGAGAAAATTCCTGTTCATTATGTTGAGATTAGGCGGAAGGATTTATTGCCTGTTTTCGACAATTTTCACAGGATTCAATCTGACTGGAATGAGAGGTAATGTTCTTGCTATTTTTGCATCCAAGTCATTTTGCTCTGTATTATACTTATAGCAGTAAGACAACCAGAAGTCTCCTTTAACTTTGGGCAGCCATGTGTGTTATGGTCAAAAGTTTATGCTTCAAACTTCAAGTGAACGGTCACCAGGAGATGTACTGTTATGGTGATGGTATATTGATTTGTACGTGAGATCATGACATCTTAGGTTATAACTGAAAAATATAATCAGATAACATATTATTTTAAATACCTGTAATCGATTCTTTGGTAATAATTAATTTCAAGTTGTAGTAACAAGTGTGAATTTGTGCAAGCACTGCCTATTTCTTTCATCCCATTTGCATTTCAATAAATAGTATGATAGTGTTCCTTAGGTTTTTTCAATTTGAGCTTCTTCTGGTTTTAACTCTTTGTTTCATAATCTCTTAGCCATTTGCTTTCAACCTTCGTAAATGTAGCACTTTTCCCATCACTGTACCCAGCTCGATGTGCACTTAGAAATTTAAAACTTTGGTGTGTGAGCGTGTGTCCCCATGGCGTCTGTGAGAGTGAGAGAAGGGGGTAGTGGGGTTTCTCTTAATATGAGAAGGCACCCAGCTTTGCTGGCTTATGGATATGAATCTTTTCCCTATTCTTATCATATCAATTTACTTCATTTTTTGCAGGGGCATTATTGGAGGAAGATCTACAGTTTCATCTTCTAAGTCTTTTGAAGCCAAAGAGAAGTATTTTGAAGAAACTGATATTTCAGAATCAAAGTCAGCGTCACCTCGCTCAGTTGAAAACTCAGATGGTGGTATGACTTATTTAAAAAATAGATAGAGATAGAGATATTCCATGATGCTTTTAAAATACTGTAACTCATTTCTTCTGTGGCATTTCTATCAGGGTCATCAAAGATTACTTATCCATCTGTAAACGGGAATGAAAATTTTGGTACAGGAAGAGGCAGGTTTGATTTGGCATCACCTACACTGAATCAAATCTTGTTCAACAAAGAAAATGCTTCAGTTTTGTTGAAACAATCTGCAGTCAATGGTTCTCCTATAGAGGATAGCAAGTTTTCAAATATTGTATCATCTTTAACAAGTGGCTCACGTTCTGCTGGAGGAGCCATAGCAAAAGAAGTTCAGTCATCAACCAGTAATGGGCCTGGTGAAATTGTAAACATAAGTTCTAATCATTTTGAATTGAGTACAAACACTACAGATGACAGCCCAGTAAAAGACTCACTGGATTTTGAACATTTTTTTCAAGAACCCTGTAAAGCCTCAGCCTCATGTGAATCTCGTGAATCAGCTGGAGTTGTCACTGATGTTGACAGCAGCAACAGTCCTTGTGATAAAGAGAAATCTGAAGAAGATTGTGACAATGATAAATCTGAGGATGATTGTGATAATGATGACATGCTTGGAGGTGTTTTTGCCTTCTCAGAAGAAGGTAGAAATGTGAAAATTGTTTTTGATCATTGTTATTTGTGTAGTATTTGTGCTTTAGGATAATCAGTATTATAAGTTCTGAACTTCCAAGAGATGCATAATTGAATAGTTTTTAATCCAAGAAATGAATATGACACTAAGTATTTACTAGATTCACTGTTTTAAAGACGAAATATGTTGCTTTATAGATTTTATACACTTGATGCCATAAATCTTTAATATCTTTTGTAATACTTTTAGTAGATAATACACCCTTTGTTGCTCGTTTCATTTATTTATTATGTTGAAATTGATGAGTTGCATCTCCATATACCCCATTTTCAGATTATCTTCCGAAATTCTGATCTTTGTGGTGTTGCCAATTCTTTGCTGCAGGTTGATTTATACCCTTCCTTGCGTTATCTATGATTGAAATAATTGTGGAAAGGTTGGTCAAAGGTCAGCCTTATGGAGGGTGAGATACTAATTGATATAAGTTCGAGTTATTGCCTTCAACAATGGATCTGCTACTGACTGATTGATACAAGATGGATGCCTGGTTTTCACCTTCTAATTCTATTGTAAATTATGTACATTCATATTCTTATTACAATTGGATTGTGTGGACAGGTGTTTTCTGTTCTGTGTAACATTAATCATTCTTCAAAAAAAAAACAAAGAAATAAAACGAAAATGCAAGATGTCTTCATCTTGTTATTGTACAAATTACATTCTTTTGTCATATGAGGTTTCTGTAAGATACATGGAACTACAAATTCTGAACCTCTTTTTGTGGCATACTATTAATTTCGCACCTCTTTTTGAAGCAGGTGACCTCACAATCTTAAATTGTAGTTGGATAGAGTCTTATATTCTTTCAACCATAATCAGGACATCTTCCTGCTTTCATGGTATTATACTTGGGGGACTTCGGAGTATCTTCCTCATCGTAAGTAAATCTTATTCTGAAGGTATTTCCATGTAGCAGGAGACATTGTTGCATTCTTGAATCATGAGAAATTTCCTGTATAGTTGCATTATTAAAGAGTGTGTTTGTGTGTGTGGTCTTATTACCATCAGAAAGTTCTGTCTCATCACATATTGCTTATCATTGTGCATATTTTACAAGGATACCATGATGTGCATTTCGTTTCCTATTTACTATCGGGTCATATGATGATAGGGAATATATAATTTTTTTTTCTTAAAGGTAAAAACAAAATAGGGTGATTAAAGTTTCTCAGCTTATCCTTTGGCTACGTATCTACCTACCTATATAGCATGTTATCATTTCTCAGCTTTATCAAGATGATTGTGTTTTGAGCAGGGGGAAGGCTTTAAGGGTGTATTATTGATGGGTCCAGATCATTTAANGGCCTTATTACCATCAGAAAGTTCTGTCTCATCACATATTGCTTATCATTGTGCATATTTTACAAGGATACCATGATTCCATTTCGTTTCCAATTTACTATCGGGTCATATGATGATAGGGAATATATAATTTTTTTTTCTTAAATGTAAAAACAAAATAGGGTGATTAAAGTTTCTCAGCTTATCCTTTGGCTACGTATCTACCTACCTATATAGCATGTTATCATTTCTCAGCTTTATCAAGATGATAGTGTTTTGAGCGGGGGGAAGGCTTTAAGGGTGTATTATTGATGGGTCCAGATCATTTAATTGCACGTTATTTGTCCATTTACATTTTTTGTTGGTGGGTCTGATAGGAACATCCATCCAAGTGTGTTCATTAATAGAACTTTGGATACCCAGACATCCTATAACTTTGTATTTTTGTGGCATGCCATGGCAACTACATTAATGGCTTGAAAATCTGCTGTGTTTTGGCCCCCACTTAGATGCCTTCATATAAAAAATGTAGAGGTAGAGAGGCACCCAGTGTGGTCCCTTTAATGTCCATAGGAGATAAAAAATGATGCTCCCACAACAAAACTAACCTAGCTCATGGCCTGAAAACACTACCCCCCCTTTGTTGTGTATTCTGCTTCCGCTTTTGCCTGGCTGTGATTTGGTCATTTTGGGTTTCATTCATTGCATTCTGTTTTTATCATTCATCAATCACAACCCTTCTTTTTGTCACGGGTCCGGCACTTGTCGGCTACTCTAAAAACGACTAACTTATTAGGTGATGTTATCTATGGTCAATACTTGATCTATGTCTATATAATGTGGGAGATAAACACTTTTTCAGCCCAAACAAAACAACACCGACATAACACCTCAATTAGGTAACCAAGTCCACTTATTTGATTGTAATGCAATTGTGGATTAATGGTTTTGTGTAGTCTTAAATTCAATTGATGCACAACGACAAAAACCTAGTAATCAATTTCTTCTTTCGGGTGTAGAGACTAGAGACAAAGGGGACTTGTAATTTCAGGCGGGGCCTCCTTTCAATAATTTCGTCATAGAATTTGGGACTTGTATATTTCTGAAAACGACACAACATCACATATCGCAATTAAAATATTTGCTATCAGATTGAAATGAAACCCAATTCAAAATTCACCAACCCTAAACTTTGTTCTCAACTCAACCCAACCCAACCCAAGCTGAGGCATAATCACAAAATCACATCAATTTCTTCCTTCTTTTTCTTTGTCATGATTCATGACTCATGATCTGATCCTGATCATAATAATAGATCAAATCTAGGACGGATTTGTTCAAATCAAACCCAAGACTTGTGGAAAAAGTAAAACTTCCAAATCATCCTTCTCTGACCAAAATCTATTTATATTTATCCATGTTTGACCATATCTTTATTTATTTATTTATTTATTTTGTTAAGAGTGTAAGTAAATTTAGCTTCCAAGTATAAAATTACTAATTTAACTCTCTGTTTAATTTAAAGGATAAGGGCCTCTGTGTAATTACCAAAACAGGTTCCCCCCGTCCCCTCCTTCAAGAGGGGCCTAAACGGATGACACGAAAGAGAGAGAGAGCGACCAAAATTGCAGAAGCCAACCCAAAAGGGTAAAACATTTCAACATCAAAATAATAACCAAAGCAAAAATCAACCCAGAATGAGTAAAGCCAAAAGTTTTAGTAATAATAGTACACTGTAAAGTAGAATTTATTTGGTGGGAAATTTGTCACCTTTTGAGTACACCCCTCCAGTAATGGACAAAACGAACTGGCCAATCACCACTCCACAGCGTATACAAAAAAACATCAGCCACCACCACTTAACATGCAGGTACAGTAACAGTTTTGAGTGAGTGAGTGAGTGAGTGAGAGAGAGAGAGAGTCCTGATAAGATTCTTGAAAAGAAAGAGTTCCAGCTAGCTTTAGCTGCTGCCAGTGAAATGTGAGGTGACATACTTGGTAGGAAAAAAAAAAGGAGAGATTTAAGAAGAGAGAACAGGTTGGTAAGATTGATAGTGATATCTACTTTGATGATGATGATGCGTCAGGGCTAATCTTAATTTTTGTTTGATTATTGTACCCAAGTTGATAGTTTGTGGTCAACTTGATCTTTGAATGGATGATCAGACTGAATTGAAAGAGATGATTTTTTTTTTTTTACAGTTTTTTCTCTCTCGAAATAGAAAAGGATCTTTTGTGGGATTCAAGTCCTTTTCATTCTATCTATTCATATCTTGTGTGCTGTTGTGTTGGTAGTCTTAAACACCATATGTTTAAGATGATTGATGACTTTTTTTAAAATGAATATGGTCTATGTTTTACATGAAATATGAGAAAATCAAAAAGGAAATGCGAGAAGATTTGATTCATTCTTAAATTGCATGTTACAGTACAGTTTTGAGTCAACAAAGGTTTAAACTTAAACCAATACGATTGGATTGTGTAATACACATCCATTATTTAATCAAGTTGATTCTTGTTGCATAGTGCTTTTTTAAAAATTGACCCATCATATGATATTCATATGATATGTCAATATCATTTTTCTACACCTCCAAACACAGGTTGTTAATTACGGTTTTAATGGTCATCACCAGTTATAGCTAGATGGATATTAGCAGGATGGAGTACTGTACTAGACAGAGCCAAACCAAAGCATTGAAAAGCTGTTAATTAGGGTTTTAATGGTCATCACCAGCTATAGCTAGATGGATATTAGTAGGATGGAGTACTGTACTAGACGGAGCCAAACCAAAGCATTGAAAATGCCATGTTCCATCAGACAAAGCTGCTGTCTTATAGTTTAAACACACCTTGGAGAATTGAAAAAACAAACAAGTAAATATAAAAATTTATAATTATATAAAATAAAATATCGGGGAAAGAGAAAGAGAGAGAGAAAGTGCCATAATTAGTGAAAGAAAAAGATGGGAAGGTGAATGGTACATGGCACCTAGTTTTGGATCTTGTGTGATGCCATAATATATATTTCAGAGTTTTCATAAATGATGTGTTAAAAAGAAGGAAACAAAGAAAACAGAAAAACAATAAACCCACACTAGGGAAAACAACAAAGAGAGTGACTTCACATACAACTATTTATATTTAGTCTACTTCAAGGAGTACAAAGAATCTATCCCTCCTCTCACTATATAATTTCATCAAATCTTTTTCTTTGTTTTACTCTTTCTAACCAAGAAGAAGATGATATAGTTTCACTTCTTCTGCACAACACAGAGATCTATTTTCAAGCAAGTTGATATACTCAAGACAACTAGAATTCATGGATAACGTTATTCAGTTGCAGAAGAAGTTAGTTGACTACAAAACCTCTTTGTTCAATGAGGTCTGTATGTGTATTTTACTGTCAACTACATATATATTAAAGATTCTTTGATGCTGTTTTTATGTATGTATTTTTATTTCTTTTGATGATGAGTTATTGTGTTTGTGTGTTGAATAGGGAATTCTGGACGATCAGTTTACCCAACTTCAGCAACTGCAAGATGAAAGCAACCCAGATTTTGTAGTTGAAGTTGTGTCTCTTTTCTTTAAGGATAGTGAGAGGCTTTTTGATGAGTTGGCCAAGACCTTGTGAGGAGCTTTGCTCTCTTCTCTTAAGAAAATTCCTCTTCTTCTTCTTTTGCTTTTCCTTTTATGTTGGAAATTTTCAGTCTACTAATGTGGTTGAGTTCTTGTTGTATTGCACAGAGATCAGCAGAACATAGATTTCAATAGGTTGGATGCTCATGTTCATCAGCTGAAAGGCAGCAGCTCCAGGTGCTTATGGTTTCCTTCGTTATTTCTTTCATTTTGACCCTCATTTATTTCCCATGAAACTCATTTATAATATAAAAATCATGTATCAAAAGACTGCAACTTTGTTTTTAGATTTCTAGTTTGAACAATTAGTGAAGCAATGTTCATTAATTCTTTTACTAAACACTCTCCAAAAGAAAATTTTGCTTTTGCAGTGCTTAATTTATGTTACGGGAACAACTGTTCCATAAGTAATTGTTTTAATAAAATGTTGAATTAACTTTGTACTTTGTGGGTAATTAATTTTAGCACTCTTTTTGTTTCCCAACATCTTTGTCCCACATCAACTAAGCATAAGTTGACCACATCTTATCCACAGTTGTACTAGAAAGAAAAAACTATCATTATTTACATCAACTCTTTTTTGTATTTACTTTCATGAATTACAGCTTTAGTGAACACTAACTGTGCACTTGAATTAAGTAACAGCATTGGAGCACAGAGAGTTCAGAAAGTATGCATTCTCTTTCGCAACTACTGTGAAGTGAGGAACATTGAAGAGTGAGTTTATTTATTAACAATTAGCTAGTTTTAATTATGATAATATATGTTCCATTATTTGATGTGAAAATTGGTCTCTTTGTAGATGTCTGAAATGTCTGCAACAATTGAAGAGAGAGTATTATTTCGTGAAAAATAAGCTTGAAACTCTGTTCAAGGTATGTTGAAAACACTATATATAGTTCTTGATAATTTGTGTTGTCCTATAAAACATGTTAAGACCATTTTTACAGTTGCATTGTCTGTAGATTTACTTATATCTACTTATTTGATTGTAGCTTGAGAAACAAATTATGGAAGCTGGTGGGACAATTCCAGTGCAATGAAATGCAGCAGATTCATGATCAATCTGCAGAAAAATTAAATAAGCTAGTATGGATCAGCTGGCCATGTAGAGAAGTACTTTTTTTGTTTTCTTTGTTTGTTGTTGAGTCAGTTGTAGTTCATTTTCAGGAAGATTTAAGCTACCAGAGAGGGTTAACCAGATTTCGATCTTAATTAAGCTTTGTATAATATCATCATACAATGTATCACCAATGAAGATCAAGAATGTAAATAAATTAACCCTCCTTTATCTATATCGGCATTGCACTTCATTATGGGCACATGAAAGGAAATAAAAGGACATAAATTTAATTGTCTTCATGAATGGTAAAAGGTAAATTCAATTCTTTTCAATGCATCGAATGTGAATTGATATAACAAAGTACCTTTGTGTAATCAAGTGATTCGATAAAGACTCTTAGGTGTATTATTCAAAAGGTTTTGAGTTTGAATCCCTTTTCGATTGTTACTAAGGGTAGCCATTGAAACTCTTATTCGAATATTAATTAAGATGCACGTAAGCTGGTCTGGACACTACTTCATCAAAAAGAAATAAGAAAAGTTTTTGTATGTTTGTACTCTTAAAATATGTTTCTCTTACAATACATGTTAAGATAACTCTAGTTTAATCATAAATCGATTAAAAATTACCAGAAAATTATCCTTCATTAATATAGAAATGTCAATATCAGTAATTGACTTATCAATTTCCCTTTTGCTGTGCAACTAAACAAACATTGTCTTCTGCTAAACTGTTTGATGCTACATATATTTAATTCTGAGCTTGTTCAATGCCAACTCCTTGCTTGTATGAACAGCTAGTTGATCAACCACACCAAACAAAAGGGCTCCACAGCTATAACAAATGATTGACACCAAATATTCTTATGCTGCAATGTTAATATGTCCATCTCAGAATGGCAAAACATTACAGTTTTTTTTTCTCATGAATCATTTGTATTTCTATGGCCATGTCCCCATCTGGTTCAACTAAATTTAGCAACCACTCGTACATTTTTTTGTATGAAAACTCTTGCTTTCAAGGAACAAACTTTTGCATTGGCTAAACAAAAACTTGAAGCCACCGACCATTGTTATTAGCCTTTACGTATCTGATATTTTATGCCTATATTTTAATGGCAAAAAAAAAAAAAAGTGGTTAGCAATGCACATATGTGGGTATTTAAAATACAGAAGAAACCCCACGTTGGTGTGTTTATTTGTTAATTAAGTTTCCAACTTTCATGATAACTATTCCCACAACTCATATTACATTCATTGCACACAACGTATTTTATATTTCAGTCAACTGTTTTCACATGGGGTGGGATGTCTCCTGGTCTGCAGGTAATCTGCAAGCAAGCTCAAAATATTATGCTCCAATGGCACCTTCTTTAACTCATTATACTATATAAACTATTCTAGTTGATCTTACAGGGGTTGAAACTTTCACACCAAATTATATAATAAACTCTCTCTTAATGTTCACTCTCCAATGGGGTATAGCATTCATCTCAAAAGAATAACTCAATTTGCCAAACCTATAAAGTAATCGAGGGATCTCAAAAGATGGAAAATAACCATTGTGAAGGGGATTGAAAGAGAGAGGTAGAATAGTTTAATGAGGGAAAGTTTAAGATCTAATGTGAATGAGAGGAAGGTCGGCTCTGTGCCAAGAGTTTCCAGCTTGGCAGATTCCACCATCAGTTGTACCTTTGTTAATATTTTAATGTACTCAGAAAATATTAATCCCAAGTGCATGTATGGATTGATTTGGGAGAACCACAGATATTAACTTACAACCTAATCTTATAAACTTTCTTTTACAATCCTAACGTGACAGCTTACAATTAGTCAGTTCGAAATTTGGTAAATGAGACCCATAGCGAGCAGACGGAACCTATTTATGAGCTACCACGTTAGGGTTGTGAGACTGAGTTATATGTATAGTATTACCCTTTGAGAGAAAGTTTGAGTTGAATGGATATATCACATTATCTTTATGTTTGTAATCAAATAAAATCTCATCATATTGTTGGAATTGACAACCACTTCAACAATAAGGGGTTTACTTATAGGGACAACGCACGCCGAGTGAGATATATAGAAAGACATTATTCTCTTCAATAGTGGATCCATAAATATTTGTTTGAGTGGGCCAAAATAAATACTAATTAAACGTTAACACTTTTGTCCATTAATATTTTTAGTAGGGTGGGTCAAAATCTTAAAATTGTACATATTAATATTTTTTTTTTTTTAAATTGAGCTAATGTTGGATCCGCCCTTGATTCTCTTGTATGAGTGAATTTATGTATTTGTTTATAAACCTAGTATATGAAAACATTATTATCTTGTATAAATGATCTTGAAAAATATAATAAATACATTCAATGTAACGAGAGAGGTGAGAAAATATTTCAATAATATTTGACTCTGTTGGGCATAACCCAATTTCGGATAAACGAAGATAAATTGCGTGTATTTCTTTCTCTTTACTTGTTACGTTCTTTATGTGATTAGTTATATTTTGATTCCAACCCTATAGACGATGTGGTACAACAATATTTTTACGTGTAAAGTTTTCTTTATTTAGAATGTTCAAAATACTATTGCATGAGAACAAAACAGAAAGGTCAATATACATCCTGCATCGTCACTTACTTATAACTAGTTGAGTTCAGGGTCCTCTTAATCTGATCTTTTCTGTACTAAAGCTCCCATATAGCTACTAAACATGAACATTTTTAGGATATATAAAAAAGAATAATTATCATAGATAAAACATACCTCATTTATTCAGTTTTTTTTCCCTTATATTTTTCAGTCAATGAATGAACTTGACAGAAATGCATAAACCAGTAATCCAAAGATTATATATATATATATATATATATATATTGAATGGGAATAGTTTACTTTATTTAATTTAATTCTCACAACCAAAAAAAAAAAAAAAATGAATAAGATGCATTTAATCTCATCTTTATAAGAAATAGGATGGAATACTGTTTCTTAATAAGAAATAAAAGAAGAAGCATTTAATCTCATCATTATGAGAAAAGAGACGGGTTTGAGAAAAATTTTAGATTGTTCGAATTAAATTCTACGACAAACCTTTTGAGTTATAAGTTGTTGTTGATGTTAAACTCTCACATCTAACTAAGAGACGAGAGTCTTGGTCGCTTATATAGTATAAGAACACCCTCAAAACTTAGAGACGTATTTTCATGACAAAATCGTACGGGCTTATCAGGAGCATAGCCAGTGGTCTCAAAGCAGACAATATTTCATGGAACCCATGTGACTAAAGAGGCGTAACAACAGTTATAGACAGAGATTAAAATCCAGGAAGAAAAGTTATCAATCATGGGGCTTTGGAAAGAGTTTTACTGAAGCTTAAATAACACTACTCAAACTAGAAAGAGACGAATAACACAAATGCATAACTTGCTTGCATTGGGCTGATTTAACATTTGGGCTCATATAACAGTTCGCATATAAGCTGAACCAACAAAGGCTTCAACGAAGCAGAAACCAATACCAAGCCATTATTGGTGTCTTATTTAGAAATGGGCAGGGTGAGGCCGGGGCTGTTCCCAGTCAAACTGACCGATTCGGTCTGAGTTTTAAAACAGAGCTCAGGAATGTGATGAACATCAATTATCACATGAGCTCGAAGGGTCAAATTAAATATGTGATTAAAATATTTATACTGATAGATCTCCTTCATTAACCTATAACCACCCTAACCCTAACCCTATAACACAGACACGCATACACTTGGTTTTGCAATGACTTGTGGCGTCCAGGCTAAGAAGAAGAGGACTGAAAGGAGCCATTCATGGTCCCATCTTCCTGTTTAATCATCAACCGTCTTCATTATGTTGATCAGATACGTTGTCGAGCAGTGTGTAAAAATTGGCGTGCAGCAAATATCGTCAAATATGCTAATGGCTTTCGATTCGTCATCATGTTCCCTATGACCCTCATCACAAACGAAAACACACTGTTTTCAGTACTCCAAATAGAGGAATTCTTGGAGGTTGATTCAAGATACGGCTGGGTGCTTTTCTACTAAACAAAATAGTTTTTTCACTCTTCTTCTACAACCCTTTTACTCATGAACCCATCATTGAATTACCTCGACTGGATAAGGAATCAAAGCCTTTTGATGTAGGGACATTCTCTACTGCTCCAGTTTCTCCAAACTGTTTGATATTTTTATATTGGACATCTTCCAGTTATATTCATCGTATCTGTATATGGATCACCCTGATGATGGATATAGATTCTTTTTTTTTTTTTTTTTTTTGCTCTAGTCAGAAAATTATAACTAAAGCCCAAACACTGATTCCCGTACTGGGCTTTATTGAAATTAGTTAATTGAATCATGGTTACTGTGTCATTAATTGTTGTTGGCATTGGGATTTATGATTTACATAAGGCCGAACTACATGCACCCACTCATAATTTTTCGTAATGACAAGTTGGTACCCAAAAAGTTTGGAAATGACAAAATGCTACTTTTCGTCAGAATCTATTAACGAATTTCGTTTGAAGAAGGACAATAAGGTAATTTTGCATTCAGCCTAAAAAGAAAGCCACTTCCATCTCTTTTCTTCCTTTTTTTTTTATTTTCTTCAAATTTTTCTACTGTGTCGCTTCCAAAGAAAGCAGCAAAATTTCCTCTCCTCTTCTCTCTCTTATTTTTTCTTTCTTCTTCTCTTCCTCTTCAATTTTTTTTTTTTTTCTCTTTTGCAGATCTAGCCAATCGTTTCTCTTTTTTCTTCTTTTCCTCTTCCCTCCCTTCTCCTCTCTTTTTCTTCTTTCTTTGGCCAGCCGCTTCTCCCTTCTCCTCTCTTTTGTTGGAGTCATTGAACTCGTCCATCAGTACTCTATCAAGAAGCTTGCTTTGGGAGCAACAGCAAACAAACACTATGCAGAGTCACAATTACTAGGACATTTATATTATTTGTTTCTAGGCCTGTGTATTAGTGTCTATCTTTATTAACATTTGTGGTTTTGATGGTGTTTCTATTTATGTTTTTATAAATTCAAGAAAAGGGAGGTTTCTTGCACTGGTAAAAGAATTTCTTGTGAAATGTCAACTACTTGAGCAAAGCATGTTTATCATCAAGTAGGAACTATTTGGTAGAGTAGATGGTGTTTGTGGTGGAGGTGAAGCTTTTGGTGGATCAGATGATGGTGATGGAGATAAATTTGATGGTGAACGAGGACTTGTTGGTGGATTGGCCACTGGTGGTGGAAGGGAATTCGTTGGTGGAGTAAATATTGGTGTTGGTGGAGGTGAGCTCCTTGGTGGATTAGATACTTGCAGTGGTGGGGGCAATGAATTCATTGGTGGATTGGATGCTACTGGTGATGGTGGTGGTGGTCGACATGAACTGGTTGGTGGATTAGATATAGGTGGAGATGGTGGTGGTGATGTAGGTGAAATGGATTGTTGAGGAGGAGGGGGAGAAGGTGTAGATGTCAATGGGGGTGGAGATGCATTTTGAGGAGGTGGTGGTGAGACAGGTGGTTGTGCAGGAGGTGATGGAGTAAGGTGTGGAGAGGTCACATGGATTTTCATTAGGCTTAGAAGGTGTGGAGAAGATGGCTGTGACGATGGTGGTGGAGGGTGGTGAAGGTGGCACAACAGTGGGAGATGAATTTGGAAGCGCATAGTAGTGAAGAAAATAGAGAATAAAATTACCACATTATCCTTCTTCAAACGGAATTCACTAATGGAATCTGACGTAAAATGATTGTTTGTCATTTCTAAACCTTTTAGGTACCAATTTGTCTTTACGACAAATAATTGGTAGGTGCATATCGTTTGGCCTTTACATAATTATTGCTAAAATCAAAAGATACAACAAAACTCAAATAAATATTTTTATTAATTTTTCATTTATATTACTAAGTATACCTGAAATAAAAAATAAAAAATTAACATGAAGAATTATATTTAAAAACTTATAAATAAAACTATTATTTAGTTTTAATATCATCTTTTATACCCAACAAACATTTAAATGTACCCAAAAGTTAATGATCCAAGTTTATTGTTTCATTATTATAATTTTAAAAATATATATATAAATTTTAAATTAATTTGGGTACAAAAATTTATCATAAGTTGCTTTAATCCTTTTTTTTATTTTTTTTTTTTTGGAATTACAATTACATGGTTTTACATTATGGATATATAATTTGATTGATTATAATAAAACTTTGATATTAAATAAAATACTAATAGATTTATATAGTATTAAATATCACATATGGGCCATATGGCTATATGCACACATTAATTTCAACCACATCTTGTAATTTTGTCTTTTAAGCTAACCAAGGTTCTCTCGAGCTCCCCAAAAAACCCTAAAACTTTGGGCCCCAATTTTTGAATTCTTAAAACGACCCTCCATTTTCTGTCTCTATCTCTATCTCTATTTCTCCACCATAAAAACCCTAGCAAAACCCTAATCTTCAAATCTCTTGTCTTTCATTTTCCACCGCAAGAATGGCAAAGAAGAAAGTGACCCAGAAGTCCAATGACACCAACCAAGATAACCCACCAGATCAAAAGACTCAACACAAAACTGAGGAGAAAACCCTCATTGACAAACCCACCATGGAGGATCTTTCAGAGAATATCAAAAATCTGAAGAGTCTTAACTCTATGCTACTCAAAGAGACCATTGAGAGGAGACAGCAGGTGGATTCGTTGAATCAAGCCAAGGAAGACTTGGAGTCTCAGTTGGCTCGATTCAGTTCTGAAAAGAGTGAGTTGGTGGCTCAGTTGAGTGGGGAGAGTGAGAAAAATGTGAGCTTGGAGATAGAGAAGGTTTTGTTTAGTGTTTTTGTGACGACCCAAATGAAAGAAATGGGTCTAGAGTTTGATAAAGAGAATAGTGAGAGAGAGAATGAGATTAGGGTTCTTCAGAGTGAACTGAATGAACTGATGGGTACTCTTGAAAATGAGAGGAGGAAGGTGATTCAGACTTGTAGAGATAGGGATGTGCTGAAGAGTTTTGGTGAACAGGAAGCTTTGAAGGCGCATGAGTTGAAGGAAAGATTGGTTGAAATGGAGAAAAAAGAAGGTGATTTTAAAGATGAGATTTTGATTCTAAAGAAAGAATATGAAAGGTTAATGGAGGAGAAAAATGAGAAGGACAGCGACTATGAAGCTGTAAAAGAAGAGAAAGGATTTGTGGAGAGGAGATTGGATGAGACTGTGAAGAAGATTGATGGTTTGAAGGAAGAGATGAAAGCGATTGTAAGGGAAAAGAAAAAAATGGAGATCGAGAAAAGTGGGCAAAAGGTGAAAGTTGATGAGTTGAACAAAGAAGTAGAGAGATTGAATGATGTTGTTTTGGAATTTCATAAGGAGGAGAAAGTGTTGCGTGAAAAAGTTTTGGAATTGGAGAAGAGTTTCTGCGACGCTAGGGACAAGGAAAAGGAGATGGCATTGAAGATCAATGCTTTGATACGTGAGAAAACACAAAAGCAGAGCAGTATTGAGAGGCTTATAGAGGAAAAGGAGGGGATCTCTCGGAGGTTGGACATGGCCATTGTGGAATTAAATGATAAGGAGGGCCAAATTGAGAAACTGCTCCGTAAGAAGAATGAGACTGAAGAGAAGAAAGTTAGTCAGGAGGTTGAGATTATTGAGCTGCATAAAGAGATTGGGGAACTGAGGGATGTTGTTTTTACATTGAAAGAGTCAAATAGGGATCAAGAAGAGAAAAACAAGCGCTTGCTGAATGAAGTTAGGGACTATAAAAATTCTCTTGATCGGATTATGCATGAGAAAGATGAAGCTAAAAAGGGTTTGGATGAAGAGAAAAAGAATGGCATGGCATTGCTATCAGAAATGTAAAAGAGGATGCAGGAGAATGTAGGAGAATTGACAAAAATTAGGAATGAGCACGAGAGCCTCATCGAGGAAAATAAAAAAATGCAGGGTCACATTGGGTTGTTGACGGAGGAAAAAGAATTGGTGCAGAAGAATCTTTTGGAGGCAAAACAAGCTGCTGACGATTTGAAGGCTAAAATGGAATCAATTGGCTTCAACTCTGATCGAGCTTTAAACATGCTGAAGAATACTGCAGCTGTAGTGTGTCAATCTAAAGATGATCTTGATGGGAAGGAAAAAGTGTTGGTCAATACTAAGAAGCTTGGAGATGAAACTGAAATGTTTGCGGCTGAATTGGAAGCAATTCAAACTGCATTTAGGAACAAGGAGAAAGTGGTGGAAGACATGAAGCAGCAAGTTGAGTTCCTGCAGAATTCTGAGGTGGAGGCACATAAGAAAAAGAACTTCTGGACTGTGGTGTCTTCTGCAACAACTCTATTTGCCGCAGCATCGGTTGCATATGCTGCTAGAATCCGCTGACTGGTTGGATCTACTATCTAATTTTGTTAATTAGAAGATGTTGCTGTGGCTCTAAGATTACTAATCAAGTTCTCCTTGACCACATGCAAATTTGATACTTTTTTAACTTCTGCTTATGAAAATAATGTCTCCTTTGAATGATGCTGAAATAACAACATTTTGTGACATTTTAAAATGCTTTGAGTATGTTATGATCAATCTATTATCCTTCTCTGATGACTATGCATTTATTGGTCTCAGCTTGTGCTCTATTGGTATCTTTATGTGCCAGTTGTAGTAAATCTGCATCTTCATTACTATTGCTGTTTTTAACTCTAATCTCTTTGGTGAAATTTAAGGTTAAAATAGTGGATGCAAAAACTAGAAAGTTTGATTAAATGGTGAATATAAACGGGTGGTTGCTATAATCTTAAACTGCATGTAATTAAGATTTCATATGAACTGCTATTTTTTTCCATGTTATACAGTCCTCTCCATCTGATTACATAATCTTCGAGATTGCTTTGTGGATTATCATAGAGCTATTAAGGTGTGTAGGGTTATATTGGAATATGATGTAAGCGTCAGTGGCTCTGTAGTAGCAGTTGCCCTATTTTATTAAGNCGTGCTACAAACTTTGCTGACCTAACTGTATTTGCATTATTTAGGCATCAGAGGACAGCCGTGACCTCATTGAGGAAAAAGAAGAGGAGGAAGAAGAAAAAACATAAAACTAACTTATAGAGTACATATCTAGAGTATACCTGGCAACTCAGTGACCTCAAATGACTTAGCCATAGTCTGTAGCAATAGCAAAAAGATTTAGATTATCTCTGAATACTAGGAAAAAACCTCTTAATAACTAAACAAAACTCAAAATCAAAGGTTTAATGTTAAATCCAAGATTGGTTCACAAAGAGAGATAAATTAAAAACAAATGAAAAACTAAAAAATTCATAAGAGGCTTAGATGCATTATATAACCAAGCGGCAGCAATCTACCATACAATGCTAGAAGCACTCAAAATAACACAACGAGTAGCATTTTCATACCTGAGACTGGTAGTTCCAAATACACACAGTTCCAGAATACAAACTCGCTAGAATCCTGAAGTAACAATCATATAAGTTATGTTAATCTCCATGCACTACCACATAATGCTACAAATGCCAAACAATTCAAACATTACATAAATAAAGATTATAGTTACCATGGTTCAGTTGGATGTAAATCCACAGACTTAACTCTCTCTGATCTTTGAGCAAGTTTTCTCTGGTCCAATTATCATTTTAACATAATTATTCCCACAATTTCGTAAAAAGTTGAAACGGGCTATTAAATAAATAAATAAATACAAGAGAGAGATCTAAACTGAAAAAGAAAGACAGTACCTTGATTTCAAGTCTGAGCGGCTGTTAACATACAACAAAACGAAACAAAAAATCAGTACCAAATCAACTAATTCATGCTACTAAACTTCTAATTCAATAGCTCATAAAAAAAGGTCAAGCCTAAAACCAGTTGCCATATTCCTAAACTGACCCTCACTTTCCACCATTTTCTCGGCAGCCAAACACAGGCACAAACCAACAGATCCAATTAAACACCGGATCTCAACTCAATTCAAACCCCCAACCTCCCATTCAATTGCCAGCTAACAGTTACAAGATCCAAAACACAAAACACCATCCAATTACTTAACAAGTGACCAAAATTTATACAATTAAACAAGAAATGAGAGTATTAGAACAAAGCATCTGAATAATCCAAACCACTCAGCATTCATCCAATTGCTTAAAAGCCTAAAACCAGCTACAATATTGACAAACTTCCTTTCACTTTCCTTGACACAATTAGATCCAATCAAACACCAGATCTCAACTCAAAATTCAAAAACTTAATGACGCGCTCGGTTGCCTACTCAAACAGCATTGAATTACTATAACACGTAAACATTGAAATCAAATCGAACGAGAGAAGTTATCAGATCTAACGTTTACGATAATCAAACGGATCAAACGACTCACCATTTTCGAAGATTAGATTTGCGACGAGATTAACGTCGAATCGAGATCAAAGTTCCGTTGGTGTAGATACTAATTTAGATCCAGAGAGAGATGAGGAAGAGAACTTTGTGTGTAAATATGAAGAGCGAGATGCTTAATGCTTTGTAGTTACGGGAGTAAAAATACGAGAGTGCCACTGCGTGGGTGGGAATCTTGTGCGGGGTGGATATATGATAAAACGACACACTGTTGGTGGATCTGGAATTAATGAAACAAAAGATTTGCTTTAGCCAGTCTTTTTACTACTCATGTGTTGTGACGTGGCAGTGAGTACTTGCCATGCTGGCAAACTGAACCCCAAATTTCATTTTACATTGTCATTCTAATACTCTCTCAAGTCTAAGGGTCTGTTTGGGAGTTTTTTTTTCACTGGTTTTGGAGGGTTTTTAATTAGACTGGTTTTGAGATGTTTAAAAACTCTTACTTGCCAGATTTTTTAATAGGCTGGTTTTGACTGGTTTAAAAACCCTTCAAAATCAGTGTAGTGTAATTTTAAGGGGTTTATAAAACACCCCAAATTAGGGTGTTTTGGCTGGTTTAAAAATTTTATCCCAAAAAATCCCTTTCCACTAAATGATAATAATCCCTTTGCTGCGCACAAATCTTTTGCTACTGTTGATTTCTCTCTCTTACAAAGTGAGTGAATGGTTTTAATTTGTGAGTGAATATTTTTAATTTGCTGCACACAACTCAGTTAATGGGAGTCAGTTTTGTTTTTTTCAGTTTTGTTAAATGGGAGATGTGAAGAAGAATGGTGGTTATTGATAAGTGTAGTGCAGTTTTCTAAGTGGAGATGTTTAAAGAGAATTTGTATAATGAAGTGGTACTGATAAGTGTAGTGCAGTTTATAAATGTAGTGCAATTTTGTAAGTGGAGATGTTTAAAGAGAATTTGTATAATGAAGTGGTACTGATAAGTGTAGTGCAGTTTTGTGAAGTGGAGATGTTAAAGAAAATGTGTATAATGGAGTGGTATTGATAAAGTGTGGTGCAGATTTGTTTAAAGGGAGATGATAAGAAGAGTGTGTAATATGGGTTGGTACTGATATGTTTAGTCTGTTTTGTTTTTGTCAGTTTTGTTAAATGGGCTTCCTATAAATACTTTACTCTTTAGCTCTCTCTTGTTCTTCGTTTTTCCCTTATTTTTCTTTCTTCAGTGATTCTAAAATTCTCCAAGGATGACTGGTGTTTTGAATATTTTGTTCCCACAGTTTTCTAACATCCTAAAAAAATAGTCACCTGTTTGTTTTTGTCAGTTTTGTTAAATCATCCCTGTTGTGCATTCATCATCTCTAACACCTGTCATACCATCAAAATACACCTAAAATTTTAAATCAGATTTGAATTCCTGCTTCTCCAAGCCATTACAGCAGTAGATGCCTCTAACCCTGCATGAAACATTAGCTTCAAAATCTTTCATCCGAACTATTGCAGCTGCATAAATCAAAAAGGTTTTAAAAGTAATATGGAGGTGTGCGTAACCCAAACCTATAGAGTCAGCAAAAGAGAGTGTTTTAATTTTATGGGCACATATGTAAATTTATCATTTAAAAAAACTGTCAGAACCGTTGGAAAATAAACTCCCAAGCACAGGTTAGGTGTTTTAAAAACCGTTACTAAAAACCCCTCAAAACCGCTACGATGGTTTACCCTCATAACCGCTACCATAAAACTCCCAAGCAGGCCCTAAGTGTTTTGGATTATAATGTAAACACAAGCTGCCATTTATGTCAAAGACCTTTTGAAATTTAGCATAAGCTTACTAGTTATGAACACTTATATTTCGGAGAACTTGGGTTATTAATTTTTTTTTTTTTTTTTCTTTTTAGTAATCAAGAGTGTTTGTATAAGTGTGTGAATACCTCAACTAATCTTTCGAGGTTTTAAAATTAACGGACAAATAATCCTCTAATAGTCATCCCTATTAGAGACCAAAAAGAATCAAACTCTAAATTTCTTGAATAATACTCCCAAGCCGGCCACCCAAGGGTTGGTTTAAATTAAGAAAATTTATGTCCAAATTAAATGTAAAATTTATTTGGACTAAGATTTGCAAGAGATGTTCGCAAATTAACAATAAAATCAATTTTATACTTGACCTTAGCAACAGTTTATTATTGATATTATATGTTTTTGAGCTCATATTGCTTGCTTATTACATAATTTGGCATACCTTAAATATAAGTCAGCAACAAATTTATTGGTACTAAACGTTATCTTGTTTTGTACCTATTTCGGTCATGGAACTTAATAAAGAGATAGAAGGATATTTTTATGAGCTTTAAGTGGTCCACTTTTTAATCAACTAACATAAAAGTTACAGAATATTGCATGCTACCCTCCTCTAGGATCATTGACTTTGTTTTCGATACTGAGATATTTAAACCTTATGCATATAGACTCAATGAATGGGCTTGTGGGCTTTTAGGAAGCCCACCTACAGAGTGGACTTTTGAATAGAAGTCCATTTGTTTTTTTTTTTTTTTTTTTTAAATGAAGGGGTTGTCCAGGTCAGCTTACGCACATCTCAACTAATCTGTTGAGATTTTGAAACTATCGGTCAGGTAAGAGCTCTAGTGGTTACATCTATTAACAATCAAGGAGGGATTCAACCCCAAGACCTCTTGAATAATATACCAAAGAGTTTCGATTTGAAGTTCAAACTACTCGGCCATCCCGAGGTAGTTGTCCATTTGTTTTCTCCCTTGGATTTTCAACAAATCATTGTTTTTAGACTTGTTTACTTTCATTGCTGGATTTTGATGATTTGATGCATGAACAAGAAGGAAAAAACTATATATTGATACTAAATTATTATAGTTAATTGATATAACAGCACGAAAACTAGTGGGGAGCATACAATTTGGTGCAATTCTTGTAGCATTAATCAAGAGAACCTTTAAAGTTCCCTCGTTTACAATAAGTTTATAAGAAAATAGAGCGGTGCTCCATGTATAAATTATTATGTATACGAAATTGAGTTCGTCCATTCACTTTGTATTATATCAATTTATATAAAACTAAAAACAATTACTTCATTTGAGAACAAATAACCGTTGTATACACACAAAAAAGTAATAATATAATAATGGACATAAGATTTGCGCTTTATATTTGAACTAATTTAAAATTTCCTTTTATATACTCTTCATTTATTTATTTGCATTATTATTAATTTTTTCATTGGTTCAACATCATATTACTGATCTACCACAGATCCTTGCATAAGTTCCCCAAGAAACTTGTGTATTTCTAATTGGTGCGAGAAATCGCAACAACAGTTGGAATAAGATAACAAACTAGAACAACTTTAGAATATAATTATTGTTGAATATGGGTCATACTTTGCATAGGCTTGAAGTCCCCTACACAGATACATTCGGGGGTCCCACTTCTCGGTGAGTGGGTTGTAGTCACGCTGGCTAGTGAGCGAGTGGGGGTGAGAGGACATTGCCCCCTTCACGGTAAGTCTAATTAGTAATTAGACTTGTTATTGTTTTACTAATGTTTGGGTTGGGTCAGGTTAGATTCGAGTAGGTCCAAAGGGGATAGGATTTTCTATTATATGATGTGATAGTGAGAAACAAAGGGTTTGAGATATATAAAGAGAGGGAGTTGTCGTCTTATAGATTATAAATGCAACAGAGCTCTAAAACTTGATACAAAAATCTTTATTTGAATGCTAGACGTAGTTCCTTAATCGGAACGAACCAAGATAAATCAATTATCCTATTTACTTTTCTGTTTTATTTTATTGCGTGTGTTTGGCTGTAGTTTCAACAATTATAATGCGTGTGAAAAGTTACAAGAACTCTGAACCGAAACATCAACAATTTTAAAAAGCCAGCATCTCCATTGGAGCTTAACATCGAATTAAACTCAATTTCATGGAATGTGTAAAATTTAGAATTCTCTATACGTAAATAACTCTATGCTATATACATAATTAAAAATCATGATCATATTAATGGTATAATTAATAAGATTATAAAATCTCACTCATTCTTCCACAAAAGGGTTCCATTGCATCAACATTTCATAAACTTAAATCACATTCATTACATAATCAGAGAAATTAATTTTCTTTGTGTTAAAATAAACCATTAAACCGACTGCAATTAGTGAGAGTTGTCTTTACTAGCTCAAAAAGTAAAGGCAAAACTAAATGAGACTGCCTTCTTTATTGCCAAGAAATAAGCACCCAATTAATAATTTTTTTTTTTCATGCATTTACACTCATCACTCTTTATATTATATATATACAAAAACAAAAAATTCTATATTTGAACAAAAAATGTATACGTACGTAACATCTTCTATATATAACAAAAATTATACATGTACAAAATACTTTATATAAACTATATTTTTATATATAGCACGTGCTTATAATTGGTACTATTAGAAGCCTTGAATCATACATACATTATAGAGAAAACTTCAAAGGTCAAACGTTCAGAAACAGAATGCAATTACTGAAACTTGCCATTTACTTTTGCAAAACTGAGTAAATATTGTCTTCTATATAGCTCTAAAGATAAGCATAACATTAATGCAGAACCTCTCTTCAGAATCCTATATAAGTATATATGCAATGAACTCTTTGTTCAATCTCTTCCTCAGCCGAAAGAAAAACAATATTAAGTAACGCGCGCAGAGAGAAATCAATATGGCGAGAAATGGTGTGGGGAAGCTTCTGCTGTTGACTACAGTCATGGTGATGTTCGTGTTTGTGGCACATGTCGCGCAAGTGCAAGCCGACATAGACAAAAAGTGCTATAAGAAGTGTTATTCTAAAGAGTAATATTACACCAACAATAATTTTTTATAAACTTTCTCTTACAACCATGATATGATAATTCGCAATTGGTCAATTCATAATTAGTTAGTGAGATCTATATGGGACCCGTTATAAATTAATCAATTGCGAGCTACCGCTTCAGGATTGTGAGAGATGGTTGTTAGTGTAGTATTATTCTATTCTAAATGTATGGACCGATTTTGTGCAGTGTGTCGCCAAATTTGTTTACGAAAATGCAGAATTCCACTGTTCATCCAAGATGCCTCGAACAATTGCACCCTTGGCTGTGCCCAGTCCAAGTGCTCCAATTTCAGCTCAACCGGTATGAACTTAATTAAACCCTTCTGAAATCAATTAATTTTTAGATTAATTTTAATTAGCTCAAGTACTAATTATCACTGTTTTAAAACTTGGACCGAAGGGCAACTTGCTCTGCTGCCCCAGTCACGGTTCAACCGATTGGACCATCGGTTGAACTGGTGATGTCATCACACAACATGATGATGTCAACACATTAAAAAAAAAAACCTTTACTTTTTTATTTTTTTAAGATTTCTATTTTTTAATAAGACAATAACAACTTAATTACTGTCTAACATGATTCAAAGTTCAAATTCAATAACAATCCCAACATAATTTAAGTATTTAACAATAATCCAAAGTCCAAATCCAAACATGATGTTGTATTCATCCATTACATATTAAATAAAAAAGTACATAATAATTAATAACAAAACATTTGGTTCAAGTGTTTTTTCTTTGATCCGTCTCCATGTTGATTGAGTTTCACACACTAGCATCAAAATTCATCACCATCATCTACGTAAATTTCAGTAAAAAATAGAAATCATAAGTTAAAACTTGTAATTTAATTTAAATAGATACTAAGTTGCTTAAATATTTGAAACCAACCTTCTGAATCATCGGTTGAATTATAAAAAGAAGGGTGATTAGCAACTCCAGCAAGAATAGATCTTTCTCCATATAATATTTATTCCAACTCCTCATAATTAAGTTTACTGAACTCCTCTTCATTGTCAACTATCCAACCTTCAGTTTTGTCAATACTTTTATAATCAATAGGATCGAAACTTATTCTAAACCCCACAAATTGCTAAACCCTAGAAACAACAAACATCATTCAACCCATAAGAATAAATAAAACCCATACGAAACTAGGAACTTAACCACTTCAATACAAATTCAAAATGCAATAAAACCCAAATAGCAGCCCCAAATCCCGTTTGCTTTGAATCCTCTCCGTCCCCAACTCCCAAAAGCTGAACCACCACCGTGACACCGTCTGATCTGTCTCGGCATCTCCATAACTCCATTTTCTAGCCTAATCATCACCATGACATTTCAAATTCTGTTTAAATCCTCTGTCTCTACTCTCCAATTCCCTATTCATTTTCAATTCAATATTATGCAGTAACTAAGCACGACTCCACTTCAGTCCAGTCGATCACCGATTCAACTGCCCTAAGTGAGAGAAATCTTAAAATCATTTGTGTATTATGTTGATCGATTTCTGGCAAGGGAGGAAGGCGTCGTCGCGATTTCAGAGGCTTGAGTTGCAATCAATTTCAGCAATGATTTCAGACTCAGAGAGTGGATTTCGTTGAGATTGAGTGGCAATTTGTGTGGGATTTCAAATTTTCATATTTGTGTTAACATTTTTTCAGAGGATTTTGCGTAGAGAAAGGAGAAATCGGAGAAACTGAAATTAGGGATTTTTTCCCCTTTTCAGACGCTGGACTGGTTTTTCAATCGGTCCGGTCCGACCGACGGTTTACACTATTTACGCGGTTTATAACAGTTCATTTATTAATGCTAGGTTTTCTGTTGGCTCGAACCGGACACGTGACCGGGTCCTGGTCCAACTGGTTGGACCGGCCGGTCTTGTCCAGCTTTTAAAACAATGCTAACCAACTAAAACCAAATGTTGTTAAGCAAGCTATGCCGGGAAGAAGAAAAACACATACAATCTGGCAATCTGCAAACAAATTGGTGTCAAACATCTGTAAAGTGTATAGCTTCATTCTTACAGTTGAAAGCAAAACAAAAAAGTGACGCATAAAATGAAAGGATAAACCAATGATGAAAGAAACAGAAAGGCACTGCAAAAAGAAAAATAAGTGAGATAATAAAGAAAGAGAATTCGTCCAGCAAGAAGGGAACTGTTAGACATTTAGAGGACTTTATTGTTAAACAATTTCAAACTGTTCAACTTCTCGTGTTTTCAAAGAATACAAGATTTTTATCATACATATACACTATCTATATCACAAATTACAAACGAAGTAACATGTCCTGATAACACAAATTCTTAGTGCTATTTAGGGTCCCCAACTTGGCCCAAGCTCTTCTCAAACTTCTGTGTATAGCTTTCTCCACCATGCTCATATCATCCCCCATCTTTGATCAGCTTAACCTTCAATGATTCATATTCCAAGTACTACCGCAGCAAAAATCATCTGACCGTAAGTCACACAACATACTTAATGTAAAAAGACATAGTCTTGACCGTTTCTTATGGTTTCCAAGGTGCTGGAGGTGGTGGTGGAGTCGGGAACATTGGAGGAACAGCGGAGAAAATGGTGTTCTTATCAATGCCAGTACTCTTTTTGCCTGACAATGCCACAAGAGCAGCAACCAAACCTGCATTTCCTGCAAGAGTTGGCTCTGTATAATTGTAATTAGTTCTCACATCATGGAAACCGTCGTGCTTGTCAGGACCAGCAACCATGGCTCCAACAAGTGTATTTGGGTTTGGCTTTTTACTGTCCCTCCATTTCCATCCTCCTTTACAGTTATATCTGATCTTATTCTTTGGTATAGAAGCACCTCTATGGTGGACATGTTTTGGATAATGATTACCAAAACCCACTATGTAGCTCATTTTCCGAGGATTTTTTCCAAGGATGTAATCAATCTGAAAAAAGCAGGAGCAAAAGAAACACGGTTATTAGCTACCATTTGTCAACAATATTTATAAATGTGCGAGCAGAATCAAATTCCCTGACCATTAAAATTAAGGAAAACGGACCTGGGTCTTAGCAAATTCACGCAAGACATCAGTTGAAAAGAAATTGGGTCCACAATACCATCCAGGCGTATCTGCAGCGTCAAGATAATCACTGAATAAGGTTGCCAAGAAGGCTGCATTGGCAATGTATTGGAGAGGCTGAGGCCTTCCATGGTTTAATTGAATCAAGCCTCCTGTGAAAGATCCCAAGAAGTTAAAAGTCAGATCCTGAAAAACACGTGGGTAAACATAAAAAAAAATGGTCAATCAAAAAAGTAAATGTACTTCACCTTTGGTTCTATTAAAGCTTGTGAAAACCGGAAGGAATGAGCACATGGTTATGCTTGTTTGATTGTGGAATGTCCTCAACATTTCTTCATATGGATACCCAGGGCTCAAGAACAATCTCAATCGGCTTAAAAGTAGCTGGAAAAACAAATAGGATATCAGCAACTAACAGCCAAGCTCCAAGGGTTCTAAAGATAGCTTTAACATAAGCAATCAAAAGGTGTCAATATACATTAGTAAAAACATGTTTGTATTTCCACAAAGCGATAAATCAACAAAATCCAAAAATGTAGCATGTAGTCTTCACTTATACTAAAGACTTGCTCATCAACTTAAATTTTGATTCTATGAAAGGAAAGGACAACAAAATTAAGTAACTGAAGAATAAATGATATCCATTGACCCCCAAAAGATGCTCAAAACAAGTTCAATTATAATATGGTGATCTGAATCTGGATGGATAACCCCAAACTGGATCAAATTATAAGCTTGGCAGCATAAATATCACAGTGTGCACAAAACGAGAGTGAAAAAGCTGATTGCATAGCTAATTACACAAGTTAAAAGGATAACACGAAGATAGATGAAACTTACCGCAGCACCGGCAAGCTTGTTATCCCAGCTAAGTACGCTATTATCTAGAATTCCCCAGAAAGCCCCAGCATGTCTAGCAATACCAGTAGTAGTAGCGAGCTGAAGATAGGAAGAATTCCCAGTCGCATAGTACAACCAAGCTCCACCCCAAATAAACTCATCCCAGTAACTAGTAGAATTATAGAAAATCGAAGCCTCATTACCAGCACTGTATCTGCCTCGCTGCTCCCTGGAGAACCTAAAGAGCGTTTTGGCACCATGGACAAGTTTCTGCGAATAGGCCTTGTTGTCCTTAAAAACAATAGATGCAGAAGCCAAAGCAGCAGCCATTTCAGCTGCAAGATCCGAACAACTACTACATTGTGATACAGGTCGATCATAATCAATGTCCTCAGGACGCATCCAACAATAATGATCGTTTTCACTTGTACTCCCACCACTTGTATCGCCCTTCCCAACCTTTCAAAAACCACGAATCAGAAAAATAAAAATGTGATCTTGTCTACTAAGGAAATAAAGTCTCATTTTTTATTTCTTAAATAGCTAAATGCAAACAAATTGAATCGATCAACATATAAATCATTTAGATCAAAATGTGTACCTGTGAAATCATCACAGAAATAGAATCCGCAGTATGATTGAAGGTCTTGAGAAAATAATCAGCACCCCATTTGATAATGTCTTTAACATGGTTGAGTTCACCAGCAGCTTCATATTTAGCACTGTACTCAATCACACTCCAACTCAGCATAGTCATGGCAAAAGATGCTGGGAAATGAAATTTAATAGCATCCCCAGCATCGTAATAGCCTCCCACCAGATCTTTCGTAATACTTGAACTCGACGAAGTCGATTTCCCATCATTCAAACATGAATTACCTCTCCACGACACATTATTATGCTTGGGCAACCTCCCAGCTGTAAATCAATTCAAATAAGCCCCATTAGCAAAAACTCTGATATAGAATGTAAATACAATTTTCAGTTTTCAGAAACAGTTTCCAGATTCAACCTTAGACACTAGCGTGAAATCAGAAAAAAAAAAAATTGTTCTTTTTCATTTCTCCGGGATATAGTACATTTTAATCAAGCCCGTTTGGTTAAAAAGAAGTCATCTTGAGCTCAGATATTAGAATTATTTCTTAATTTTCGAAGAATATTTTCGGATCAGAAATTATAAGCAAAAGAGAAGCTAGATCAAAGACATACATTTCTGAGCATTGAAGAACATGAGGGCCTTGTGAAGAGCGAGGGTGTAATTATCAGGAGGGGCATGAGAATGATGATGACGTGGCACAGTCTTGACAATAAGAGTGATAAAACCAGCCAATAAGGCGGATACGAGGAGAGTTCCGACCGTCCAAACGAAGATCTTACGGCTCACAATGATACATCCCAGATCTACATACTTCTTCTTCTTCTGTTCAGTGGGACCCAAAAGCCAACTCTGCTGCGTCTCATCCAACGGTCTCGACAACGCCGCTCGATCGAAGTCCTGCAGATTCCTGCTGCGGTCGTCGTCGGTGGCGGAGTCCGCCGTGTTTATCTCCAGGGGACCGCCCCATGGATCTCTGCCGTACATGCTCATTTTGCGTGAACTCTGAGCTGAGACAGATGTACCTGTCAATGAAGAGGATGTGAAGAGAGAGAGACTGAAGAGTTAAGTTTAAGTAGAGAGGAAGAGTAGCGATTGGATTTGGTAATGCATTCATGACACTGTAATGCATTCATGACACTAAGTGGGTGTCTCTCTAAGCTTATAAGTTGGTCAAAAATTAAGTTGACCTATTTATTTATAACATTTTTTAGCTTATAAATTGAGTTTATAAGCCAAAAAAAAATAAGTTGGGGAGGAGATACTTTTTTTTCTTGGCTTATAAGCACTCTGCTTATAAGCTAATTTGACCAAATATATTACTATATTATCCTTGTTTAATTTTAAAATTCCTTAGTATACCCTTATTTAATATAGTACCTTTTTTAGTCATTTTATAATAAAATATACTTATAAACCATATTTTATCAAATATGTCAACTACTTATCAGTCACTTATAAGTATTTTAACCAAACACGTAATTGCTTAAAATTTCAAATACTTATACGCTAAAATAAGTTCAGACAAACATCCCCTAACAGGTCTACTAATCGACATGGACGGTCCGCCTGTTCTCCTTACTTTTTCCTCTGTATTTTTTAGTTCAACACTGGAAACCCCCAATGTTTGGTAAAATGACACTAACCTCCCACTTAATATCAATTCAGTTGGACTCTTCAACTAAAACTAATTTGAATATATCTTATGATAAATAATAATCTTACTCTTACACATCCCAAAATCACAATAGAGCATTTACAAAGGAATCTTATAAATATTTTTATACAAAAAATAAATGAAAAAGTGAATATAATGAGTTTAATTTTTTGTTCTACTCTTCTATTATTTTTTTTTCCCACCTCACTTGATATCTTTGTTAGATTTCTTTGTAAGTATAGTATTATTGCTCAGACATACACTAATTGATATAACAAATAAAAACTTACAAAGATTTTCATACAAAGTGATGTGCTAAAAAATGAATAAAAGAGTGAATATAAAAAGTCAAACTCATCATATTTACTCTACTATTTATTTATTTTTATTTTTTTACAATATCACTTTATATAGAAATCTTTGTAATATTTCTTTGTACGAGTAGTATTACTAACAAATTTATTAACCAATGGGAAGATTGTTGTTAGCAATGTTCCAAAAACTGGACCGGATTATGACCCATTCAAGGGTCCAGTTTTCGGTTTGACCAGTTGGATCGGTCAGTTGGACCGTATACTGTAGAAATATTTTTAGTCCCTAAATATTTGAAATTCATCAAAAACACCCCTATAATACTCCCTTAAGATTTGAAATCTATCCAAAACACCCCTATCGCGCGAAGAGACTAGTGATGGTGACGACCGCAATGATCGACGGCCAATCGAAGTTTGGAATCATGGGGCTTTTGATGTATAGGTGCTGGCGAATCTAATGGTGGTGCTAGGGAATTCCATCGGCATCGGAACTCGCCGGAATCAACAAAAGAAGTCTGACGGTCGAGTGAACTTCAGGTGGACGGTGAGCGACGAATGCTGGACGACAGCCACTGAAAATGATTGAGTTTTGTCGTGGAGATGCCGTTAAGTCTAATGGTGGTGTTTTCTCCCTCTAAAGATGCCGGAATCTGGCGGGATTAAGTTGCGATTGGACTGCAATTCAATACTATTCCGACGGTCCAACCGTAGCTCAATTCGGTTTGATTGAAAATAGCGGTTTTCAGAGGATATCGAACCTAATATGCCACCAGTTACCGGTTGAATCGGTCCGGTCCGATCCAGTTTTCAGAACATTGCTAATTATAATATCTAAAATTGTGCAGATTTTGACCAAGTAGAAGGTTGTGTGGACTTTTGCGCTGAGATATGCAAGAAGAAAAACTAGTTGTTGCATTCAAGTTTGTACACACAATGTACTAGAAATAAAACAGAATTAAATGAGATGAATTGACATCAATGAAATACATAAGGTTCTATTAATAATATTATGGATTATGCCTTAATTTATATATCTGTTAGAAATCACTTCATTATGTTATGCTTCCTTTTCTCTTTTAAGAAATCATCAAATCTTATGTGGATATTGAAGTTAAAGGGGGGAATGAGTACAACCACATACAAGGACGGATCCACATGGGGTCAAGTGACCCCACTTGGGTTTTATTTTTCAAATTTTTTTTTCAATTTTGCCCCATAGAAAAACTAAATTACAAATTACAGTAAATTAAATTAATTACAAATTTTGACTTCCTCTAATAATATCTTTCTCCTTTTTTTCCCCCAATCCCAACTTTTTCTCTTGTCCAATGTGCCCCACTCCATCTCTCTAATCCCAATTTTTTTCTAATAATATATTAAAATTTATGCAATCATTTAATTTTGTATTTAGTCTATTTATAATGAAATATTTACTTAGCTTTACAAATGAACTTTCTCAAGTACTACAAAAAAAAGATCAAGATATTGTAAATGCTATGAATTTGGTTGAAACGTGTAAACAAGCTTTACAATTGATGAGGGATAGTGGATGGAAAAATTTACTTAGCAAAGTTTGTTCTTTTTGTGCCAAATATGACATTGATATTCCAAATATGGATGACAAATTTTTTATTCAAGGGTGATCACAACGTAAGACTAAGGTTGATCACAACGTAAGACTAAGGGTATCACAAACGTGCATCATTACTATATTGAAGTATTTTAGTGTCCTAGATATGCAGCTTCAAGAGTTGAATAGTCGTTTCAATTAGGTAAACATTGAATTGCTTATTTGTTTGGCATGCTTATGTCCAAATGAAAATTTTGTTGCTTTTGATAAGCAAAAATTGATGCGCCTTGCTTAACTTTATCTAGAAGATTTTTCTAACTTAGAACTCATAGCACTTGATTCTCAATTTAAAATTTACATTTTGGATGTACACTCTAATGTCAAATTTATGGTATTGAATGAGATTGAAGATCTTGCAAGAGTGATGGTTGAAACTAAGAAGGATATAGTGTTTCTATTAGTTTATATGTTGATAAAATTAGTATTGATTTTACTGGTTGCACTGCTAGTGTGGAGAGAGCATTTTCAGCAATGAATGTTGTGAAGAATCGTTTGCGAAATAGAATGAGTGATTAATGGTTGAATGATAGTTTAGTTGTGTATATAGAGAAGAATGTATTTTATAGTATTGATAATGGAGTCATTACACAATATTTTTAAAAGATGAAATCTCGTCGAGAGCAATTATAGATGTATTAATTAATGAGAATTTTATTAATACAAATATTTGTGTTTATTTATATTTATATTTATGTTAATTGTTACTTTACCCTTTGATCCCCCTAAGTTTCATTCCTGGGTTTGCCCCTGACCACATATATACAACCAACTTGACGATGTGGGACAAATTCAACTTCAATACCTCCCCCACAGTCAGATGTTATGCTTCCTTTTCTCATTTAACAAATTAACGAATCTCATGCAGATATAGATAAAGTGAGCTTAGGTAAAACTCAAGTCCAAAAGCTAGCTCAAGGGAAGAGAGAGTCTAATGACATATATACATCATAACAATTTACCAACTTGGCGATGTAAGATAAATTCAAGTTCAATACCCTCCCTCACGCTCAACATGCAAGGCCGGTCCAAACCCAATGTGGGATAAATTCAACTTCAATAGATATATACATAATTTCATATAAAAACAGTGAGATACATACATACATACATACATGAAACAACCAAGCCCAGGATTATCAGATTTTGGATCATATATTATCAAGTCCAGCGGTCCAGCCATATTTTTCACTAATGAAAAAAGAAATTGCGTGAATGAGTTAATTAGCTTATTAACTTAATTGTTGAACCAATAAGTTTGTGCCTAGTCAATCACAGAGCAGCACCAATACTAATGCAATTAATTATATTGTAAAAATTAATGCATATGAGTTTTCTTCATTTTGCCTTAACTAATTAAGGACACAATAAAAATGTAAAACATTAATTATGTCCTCTGTCTCTTTAAAAAAAGATTAATTTGAATTCTTTAAATGGTAAATTATCCATTATAAATTACTTACCATTTTAATATATATTTAGAACCTTTTCATAATCTAATTAAATACACACATATATATGGCAAAATAATTAATATTCACTATATATGACTAACAGCACATTGATGAGAGTTTTAACCATGGTTGAAGTTTCTTAACCTATAAATTAATTAGCCCTTGGAAAGGCTAATCAGTTGCAGATTGAAGCAAGATGGAGAGCAAAGGGGTTAGTGTTAGTGTTAGTGTTATGTTGGTTGTGCTGGTGATAGTAGTGTGTGCGGGAGGGGGAGATGCCATGGCACAATACGACTGCTACAAGTTATGCATGCATGTATGCACTTTCTATAAAGAAGCATGTATGAAAGTATGTAAGGAGAGGTGTAAACACTCGGCCACTCTGCAGGATCACATTCACTTCTGCAAACTCGGTTGTTCACTTCATCACTTCAACAAATTGGCCCACGGTATATATATTTGTTCTCTCTATGTGTGTGTAATTCCCTCTTGTTTTTCTCTCTTTCTAACGCTTTCTATATACGTTGTTTTTGCAGATGCAGATAAAGTGGGGAGCTGCATAAACGAATGCTCAAATAAATTTTGAAGCGTCTTTGGTTCAGGATAATTAATAAATTACTTATAAGATCAGCGAATGTATTTGATCTGTATTCAAGGATCAATAAATTGTTATTCTCAAGTACTTTTTCAGTGAGTTTACATAATGGCATTGAATGCCTGCGTATGAAGAGTTTTACAAGAAATAGTGGCCAAGACTTCGTTTTTAATTTTCACAGTTTTCGATATAAATTCTAGCATTCATCAAACCAACTAAAAATGCTACCTAAATTACACTAGTAAGTTAAAATTTTTCCATGAATATTGCTATAACGATATAAAAGTAATTAAGATTAAACAACTCAAATATATCATGAAATCCAAGAACAATGAAATATATAAAGCAGTAAAAACCCGTGGAAGAAGTCATGTCAGCTCGAAGAACATACGATGAAAGCTAGTCTTATATGGTGGCGTTTGTTTTTTAATCTAAATTTTATTGTATAGTATCGAATCAATTTATTTATTGAATAGATTTGAATAACTGAATTTCAATGATTCATTTCATACACAATTTATTTAATAAATCGACTAAACAGATCATAATAAATAATCTTATGCAGAAATGAATCATGAAAGTTCAAACAATTGCTGCACATTGTAAGGCCCTGTGACATTTGGTACTCCGCTCCAAATAAGCTCTGCCAATTGGCTGTTCGCCTTTTCTGTGGTGTGGCCTCCATCAAAGAACACATACTCACTAGGATTTGAGCAGAGATTGTAAGCATCTTTTCCGGTAAATCCCCCTCCACAATTTTGTCCATTAAATTGCCCAGTGCCACAACATGCTATTATCCCTTCTTTAAAACCTTCAAGACACAATTAAATATGGAGTTTAAGTATAAATTAATCACTTGCATTAATTAAAAGCCATTCAAAGTTAATATATGATAGCTATATAGAAACATACCATATTTTGAAGCATGGTTAATTCTATCAAGAAGTGCGGTATAATAATCAAATATGGAGTATTTGAAGCCAGTTAAACGCGATTCTAACTTCTTAAGAGCGTTTGAGAGAGCTCTATTGTGCATTGTTGCATGTACCAAAAGGTTTGTACTACAACTTCCGTTGAGTTGAGGATAAAATTGTTTCATCAATGGCATACAACCCAATGGTCCAACATTCTGGAACGCAAATTTCCTTCCACCTAGCTCATATATTTCCTGCAAAGAATTGAAACCCCATATCAATATTAAGAAAACTTTTGTTAAATTGCAATGTAATAATAGATTGATTGAGAGATTACTACTGATCTTATTATACCTTGAGTGCATTAGTTAAATTGCCAACCACCATCCTTTGGAACTGCTGTCGTTGAGCTAGAGTCGCATTAGGGTTTTTGTTGTTGAAGCTAAAGTAATCGTTCCCTCCCATGCTAATTAAGAAAACAGATCTCTTCAGGACCTCTTTGTCTAATGAACTTGCCACCTTCTTGAAATTGGTTAGTTGTCCTGGAAGGCTTATCTGTAATTGATTACTTAATTGTTTAATGATCATGTCCAAGACTAACTTCATTAATTACAATTCAAGAAAAGAGAAAAAAGGAAAGACACACATACCAGGCCAGGCATAGTGTCAAAAACACCTGATCCAGCTGAAGCAAAGTTGACTCCATCGCTGAAGTTTGCTCCTGGTTGTAGGTATGGTGGAACCATATTCAAATTCCCATACTTGGCTGAAACCACAATTATATTAATTAACTCGGATTAATAAATTAGTACTTAAATTCTTAATTTTAGGATTTTTTACCGATAAAGTCTGGGACTATGAGGCCATCTGATACTCTTCCAGTAGATTGATTGTGGAAAGTTATTCCATACGGATAGTATGCTTGTGCAACTCTCATGCTACTATTAAGGTACTTATTATTTCCTGCATCAAACAGTGAATCTCCAAACACGAACAAAAGCTTATGCTCTTGCCCATCGCAAACTCTTGGGTTGAGACTTATTGAACCTAAAATTATGACAAAAAGGAAATAACTTAGGCTTGCCATGAATGAGAATCTAAATCCTTCTTCAATATTGTAGTGATCAGACGATGTGTTACATCCATAAATATATATTTTCATATTGAACTAATTAACTAAATATTGTTGAGTTTTGTTGTAGGAAAATTCTATTTTAAACAGTATTTTGTCTTGAGAGATGATTTTAATTAGTATTCATATTGAACTAATAACTAAAATATTGTTGAGTTTGTGTAAGAATATTAATCACATGGTGATGTATAACATTTTTCTGTTATACCTCAATGATCAACAAAATGGACTTTGATTTAAATTCCAATGTCGAACAATTCAAAAGCACAAAAAGATAATTCTTTTCGGAATAACATAACTTTTAATAACTGATTAAACTAAAGTTAATTATAACAAAATTTAATGACTAAACCATTACCATTATAGCCTATGAAAATAGTTGGGAAAACTAATATCCTATTTTCGGTTTATACCTCTCAATAAGTAAAAGCAATGACCACACAATAAACCTTGAAAATAGGTCTTCGGTCATCACGTTTACATCTTTAATAAGGAGATAACCATCAAGACCATGATCACACGATGATATGCATCGTAGAAATCAAGTGAACTAATTTCTGGTCAACCCTTTTTGAATGGTTGTTGAAGTTACAAGGCTAAGTCTGTAAACTTTTTCAATACCAATTCACGTTAATTACTATATAATTTGGGAATATCAATTGATGGTACATGTTTCTAACAATAACTAAAAAAGAGTAAATGACATGTTCCACCCAAGGTTAGTGAAATCCTAGGTTGGTATCCATGATTTTATAAATTCCAGATCCACCATTAAATGGATGTCGTTAGTGACAACATAGGGGCAATGGTTCTTTTACCAAATTACCCTTGGACCTTCTCCTTCTTCATCTCCCCTTCTCTTTTCCACAGCCCATTCCAAACCACCCATCCCTAACCACCACACGGCCGCCTTCTTTTTCTTTACCCATTCTTTTTTTTCTTCCTCTTCTTCTTCTTCTCTCCTCTCCTCCTTCTTTTCTCTTTCTTGCTCCTCATCTCTTGTTTTCCCTTTCCCTGTCGGAATAAGCTCTTCTTCTCTCAAACAAACCTCAGTTTCATTTCTCTCCCAAGTGAACTCTGCGTTTCCAATCTAGGTTTTTAGGTGGGTTGTGGCTGAGTTTGTGGTGGTTTTGGGTGGGTTTGTGACTGAAATTTGTGAGTGATTTGATGTTGGTTTGGGTGGTTTTGAGGCTGAATTTGTGAGCGATTTGGTGGTGGATTTGGGGTGGGTTTGTGGCTGAATTTGTGAGTGATTTGGTGGTGGTTTTTGGGTGGGTTTGCAACTGAATTTGTGATTTGTTTGGTGGTGGTTTTTGTGTGGGTTTGTGGCTGAATTTGTGAGTGATTTGGTGGTGGTTTTTGGATAGGTTTGTGGCTGGATTTATGAGTGATCTACAGATCTAGTGATGGTTTTTGGGTTGCTTTTGTCGCTGAATGTGTGAGTGATTTGGCGGTGCTTGTTTGGCGATGGGGCTTTGGGGTTTAGAGGGATTGTGATGGTGGTGGATGAGTGGAGAGGTGGTGGGTGGTGGTGGGGACTTCGGGGGGTTTCGGTCATAATGGTGTTGAAAGGTGGTGGTGAATGGTGATGGCTAGATGGTGGTGGTGATGGTGATTCCGCCAGAATCAGACGGGTGGGCCTGAAATGGCAATCGTTTTGAAATGAAGGAAAAAGAAGAAGATGGGAGGTGGAGGCAGAGATGAAGAAGAAATGGGAAGGGAAGAGAGAAAAATACAATTTTAGCCTTTAATGGATAAAATAAAGGAAACGGTATCAATTTAAGGGTGAGAATCTGGAATTTATGAAACCAGGGGTACCACTCTAGGATTTCAATAAACCTTGGGTGGGAACATGTCGTTTACTCACTAAAAAAAGAGAAACAAGTCTTTTTAATAAGAAAAAAAAACAAATGTTTATATGCATGCTAACCAAATGAAAAACTAGGCCTAAATGTGTTACAACTAGGGGTGTCAGCCAAGCCGAGCTAGCTTGTGAGCGGCTTGTTATGAGCAATGAGTCTAGTTCAAGTGTCATCCGGCTCGACTCAACAAGGCTTGCGAGCTTTCACTGGCTTGATTGAGTTTTAGGGCGATATTTACAAGTATTGGGGGTGTCATGTAAATTGACATGTAAAACTTTGTAAAAAAGACAAATGACCCACAATGCCCAATTAATCGAAATTTCAAAATAGATGTTCAAAATTCGCAAAAGGCAAAACACATTTCAAAGAAAAAACCCTAACCCTGAATTAGACAGCATTGATTTCCATCGACCACTGCTTCAACCGGTTGATTATCCGTCGACCACCACCTCTTCACGCTATCTCCTTCGTCGACGACTATTGAAACCAGTCTCCACACAAAACCGCTTCCAGACGGCTATTACAAATTTACAATCCATCTCGCTCTCTCTCTCGCCGACCGCCTCTCTCAATATTTAACCTCCATTTTTTATACTCCTCTCATTAGATGACCTAGTCACTGTCTTTCCTTCTCTTTTTCCAACTCTTTAACATGTTTTTCGGCATGTATTTTTGGGATATCGTTTAAGAAGTTTAATGGCGAACACTTCCAGAAGAACACTACAAGTGCTAGTAATAATATGTCTAGTATTGTAGTTACTAAGGTAAATCCTTTTGAAGGTTTTAATCATGCTCGAGTTTGAGCCAGCTCGTATAAAAAACGAATTGAGTCTCGAGTTCAATTTCCCTGGCTTGTCAGGCTCGAGAATTGACTTGACCTTGCCAAAGTCCAAAACGAGTCAGGCTCGTTTAAGCCAAAACTCGACTCGACTCAACTAGTTTACAGCCCTACCTAAATCCAAGGAAAAGCCCAAGCCAAAAGACCAGTCTGATAGATGGGAGAGCCTCTAGGCTTAAGTACCACACTTGGTGGGTGTGAGATCTCGATGTAGGATCCTAATTGGAAACCAACACCCCCCCCCCCCCCCTCTCAAGAGCAAACGTCCATGGTAGCTTTTCACTCTATTGACACTTACCTGATGGCAGCCCCCCCTTAAGAGCCAACGGCTATGATGGCTTTTCGCTCTATCAACACTCACTTGATGGTAGCCATTTCCTCTTTTGGGGGGCTTCACTCACTTATCAGTTATTCGATGTAGCACCCCTTACCAAGGAATAGTCATTTCCGCAACCCAACGAGAGCACCAATATTAGAACTCAAGTCCAAAGGAGAGTTCAACCCAAAAGACCGGCCTGATAAGTGGGGGAGCCCTTAGGCTTAAGTACCACACTTGGTGGGTGTGAGATCCCGATGTGGGATCCTAACAAAATGTCTTTTGTGATTGTCAACTACATAAACATATAGTTTTTTTTTTTTNGAATCTAAATCCTTCTTCAATGTAGTGATGAGACAATGTGTTACATCCATAAATATATATTTTCATATTGAACTAATTAACTAAATATTGTTGAGTTTTGTTGTAGGAAAATTCTATTTTAAACAGTATTTTGTCTTGAGAGATGATTTTAATTAGTATCATATTAAACTAATAACTAAAATATTGTTGAGTTTTGTTGTAAGAATATTAATTCACATGGTGATGTATAACATTTTTCTGTTAACCCTCAATTATCAACAAAATGGAATTTGATTTTTAACAGGATCTGAAACAATAACTGGATCAGATACAGTCTGAGCTGTCGTATGAACTGTAGAGTCAAGAACAGGAGCTATTAGAGGATCCTTAGAACCATCCTTAACAGGATCATGAATTTTAGAAACAGGCCGAAAAACCTGCTTTACAGAATTCCAATGTCGAACAATTCAAAAGCACAAAAAGATAATTCTTTTCGGAATAACATAACTTTTAATAACTAATTAACTAATGTTAATTATAACAAAATTTAATGACTAAACCATTACCATAAGCCTATGAAGAACAGTTGGGAAAACTAATATTCCTATTCTCGGTTTATACATGTCAATAAGTAAAAGCAATGACCACACAATAAACCTTGAAAATTAGGTCTTCGGTCATCACGTTTACATCTTTAATGTTAGAAGTTTAATTTGTCCCACATCGCCCTAATAGCAGACTGTTATGGTGTATATAAGTGATTGGGCTCCCTCCTCCCTTGAGCTAGCTTTTGGGAGTGAGTTCTATCCAAGCCCACTTTATCATTTAATAAGGAGACTTAACCATCAAGACCATGATCACACGATGATATGCATCGTAGAAATCAAGCGAACTAATTTTTCGTCAACCCCTTTTGAATGGTTGTTGAAGTTACAAGGCAAAGTCTGTAAACTTTTTCAATACCAATTCACGTTAATTACTTATTATTAATTTTGGGAATATCAAATTGATGGTACATGTTTCTAACAATAACTAAAAAAAGAGAAACAAGTCTTTCTAATTAGAAAAAAAAAATGTTTATATGCATGCTAACCAAATGAAAAACTAGGCCTAAATGTGTTACAACTAGGGGTGTCAACCGAGCCGAGCCAACTTATGATCGGCTTGTTGTGAGCAACAAGTCGAGTTCAAGTGTCATCCGGCTCGGCTCGACAAGGCTTGCGAGCTTTCACTGGCTTGATTGAGTTTTAGGGCGATATTTACAAGTAGTGGGGGTGTTTTGTAAATTGACATGCAAAACTTTGTAGAAAAGACAAATGACCTACAATTCCCAATTAATCGAAATTTCAAAACAGATGTTCAAAATTCGCAGGCAAAACACATTTCAAAGAAAAAACGCTAACCCCTAAATTAGACAGCCTTGATTTCCATCAACTACCGCTTCAACCGACTGATTATCCGTCAACCACCGCCTCTTCTCGCTATCTCCTTCGCCGATGACTATTGAAACCAATCTCCACACAAAACCGCTTCTAGATGGCTATTAGAAATTTACAATCCATCTCGCTCTCTCTCTCGCCGGCCGCCTCTCTCAATATTTTAACCTCCATTTGTTATACCCCTCTCATTGGATGACCTAGTCACTCTCTTTCCCTTCTATTTTTTCCAACTCTTTTAACAAGTTTTTCGGTGTGTGGTTTTGGGATATCGTTTTAAGAAGTTTAATGGCGAAAACTTCCAGAAGAACACTGCAAGTGCTAGTAGTAATATGCCAAGTACTGTAATTACTAAGGTAAATCCTTTTGAACGTTTTAATAGTGCTCAAGTTTGAGCCAACTCATGTAAAAAACGAATCGAGTCTCGAGCTCAATTTCCCTGGCTCGTCAGGCTCGAGACTGACTCGAACTCACCAAAGTCCAAAACAAGTCAAGCTCATTTAAGCCAAAACTTGACTCGACTCGACTAGTTTACAACCCTAATTAGAACTTAAGCCCAAGGAGAGCTCAAGCCAAAAGATCGGTCTGATAGGTGGGAGAGCCCCTAGCTTAAGTACCACACTTGATAGGTGTGAGATCCCGATGTAGGATCCTAATTGCACCCCCCACCTCTTCTCAAAAGCAAACGTCCATGACAGCTTTTCAGCTTTTCACTCTATCGATACTCACTCGATGGCACCCCCCCCCCCCCCCCCCAAGAGGTAACAGCTATGATAACTTTTTGCTTTATCGACACTCACCCAATGGTAGCCATTTCCCCCTTTGGGGGGCTTCATTCATTTAGCAGTTATTCGATGTAGCACCCCCTATCAAGGAGAGCACACTGCACCTTAATCTACCTTCACTCACCTATCAATTATTCGATGCAACACCCCCTATCAAGGAGAGCACACTGAACCTTAATCTAACTTATAGATAGCCATTTTTGCAACCCAAAGAGAGCACCAATATTAGAACTCAAGCCCAAATGAGAGCTCAACCCAAAAGATCGAGCTGATAAGTGGGGGAGTCCTTAGGCTTAAGTACCACACTTAGTGGGTGTGAGATCCCGATTTGGGATCCTAACAAAATGTCTTTTGTGATTGTCAACTACATAAACATATGGTTTTTTTTTTTCTTGAAATGGGTTGCCCATTTCTCTTTTGAATAACTTTTTCTTTCATTGATTCAAATCAATTGCAANTTACGGTTTTGGTTCGACACGAGACCGACTCACACAATTCTCCTCCACCCTCTACGATCCCCTAAACCTACAAGGCAAGGTAAATCAATGAAATGGTTTCCCGACACTCTAGGTATAATCTATCCTGTCTCACCCGATCACTCAAGTTCGATTGGTTAAAGACTATCATTGAACGTCGATAAACGCTACAAGGCAATACCACTAGTTGGTACGCGATTAACAAATACAATTTGTCAACACGTAATATCCAATCAACCAACTTCACAATAAACGCAACAATAGTAGAAATTAAATTAAATCCGAACACAACTCAATTACAATCGATGCGAAGTAATGAAAAGCAATATTCATCATTTAATTATTTCAAACCAACGTTTATCATTCAGCAAGTTCTATGAAAACATTAAATCATAATGGACAACAATATTCATCACAAGTTATGCTCAAATCATATTAAAGTATCGAAATCAATCATGAAACGAAAACAAATATAATCCGAAGCACAATAATACCAAATGTCCTATAATCGGGCTCATCCAACTAGTTGAGAGCTGATGAGGAGAGTCGTGGAGTCAATCCCGATCTCACCTATGCCGTAACAGACAACCGGGAGCTTAGCCGCTCATGGTGGTGATGACGGAGGCTGAAACGGTGGAAACGGAGCTGACCATGGCGGAGAGGAGGTAACCGACAGCGATATGATGCGAAGAAGGGGCGAAAACGACCAATGGACAGCCCGGAATACGAACAGCCGCACTTCGCCGGAAAACGTTAATTTTCCAGCGGGTCTTCCGGAAAACGGTGGCGAAAATGGGATCCGAAGGTACCGATGGAAAGCTCTGGTGATGGGGAGTTCAGATCAGGTCCTGGGGAGGTGAGAAGTCGCTGGAAATGAGCAGGATATGGCCTGGAAGATGAAGAGGCGCGACGGCAAAATTGCGGATTCCGGCGGTTTTCGCAGCGGCTGAAGCTAGGGAAGTGTAGATCCGGCAGTGGAGAAGGGAGATCGACCCCTGGGGAGCTGAGACGTGGCCGGAAAATAGCCAAAACTATCCTGGAAGATGAAGAGTCGTGGTGGTGGAAGATGAAACGCCGCGGCTGCTTCCTTGATTCACGGTGGTGGTCCGAGACGATGGGATGACGACGATCTGTGCACGAGGAAGCCAACGAGTCGCCGGAGGTCGCCGAAAATGGAAGACGAAGGGTCGCCGGAAAAGATGATGAACAACGCCCCTGGAAAACGCGAACTGCATTTTTCTTTTATAGAATAAATTGTAAAATATCAGTTTGGTCCCTATATAATTGAAAAGTGACAAAATCAACCCCTTAAAACATGACATTTTACCCCCTAAACAGCATAAATGAGACAAAATCACCCTTAATCCATAAACCACAACTTAATATCAACTCATATCCTTAATCCATAAACCACAACCTAATATCAACTCATATACTTTCCAAAATCATTCCAAACACGTTAAATTCATAAGAAAAATATTAGGAAGCGATTTTCGTGAATAAATTCATAAATTCTTTAATTATCTCAATATACTTCAATTTAATTACACATGGGGTATTTTTACCACCAAAATAGAGTCACTTTCATGACTCTAACACTGCTTCCTCGTGCACAGATCGTCGTCATCCCATCGTCCCGGACCACCACCGCGAATCACGGAAGCAGCCGCGGCGTTTCATCTTCCACCACCGCGACTCTTCGTCTTCCAGGCCAGTTTTGGCTGTTTTCCGGTGACGTCTCAGCTCCCCAAGGGTGGATCTCCCTTCCCCATGGCCGGATCTACACTTCCCTAGCTTCAGCCGCCACGAAAACTGTCAGAATCTGCCATTTTGCCGCCGCGCCTCTTCATCTTCCAGGCCAGATCCTGCTCATTTCCGGCGACTTCTCACCTCCCCAGGACCTGATCTGAACTCCCCATCACCAGAGCTTTCCATCGGTACCTTCGGATCCCATTTCCGCCACCGTTTTCTGGAAGACCCGCCGAAAAATTAACGTTTTCTGGCGAAGTGCGGCTGTTCATATTCCGGGCTGTCCGTTGGTCGTTTTCGCCCCTTCTTCGCATCATATCGCTATCGGTTACCTCCTCTCCACCATGGTCAGCTCCGTTTCCACCGTTTCAGCCTCTATCATCACCACCATGAGCGGCTAAGCTCCCGGTTGTCTGTTACGGCATAGGCGAGATCGGGATTGACTCCATGACTCTCCTCATCAGCTCTCGACTAGTTGGATGAGCCCGATTATAGGACATTTGGTAGTATTGTGCTTCGGATTATATTTGTTTTCGTTTCATGATTGATTTCGATACTTTAATATGATTTGGGCATAACTTGTGATGAATATTGTTGTCCATTGTGATTTAATGTTTTCATAGAACTTGCTGAATGATAAACGTTGGTTTGGAATAATTAAATGATGAATATTGCTTACATTACTTCGCATCGATTGTAATTGAGTTGTGTTTGGATTTAATTTAATTTCTACTATTGTTGCGTTTATTGTGAAGTTGGTTGATTGGATATTACGTGTTGACAGATTGTATTTGTTAATCGCGTACCAACTAGTGGTATTGCCTTGTAGCGTTTATCGACGTTCAATGATAGTCTTTAACCAATCGAACTTGAGTGATCGGGTGAGACAGGATAGATTATACCTAGAGTGTCGGGAAACCATTTCATTGATTTACCTTGCCTTGTAGGTTTAGGGGATCGTAGAGGGTGGAGGAGAATTGTGTGAGTCGGTCTCGTGTCGAACCAAAACCGTAACGGCAACATTTTATTATAAAGTCTTTATTTGTTTTAATTTCACTATTTCATTATTTGCATTTAGTCTATTTAGTTTCATTAATCCATTGCCAATTTCATTTCACTACTTAAAATACATTAGGTTATTAGTCTTGCTCCCTGTGGATTCGATCCTGCTTACCGCTACTACGGTACTTAGGTTTAATTTTTAGACCGTGACGATCGGTCTGACAATAGTCCATCTATGGAAATAGAATCCGCACCCGTATTTATTGTTTGATTATCTTTTGTCCATAATGCACATGCAGCAATACTCAGCTTTGTACTAGAATGTAAAATCAATTTTGTTTTGGAAGGACTTGCAATTCTGATAAACTTTACTTTAGTTTTTAAAAGAAAATTACAAGATAAAGTCTTATATAATGATATAATTAGAGGTCTATGCTGACAATTTTCTAAGCAATTGAGAAGAAAGTCCTCTTTCATTGATGGTATTTGTTATGGCTCCCGATATGCATATTACTTAAGCAAGATGACGTGGTATATTTCTTTCATTGAAGATTACTTCCTTTTCTTCAAATTATTGATAATTTAACAATTTAGAAAGTAACTACAGTTCTAGAGTTTAAAATGAAGAGGCCCTGTCAGTCCATGTATAGTCAGGACTTTGCAGCGACATGACAAATTAGAAGGTTAATTTTGCGGCTGAATCCATTTATTCAACCGAATATCATACAAAAAAGGTAGATTTAACAAGTCAAATAGAATCGCGAAAGACTGCAAATCATGATACAAAAGCTAGATTAACATGTAATAAATATAGTACAATACTGGTCATTATTCCTTTTGATCTTCTCTTCATCTCATATAGACAAAGTTTATTCTTCAAAACACGCCATAGTTGTCTCAGGAATGCAACCTCAAGCCCTTATTATCTTGACCATAATGGTTCCTTTGTCACTACCAAATGCAATCCTGTTCAGAGTAGGAACAGGAGCAGGTCATTTACTGTTTTATAAGGCAAAATCATATCATAAATTCACTGGCAAGTAAACTTGGAACCTAGAAATTATCAACTGCAACACATTGTACCTGTAAGTAGTAGCATCCCATAAGCGGACAGTCTGATCCTCAGAGACTGTAATTATGATGGGAAGCTCAGGATGGATGCACACTGAAGTATCATTGTGAGTGTGGCCTTCTAGTGTTTGGACACAACTTTTGGTTTCATAATTCCAAAACTATTTAAACATGATTTATCAAGGAATGTCAGCTAGACTCATTCGCGACATAAACATATTCCAGTCATGGCTAATGAACAAGTTTTCAAAATGTTTCAAACCTTAGCAGTATAGTCATCAGAACCAGTTAAGAGAGATGATTTATCACTATTCGTGAAGTAATCGAGGCAGTTTATCCCTTTTCGAATGTGCATCCAATGAAAACTTTGCAGCCGATGAGTCTAGATTCCAAATCTAAAGAGGGGAACAATACCATAGCATAAACAGGAGATTTTTACAGAACAAAGAAAATCAGTGATCAATAAAGTATATGCGATATTCAAGTATAACTTTACGGTACAATCAAGTGAGGCACTCGCAAAAGTGTTGACAACACATATGGAAATGTAGGATGAACAGCCACACACCTAATGTAAACTCCATGTGCCTCAAATTCTTTAACCTTTTCCAAGGCGTTGTAGTTGTAGATGCGAATAAATCTGTCATCAGAAGCACAAACAGACCAGTCTTTTCGGGCTATGAACTTTGCTGTCCTTACTGTAAGCACACATTGAACCACAATTTTGTATCTTATTAAGAAAAGAGAGCTATAAAGATAATAAACATTCATAACTAAAATTGATCATCAAGAAGATAGAGAAGCCAAATGTCTATATTATAGAAAATGTATATTACGTACCTGGTGACTCGGTGACCTTGAAAGACTTTTCCAGGGTCTGGAATAGCAGGAAACAAATAAGGTTACGAATAGAAAGTACAAGAAATGTTTATCATTTAAATCAGTGAAAAGAACTACATGACTGTGATAATCAATTGTGTGAGAGGAATTCTTAAAGACAGTTCCCAATAAAGCAGCTTGAAAGGCTTGAAATTGGTTATGTTGGTGTGATTTTGTTGCTGGTACGAACAACGTAATGCTATACCTGAGAATGGTAGTTCCAGCTACACACAGTTCCTGAATGCAAACTTACCAGGATCAAGCATTAGATTATGATGAAATAAACTTTTAGTCTTAAACTTAATCATACACAATAGTATAACGAAACTTCTCAGAGTTTTTGAATTCGGAGTTGAGGAACAATACCATGGTTGAGTTGGATGGTGATCAACAGATTTAACTCTTTCAAATGTGTTGATAAATTCTTTCTGAGAAGAAGAAATTATTTTAAGGAAGTTAGTCAAATAGTTTGACAATGCTACAATATTACAAAGACTGGTGATTTACAATGTAGAGAAGAGTTGTACCTCAACTGCAAGTTTAAGAGGCTGCAACAATTCAAAGGTCCAGTACATAACATGCAATTTGCAGAAACAAAGGAGAAAAATAACATTATATGACATTGATATGTAAATGAGTAGTTAATGAGATAAATAATATATAAATACCATATAAAAGATAGAAAATTAGTTTTTAAAATCATGCCATAAAAAAATAATCACTGGTATATCATAATGTTAAAAATTAAAGAACAGTTTATAACTTATAGGTAGCTCACCGTTTCCATAGTTGAGAATTGATGCTAAAATGAGAATTGATTGATTGAAAAATTTGAAATTGGTTGAAGAGAATGTGGGGAATGAGTTAAATGAACATTTGTATATATATACATACACAATAAGACACCTTTTAGTTTAGACATTTGATAAGAAAAAGACTCCTGTGAGCATCTCGGTATCATAAATTTTTTGCTTCCTTTTGGCCGTGGTTGTTGAGAAGTAGTTGGGCCAACTTGGTTTGCACTTTGGTTGCATGCAGAATAATCAACAATAGGTGAACGGTTCTGAGTACCTTATATTTTTTAGACAAACCAGAATCAAAACTGCACAGTACAGGTTTAAAAAAGAAAGAATCGAAACCGAAATCGCACAGTACAGGTTCTTAAATTCAAGAAACTGAAACCTAAAATGCAGGTTCCGGTTCCTTTCCCAGGTACCATGTAAAAAAANTTATAATGTAATATTATAATTAATTAAATTTTTAATCATTTAATTAAGTATTGTACTAATGTTTATAATATAATGTTATAATTAATTAAGTTATCATACTATAAATTTATAATGTAATGTTATAATTAATTAAAATTCTAATCATTTAATTAAGTATTATGTAAATTACTAATGTTTATAATATAATGTCATAATCAATTAAGTAATCATTTAATTATGTAATGTTATAATTAATTATGTGATATAATGTAATATTATAGTGAATTAAGTAACCATACTATAAATCTTTAATGTAATATTATAATTAATAAAAAAATTAATCATTTAATTAAGTATTATACTAATGTTTATAATGAAATGTTATAATTGATTAAGTAATTATACTATAAATCTATAATGTAATGCTATAATTAATTAAATTTCTAATTATTTAATTAAGTAATATATATACTAAATGTTTTAAGTCAATTAATTAAGTAATAATCAATTAATGTAATACTATAGTTAATTATACTATAAATCAATAAAGTAATGTTATAAAATTATAATTAATTAAGTAATCATTTAACTATAATGTAATGTTATAATTGATTAAGTACGATATTTAAATAGTAATTAAATTTATTAATGTTTATCAATTTATCATATATAATTAATTAATTGCTAATTTACTATAGATATACTTAGAACTTGATAATTGAAGTAAATAACTAAATATCTTATTATTCAATCAAATATATTATTTTATTCAAAAATAATTCTTTTAATAACATTAAAATACTTTTTATTGGATCCTAATTCCAATTATATACTTAATTAATCAAAACTTTAATATTAATATATTATAATATATTAAAATTTTTAATATGGTGTAGTTTATATGTAATAAGTATAATTGTATATTTATTTAATTAGGTTATTCTAAAAATTTAATTTTTTCTATTTTAAATTTTTTATATGTAAAATAATGAAACCCTCCATTATTCACAAATATTTCATTGCAGCCCAAGTTCCAAAACAGGTTCCAAAATAGGATCCAAAACAGGTTCCAAAAATCGGTTTCAAACAAGTTCTAAACCGGGTACCAGCTACAGATTCCAAGCAAGTTCCAAACCGGGTACCCGTTTCAGATTCTTTTTACATGTTCCGATTTCTCCACACATAAGAACCGGAACTGGAACCGCATAGTGTCAGTTCCAATAAAATTGAACTGGAACTTACCCGCACAGTGCCGATTCTGGGTAGGTTTCAGTTCCGGTTCTACCTACAGGTTCTGGTTTTACCCACTACCCGTGCTCATCCCTAAGCAGCATGACTTGTCTTATAGTTATTTGGGGTTATGAATTTTGATTGTATTTCCTCATTCTCATCAACCAACAAGGTGTATGAGGAAACATTATGCATAGAATATAGTCCTTGCATTTGTTCTTCTCTTTCAAGCTCTTCAACAACATCTACAGGAGAATCCGTTGTAGCTCCAGTTGCTCGATCTTTGCCAAATATTCGAGCAAGTTCGTCAAAATAGGGAAATTACTTGTTTCTAAGTCCACGCCCATATTTATTGTTTGATTATCTTTTGTCCATATTGCACATGCAGCAATACTCTGCTTTTGTACTAGAATGTAAAAATCAAATTTCCACGGGTCAGAAATGAAGATCCATCTTCAATTAGTGGCTATTGCTGAGAAACTTCAGATTCTTAATACGACAAATTAAAAAATAAAACGGGCTTACCAAAAATTTATTGGGCCTGCATTTTCATTATAGTTTGAGACTCTTGGGTCTATTATCAGCCCAAGTCCACCAATCTTGGGTTGATTTTTTTCATTTCTCAGAATAAGCAATTGTTTTCAACATGAATTGCTATTTAAATCCCCACCTAAACTCTTTGTAAACCCTTTTATCACTATTTTAAAATCAAAATTAACTATTGAACTAAAATTACCAACCAAAAAAAAAAACCACCATCAACTTTAAATACCAATATTTTCACTGTGAGATAACAAGTTTATCCTTAATGAAATTGTAATTCTCATAATTAAGCTCTTACATGTATTTTCTTGATTATAAACTTTTATTAAAAAAATATATAGTCGAATTCCTCTTGCTTTTCTAAAAACCTGTAATGCATTTAATATATTTATTATAGTGGTTGTCTTGTAGAACTTAGAAAAATTGGTGCCTTTCTATTTTTGAAGTCCGCCCAGCACAAACATTCTTTCAGTATCAAACTTATCGCAGCAGCAGTTTTCGCTTAACTGTCATTAACTTTTTAATTTTTTTATTTATATTTGTCCCCTTTTTTTTTTTTTTAAAATTAAGTTTGTTTTCCCAGATGTTCGCAGTCACATGTTTACAGTAATTTCTATTTTATCAATCACATATTTATGTTTTTTCCGTTCTTTACCATATGCTCCCAAGAATTTTTGGTCCCATCAATAACGTAAGGTCTCAACTGTTGCTTACACGCACAAGGACATTCTCACCAACGAAAGACATCTTTCAGGACAAAATAGTACAAGTCCCCAAGGTCCGAAGGCCAAAGCGGAAAATACATTGGGAACCTATCTATCATGCGTATTTTGTCATACTTCAACAGTTGACACTAGGAGGTTGTGTTGGTCTGGAGGCTCCCAAGTGTAACAAATCCCACATTGAAAGCGTATTGGGGAGGTCTTGGGCTTATAAATGGGGGGAGTCCCTCCACCTAATAGGTTAGCCTTTTGGGTGTGAAACTCCCAGCCCGTGACAAGTGGTATCAGAGCAGACCCAATCCGTCTTTCGATGTCCTACCAAGCGCCCACGCAGGGACGTCCACGTGTGATTGTGGGTCCACATGAGAGTGAGGTGGATGGGTAGGCGGGGGGGCCCCACCTGTGACGAGGGCGTCACAGGATTGGGTGGGGGAGAATAAACAAAGCCCACATTGAAAGCGTATTGGGGAGGTCTTGGACTTATATGGGGGAGTCCCTCCACCTAATAGGTTAGCCTTTGGTGTGAAACTCCCAGCCCGTGACACAAGGCTCAAAGCAAACAATAATTTAGAAATTCATCTATCATGTGTAATTAGAACCTGAGAGAGAAGGTAATTTTATGAAAAATAAATATATATATTAAGATTTGTTTTATTGTGGGGTCAAATAACATACTATTTCAACATTGATCAACGGATGTTATATAACAGATCACAACTCTCGTAACATGACCAAGTGACCATCAAGGCTCATAAATTCTAAAAGGGCAAACCAAATGCCAAGTATGAGGCATGCTTATGAAATGAAAACAATTTGCACCACCCAAACATTTCATGCTCTTCGATTTATCATCATCACATACCTTTCTCAATTACAAATAGTTGGCTTAAAGTAGAGTGGTATCGTTAAAAACCCCCTCAAGCCCTCTTTCAGGCTACATTTGCTTTTTGTGATTATATAAAAGAATTTTGGTTTAGTTTCGATTAGAATTCATGGCTCAATTTTAACGGAAACCTGATACCTTAATCTGCCTCTTAAACATTGTATCTGTTGGAGTGCAAAATGGAATGCAAATTATATGTTTCCTTAATTGTGAAACAATATTGTGTTTCTTTATCTAGGGATTATACACATTATTGCATATTATGTTTCCTTATTGTAAAACTTTGTATAAAGGTATATTTTACAATTCAAAATAATTAAATACTATTAAATTAAATTCATTTAAAGATATCTGTCGACATATTCTCATCCTTTCAATTTGTCTCTCTTGCTCTCTCAAAGATATCTCTCGAACATAATCCGTTGTCTCTCTTGCTCTGTCAATATATCTTTCGAACATACTCCGACAACCTTTTTTTTCTTTGCTGTCTTGCCCACTCAAACTCTGACATTATCTATTAATAGTTTTTTTTTGTTTAATTTAGAACTCTTATTTAAATTCATATATGTATAGCATTCTACTTCTCAATTCTGTTGTTTCATTTAATTAGGATTATTAAGTAAATAAATTAAAATAGCATATTATTCACTCCTTCTCACTCTCTTTTTTTTTTTTTTTTTTTTTTTTTTTTTTCTCTTTAGCGTTTGCGATATTATATTGACATTTATCCCAGTATATATGCAACCTATATATGATAAGATTTTAAAATTATCAGAAAAATTCCAGAACAACTCCCTTTCCATTCCATCCCATTCATTACACAGGTCAATACTCAATAGCCAGTGCGCAATTTACTTCTCTCCATCATCGGTTTTCTCATCACATTCTACTTATTGTAGTGTCTTATCAACCACCTTGTTAAAGCACTAGCACTGGTTGACTTCAACAACTTCAAAATTTTACATCAAATTCAGTAATAACATCTGTGCTCCAATTAAGTTTGTATTCAGTGCCATCTTTAAAAGAAAGAGACCACAAAATAAACAGTACATTCAAACGTTTTCAATTCACCTCATATTTAGCAATACTAATCTATACAGTTGCATAAATCTCAAGACTTTTGAAAATGCGGTCTATCGAAACCATCATCACTTTGTTGATAAGAAAACGTGATCAAGCAAAATCATTAGCCATGAAGAATTAAAATTTTATAATGTCATGATCCATAACCCTAATATAGTAGAACATTTCTATAATCATAATTGTGGGATCGAACTAATTTTATTATTATGAGAAAGTTATAACTCAATAGAAATGAAAGTTACAAAAAATATTGTTTTGAATTAGTTATCCTTAATACAAGTGGTATAAAAGTAGAATAATAAAATTATTAATTGTTACCATTAGACAATAAGAAGAAGAAGATAATCTTTAGTATGATAGTACATAAACACAAAAACAATTGTGCCAAGAAGCTTTAAACATACTTGAGAACATAGAAATATTTTAACTTCAATAAGAAGGTGTATGTGCTAGTAAGTTATTACATATCCACAAGTTCAAAGATGTATAACAACTCTAAAGCATAAATTATTATCCCAAATAACTTTAGATAAATATTTTTATTTCATCTTTAATCTTTAATGTAACATAGTATCTATTTTTTTGCAATATACAAATACTTATTACTCTGTAAAGGCAAGTTCCTTAAGACAAAGACTTAAAAAAATTATAACTTATTACAACGTGGAATTTATTCTTATTTATAACTAACCCAAATTGAAACCGAAATTTTTTATAACTACATAAAGGTTATTCTTATATAGAGTATTATTATAAAAAAGTTCTACTGTATATCTATTTTCTTCATTTCATATTCTTGAAGTGGAGGAGATGATAGTTTTATGTGAGCAATAATTATATATATCATTTCCCATGTCCTCCATCGGATAATCTTTAAAGAGTTTTTGTGTTTGTATTAGTGCAGCCGAGAAGGCTACAAGACGTTGCTACTGCACATAATTGTGATACTGTTTGGTAAGTATTCACAGATTGAGAAGCATGAACAGAAGTCAATGCCAATATTTTCTTTTTTGTTATGAGGGAATCGATTGAATAAGGTTTAAATTTATTAATATTAGTTGTTGAGAATCGTTGGATTAGCAGCCAAAAAAGTTAAGTTTTAGCTAATGCATTATTATCTTTTTGTCGCTGATTTTTTAGAAAGACAAATGGATTATTTTTGTTTTCTGTTTTAATTAATGATTGATTAACACTAAGTCACTAAACACAGCAGTAGAATATTGTTATCCACTGAATCATGATGATAATCTCCTTTGTGGTGCCTTTGTTTAATGATTCAGCGGTAGGAATTGCTGGCAATTTGTGAAAAGAAATGCAGCAGAAAAATGAAAAGATTAAAAGGCAATTAGCATAATCATGGTTAATTGAGAATATAATGGAAAAGTAAAATACATTAATATAATAAACAAAAAAACAAGAGAAACGAAAACAAAGCAACTGTTAATTCTGCCTGCCTCTTTGAAAGTTGCAATACCACCCAGAAAAAAACATAATAAATCCCAATGATATTTGGTCTTTCTAAAACATATTAATATTTTATATATACGAACTCTTTATAATAGATTCCGCTAGGAAAAATCTTAGGTGAAACATGCGTATCTTGTACGTTGAATAGTTCATAAATAATATCTTATCAAAGAAGTTTTTTTTCCCAACTTCACCCATATATTTGAACCAAAACGTTAGTCTTAGGTATTAATGACTTCAATCTAAACCACTATTGATTCATAATCTTGACGAAGTAAATGTATGCAAATAAAAAAAGACTCTTTCATGTGGAAAACATAATCTCTTTCGAATCTAATACAAAACTTCATGGAAGATATTCGATTATCCAATAAATAGACAGCTCTAATATTCATAATTAATATAAGAGTCAGTTTTCTGTCATACTGAAGCACTTAAGCGGCACAAGGAATGCCAATTTTCAATCCAAGGTGAGTGATGCTGTAATGTGTCAATGTATATGAACTTTTTTTGATGAAATTTATTACATCGGAATCCACCTTATCAAGGGAGGACATATTTCCTGTGATCAAGATCCTCTCTCCTGATGTGAACTTTACCTGAACAAAATACGCTGGTGTGATTAGTGGTTAGTCGAGAATAAAATTAGAAAATAAATCTTCACCACAATTGCTTATAAATGTAACCGTATCATTAAAATTTTAAAAGCTCAAGAAAACTGGGATTATAATTCTTTTTCCTGTGGCCACGTACCTAACTATTAATATAACTAATGACTTCCAAATAAATATTTATAATAAAATTTATATCTTCAGCCATTTAAGTACTTCTGTTTGCACACCAAAAATTGTTGAGACTCTAAGTGGGTGTTTAATTAATCATGAACTCTTACTCAGAAACTAGATACAGCCCACATAATCGTGCTCAATCCTTCATCACTTTCGCAGAAATTAATCTATTCAAGAACAAGTCAGGTAGCACTGAAGTTTTGAATATAAACTAGTTTCTAATTAGTAACCTCTTTAATTAGTGCCTTCACCAGTATCATATAGATGAATTCGTGGAACAGAATGAACACTTCGCCAGTCGCCACACATCGATGAGCTATATCCTCACGATTGACTTCAATGGAAGACTAAAGTACATAAAGAACGGCAAAAAATACGAGTCAATTGAGGCATCATTATATCTTGGAAACAACATAATCAAAAGAAGGTACTGATGTAGCAAAGAGATTAAATGGAACGGTATATTCCAAGAATAAACTTGTCCACTCACTACTGTTCTCAATGCGATTTATGAGTTCTCATATAAATATATATTTACTCTATTATTATTCATCCATTTCAATTGTGGTAGCTGATCGATGGACCCTCATTCGCCACTAAAATGTCAACTCACTGCACACGTTTAATCCCACTAATCAACTTTGGGAAACCCTACTTGACTAGTGTTATTTTTTAATTTTGATTATGTTATGGTAATCATAAGTGTAAATGATTTTTTTCCACCCAAATAATAGTTTAATAACACTTTCTTACTCATGAACTCTTAAAATATTATTTTATTACTTAAATTAATATTCTATTTTCGATTCCGACATCGTCGCGACTCCACACCACCACTATTCTATTCGTCAATCCTCACTCATCGAAACCTTTCAAACCCTACTCTTGTCGGCCCTCCTAATCGCTAGTAATCAAGTGATTACAGTTTGCGTAACCACCATTCTCAAGTCAAATTTCAATCAATCCCAATCACCAAAATCCGACCTTCTATTACCAAAAAACTCATCGACCTCTCCTCTTCAAAAGCCCCATTAATCTGGATCAAGTTTGCTCTCAGTTCGCTATCAGAATATAAATTTGAGTAATAAAATGTTATTTTATAAGTTTATGGAAAAGAATGTGTTATTGAGCTATTATTTGGGTGGGAAAAAGTCGTTAAGTCTAATCATAACCATGTAATTAACTTGCTGATGTTTGAGATTTCTATGGTTATATTGCAATACAAATGTACTTAGAAACTGCAAAAGTTGTTTCCACATTGTGTGGTTTCAAAATTGACGTGCTTATTATGTATTCAGTATTCTTTACGAAATTGTAATAGTTAATATTAATTAAATTGGGTTAATCCATCGAAAACGTATCCATAATCCAAACAATCATATTTATTCAAAGTTGTGTAAATCTAAGTATCATAAAATCATGATCTCATTTTCCCACATCGAAATCTAATTGAGTTTTATTTCCTTAGAGATTCTCAGCTGCCTTTAATTTTCTCTAAAATTTCTACCACATCCCTGAAGGAACGTGTCTATATAATTTGTGCTAAGGTTAATGTAATGTGCTAAGGTTAATGTAATGTGCTAAGGTTAATGTAATGTGCTAGGGTTAAAGGACTGGCAGGAGCAACACAATAAGGAAACGTGAACGCCATTGAAGACCAACGAAAGTGAGGTATTCAGGGAGAAGCACTTTGAATGTTCTCAATGTTGTCGTCCAAAACTGAATGTACGTTAGTGGATTAAAAGCATAGCAGATTGTGGGGATAATAAGCACTTGCACTTAAATCCCTTCAGTCAATTTTCTCAATATTTATTCAAAACGTGTTTGAACCATTGCATATATTTTCGCCTTTTGTTTCTCTTTCGGCTGCTTTGACAATGGACTTAATTACATATATAACTTAATATATATCTGCAGATTTGAATTGAAGCTGATGGTAGCCTCCAGTTTTAATGAAGAAAAGTTGCAGATGATCATATATAATCAAACGTTGGTGGCGGACTGGTGGGCAGTGAGTGCACTGAGTGGCGCCTCCTTTAAGCTTTTAGTTTCCCTTATTTGACTCTAGTATGTGTAATTGCGCTTCAAAATTCAAATGCAGTATTACCATACGTAAAAGCTTTATTAGCACTAGCTAATTACTTGCTTCTTGGAAGCTCAGACAAATCTATATATAATACAGCTGAGCATAACTTCTTTAAAGCCTATTCAATTCTTTGATTTTGCCTAGTTTTGTCAAAGATGTGCCCTTTTACTATATATTCTATGTGGGGTAAAGTAATGTAGATTTAAATGAATGATTATGTCACATATCTAACAAATAGTATAATATTTTTTCTTTTTTTAATGGAGCCCATTGCACCAGTAGTTAAATGGTTTACTATCTCAAGTAAACAATAATGTTATATGTACAAAGTAAGATCCTTAATTATAAAAGGGTGTGATAAGTGAATTAATTTACTAATACAATAATGTTATATGTACAAAGTAAGATCCTTAATTGTAAAAGGGTGTGATAAGTGAATTAATTTACTAATTCAATTGTCACATAAATTGGAATCCCAAAATTTCAATTTTTGTATATGTAACATTGCTTTTAAATTTAATCATACATTATTTTACGTCTAAAAAAATTAAATTTAACAGTTAATGATAATCCCAAAGTTCACCTCGACAAAAGGAAAAAACTTTAATGTCTGAGAGTTCATATAAGACTTTACTTCTCTTCAAATTCAGAACAAGCATTAATTAAACCTGTAAAATTGAGAACTGTTTGCGTTCATCGAATTTAAATTCTTAATTAAGATGGAGTCTTAAATTAGGGATGATTAAAATCCATAAAATGTTGTGTACAAATACTTTTTCTTTTAAAATATATATCACAGGCGAAGAATCAAGAAAAAGATGAAGCACTTTTAATTTGTTCGGATATTGAATGAAGTCATGTTTTTAGTTCTGTAAGTACTATTTTTTTTTTTTTTATAAATTACCGCTTGATGGTTTGATAGTAAAAGAGCAAAAGGAGTTTTATGAACTCCTGAGTTTGAGTCTCTCTAAATACTAATAAGCATGATCATTGGGATTCTTATCCGACCGACAGTTTTAAGGCCCTGAGAGACCCCGATCGGCAGTTCCAAGACCTTAGGAGATTAGTTGAGATGCACGCAAGCTGATCCAGACACCCCGATGATAAAAAATAATAATTATAAAATTTTCTTATATATATAATATTTTGTAAATGTAACTTAGAAACTTGGCCATTTAAATAGGATTCAAATCTTCAACTCCACTTAGTGGGAATAATTAAAAGTAAAAATATTATAACATAGTAATATTATAAACTTAAGATCACTTTAAAACCACTTCGATTTAAATATATGTATATAAAAAAAAATTGAGATATCCCATCTTAATTATATTTTAAATCAACATTATAATATGATTTATAATTCAAAAATAAAACTCTATTCTAATTAATCTGCCAGGTGTGTACCTATTAAAGACCTAGCTACGTATATATGCAAAGATTTTTATCAAATAATTCTGAAAAGTTGTTGAAAAATATTAATCCAATAAATTAAACAGATATTTTTAAATTAGCTTCTAATTGTATAGAGTCCACCTAGAGAATTGAGGTGTTGAAATGAGAACCTTAAAGAATGGCGAATTCCCAAAATAAAATATCAACCAAAATTCCCAATGAAATGACAGCATGTGTAACCCCTCAAATAAAAGAAAAAAATTCAACACCAAGAACATTCCCCTCAATCTTATTCAAATGGCCGGTGAAATAGGTTCTTCAGAAAGATAATTGTGCTTCAACACGGTTCACCAATGGTGGATGCGTAAATCTATAAATATATGGAATAACAAATATTCTCGATGCCCTTTTCAAAATTTTGTAGGAAGCAAGCAAGAAACTCAAACCTCTCGCCGCGTAAGGACAATGTTTGATTGTTGTAAGCGTCACTGTCTCTTCCATTTTTGATTATGAAGTTTAATAGTATGGGGAGAAAAGTGGGTAGAATCTGAAAGCAATAATCTTTAATCTGCTGCATACGTCTAATAATTAAAGTCCATATTATTCTCTCTTGTTGCCTTCAAATATCATCGCATTTGGTGGTGCTTATTGATTTTTTATTAATACATATCAAGTTGATAACAGGCAGATCACGTAAATGCTCTAAACAGGCAACAACTTTTTGACTTGTGTCAACGATTCCCTGTTTTAGATGACCAGTCATATATTTTGTAGATCGACTTGACAAGCTCCATTGATCCATCCCACTTCATTTTTTTTTTTTTTTAATTTCTCTTTCTGGGAAAAAGTATATGGTGATTAATAGTTAAACTTTTTTGTGGAATAAATATTAATTATTCATGGTGTTATAGTAGACAACTTGTAAACGCCACCATCCCTGGTTAAATTTAGGAGATATATATGAAAAAGGTAAAAGAATATAAAAGGATTACATTGACATAAGAACGATAATGTTAAACCACTCTCAGGTGGTCTAATGGTAAAAGAATAAAATGAGTTCTATGAATTCATGAGTTCGAATTTCCCTAACCACTAATAGGGGTGGTCATTAGGACTCTTACCCGACCGGCAGTTTCAAGACCCTAGGGGATTAGTTAGTGTGTGTGCAAGCTGGCCGGACAACCTCGATGATAAAAAAAAAAAAAAAAAAGATAATGTTTTTACAAAAATTCGTAACAACATGTGATACTTAATTGACCTTGGGGAAACTGAGTAAGATGTGTACGTGATTAATGATAATCAGCATTGTTTTAAAACCCAGGCCAGCCCAGCCGGTTAGACAGATTCGATCGAAACCTGGCTATTGAGCCATCCTGAGAGAGCCTAAAAACCAGGGAGATTATTTCACCCAGATTCACCTGGGGTTGGACCAGTGGTATTGTAGCAACCCGCTGGTCCAACCGGTCTTTGGAAAAAAATTGGGTGAATCAAAATGGGGATTAAGGCGACTTTCAACCGGTGTTTGGCAAGAAAACATGAATCGAGGTTAGGAGGTTTTGAAGGGTGGATCACGGTGAGTTGGAAGGTGGTGTTTGATTAAGTTGTAGTCGTCGGAATTTGGCCAAGAAATGGCAAAACCCTAGCTTCTGATTGTCGGCGATTGATGGGTGGAATGGCTTGGGAACTTTGGTGGTTTTGTAGGGGAGTAGCCGATGAGTCTAATAGTGGTGGTGGTTGGAGTTGTCGTCGCTGAAAACGGCCAGAATCAGGCAAAGGATAATTGATCGACATTGTTTTCATGGCCGACGATTGGTGAGTATGAGAGAGGATAAAGATTATGGTTTTGAAGAGGAGAATGTGGGGATTCTAGTGGTGGTGACAGGGGTGACTTTGGGTAAGAGAATAGCTAGAAAAGGGGGAAAGAAGGTCGGGGTCGACGCATGCTAACATGCACTGAAATCAGTCACCATGCTAACATGCATCGAATACAAAAATTTTAAAATTTTGTTATGTGACACCTCACCGGTTTGACCTACTAGTCAAATCAGTCAAACTAATCAACCCGGGACCTTGCTTCTTTGCTAGGCTTAGCCCTAGGTTGGTTTTTAAAACATTGATAATCAGCAAGAAATAATAATTAAAAAAAAAAGATAATGTTGTTACAAAAATCCACAACAAGATATGCATGTGATTAATGATGATCAACTAAAAATAAATCTAGGTGAAAAGATAAAAGAAATAGAGATGATTTTTAAAGTTGTTCGGCAAGTTGAAATCAAGCCTACATTCATTGTGATGTTATTAAGATCTTTGTGAAATAGCTGTTGCCTTACAATAATGATCTCTCTCTTCTCAAGATTCCGAACTCTTCCCTAAGGTCAATTGAGTCATAGGTTGTTGCGGATTTTTGTAACAACAGATAATATGAAAAGTCATTAAACATGGGATCCTCTTATTAACATGTGTATTCTTAGAGCCAAAAAAAGAAAAAAAATCTACACTAAAAAGTTTTAAGTAATTAAGGTAACATAACTAAGGTTAAAATGCATATGGGTTGGTATTTCTATTGTCATATCCTTTTGCAGCAATTTTTTTTTCGAATTTATTAATTAAACCAAATTGATCTCGCTCCACCTGATGTGAACACGATATCTTAAATCTCTTATACAATCTCGAGAGATCTAACCAACTTAAATGATGAAGCTATAAAGAATGTGAAATCAGATCTAAAAAATTAGCAGCAGCTGATAAAGAATTTATAATAAATAGAGCTTTTTTGTTTTATTCTGTTTTCAAAGATCAACAGATAATTTAATGAACAACTCTATTATTAATATCTTTCTGTATTGCAGATCAGATAAGCTTAAAGCATGTATAAGAGCTCATTTTTTCTTATCTACTAGAAGCCTCTTTTGAATTTGGTGGCATGGACAACGGATTTAATATGCATTTGCCTACAACACACTGAAATAAAGAATACAAGAAAGTCTTAAGAATTAATAGAAAATGAAAAAAGGAAGAAAAAGATCGATCTAATATTTCAAAGATGTCTGCTTGCAAAAATAAAAATAAAATAAAATAAAGAAAGAATTTCATGGTATCCAATATTCCTGCAGAGTGTGTATGTAACAAAGTATATTTAGACTAATTTATGAAAGATATATAGTTCAGAAAAGAGATAAGAGAACCGTAAATTTGAGAATCTAATTCTTAGCATGAGAGCAATGCTAAAAATGAGAAAAAAAATTCCATGTCAATTTATATATTATTATTTTCTTATCAAAGACCACTCTAATGAAAAAATAATATTAATCATACACACAAGTATCTAATTCCCAACATGGGTGTAATTTGTGTGTGTGTGTGTGTGTGTGTGTGTGATGACCAGGGGTGTCCGAGTCATCTTGTACGTACTTCAGCTAATCCTCGAAGGCGCTGAAGTTAACGACTATGTAAGCCTCTAGTGGTCACTCCTATTAGTAGGTGAGGTGGATCGAACTCAATTTCTCTTAAATAATACACTCAATAGTCCTAGTTGACCACTCGATCACCCAATGGTGGTTCATGGGTGCAATTTTTTCTATAATTTTTTTAGTATTTGAATAGATCAAATAATAACAATTTATTTTATGATAGATTTGAAATCTTAATATATTATCACTTATAATTTCCATGCAATATTCACTATTATTTTTCTGTGTTTATAACTTTTTTTTTCTTAGATCAGTGATGGGTACCATTTCCTTTTTGTTAAGTAGGGATTTCTAGGAAGCACTTTTTAAGCAAGCACTTTCTGGTACAGCCAAATTGTATACTTACTTTAGAGTAGTAAAGAAATAACAAGTTGGGGGAAGGTTCAAACCAAACATATCCTGCACAATCAAAACAATAAAAGGACAGAATTTGAAGGTGAGATTTATAATATGATTGCCAACCAAATAGAATCAATTGAATGGTAAATTATGAATATAGACATATAGTACATGATCACATGTAGGTGCTCTCAAACATGTGACAACTTCCTTACAAAACCTAACATTATAAATTTAATTTAATTGGTCTAATAAGATAACTTCAAAGACAAATTTGTCCCACAGAATAATTTAGGATCAAAAGAATTAGAAAAATAAACATAAATTAGTCAAGGACAGGTCTAAATTTGGGACCAACTTGAGTCAAACTAGATGAAGTCTAATATTGTGGCTCCAATAAATTAATCCTACTAAGAAAGCACTTTCATCGTACTGTTTTTCTTATTAGTCATCAACATGTTGATTATTTTTATAGAGTTAAAAGGACTCTTTTTCCACACAAATAATAGTTTAATAACACTTTCTCACCCACTTATAGATTTTAAAAATATCATTTTATTATTCAAATTTATATTTTAATAGTAAACATAGAGCAAACTTGATATCCAGACTGTTAAGGCTTTTAAAGAGGGAAGACTGATATGTCTTTTAGTGGTAGAAGGATGGATTTTAGTGATTGGGTTGATCGAAATTTAACTTGAGAAAGGCAGTTGTGCAAACTCTGATCGCTCCATTGTCGGCGATTGACAAGGTCGACGAGAATAAGATTTGAGGAGTTTTAGTGAGTGATGATCGGGAAAGAGAACGATGGTGATGTGGGGTTACAACAATGTCGAAATCGAAAACATAATATAAATGTAAGTAGTAAAGTGGTTTCTTAAAAGCCTGTGGGTGGAAATGTGTTATTAAGTTATTATTTGGGTGGGAAAAAGTTGTTTACTCTATTTTTATATAAAATAATTACAATTAACGATAGACCCAGTTTATGATCAATAATTATCACTGTAATTAACTTAAGAAATGAAGTCATTTTCTGATAAGATTCTAGTAATAATTTATGGAAAGGAAAACCCTAGCCACAATTAATAAGATGAAATGTTTAAACCGTTCAGTAAAGAATCTAACAAAATGACATTAAAAGTAGTCTAAATTCACATAAATTTAATTAAATTAAAGCTAAAAAATGAGAGAGAAGACAGTTGAAGCATTACAATGGAATGTTCCAATTTGGTTCCTGTCTCCATATGGCTCAATGAATTCGGCCAACCAATTAAGATGGTTGAATTGCAAATGGAAAACATCCATTTGATTGATTTAGTTATCTTTATAGAATCTATATGGATGGCAAAAGTGGAGAAGGCTAGCTGCATAGAATCCTTTTTCAATAGTAATGCTGTAAAGCTAGCCATGATAGTGGCATCAAATAAATCGGGAAGCCCACGCCACTACTGAATGCTCATTTTTATATTTGCCAGAGAAGAGAGGTTGAAATTCTAGGGATTTTGGGACTTTAAGATATTCCATTCTTATTTATGCAATAATAATAAATTAATAATCAATAAAATTACACTTACAACTTTTTTATACAACTCTAAGATAGCAATTTGCGATTGGTCAGTTTACATTTGGACAGACATGACCTACTGTGAGCTGATCAATCGCGAGTTGCCACATCAGCGTTGTATAAAAAACTTGTAAGTGTAGTGCTGCTCATTAATAATAATAGCTCTCTTATCTAAATTTACCGTGCAAAAAGTTGCTACATCTTATTAATTAATTTATGGAAATGGGTATTATTATTATTATTTTTTTTTTTTATGACGAGGTATCCGTGTTAGCTTACATGCACCTGAACTAATCCTTCAAGACTTTAAAACTACTAGACGAGTAAGAATTCTAATGACTATCCTATTAGCAACTAAGAATGAACTCGAACTCAAAACCTCTTGAGTAATACACCCAAAAGTCTCTATCGAACAACTCAATCACCCAGAGATAGTTAAAAATAGGTATATTTAAAACAAGCTTTTTATGTTGATTTTATTGACTAATTTCATAGCCACAATATATTTTGACATAATAATCACCGTTATATATGGATTTACTATCATCATTTCTCAAAGAAAAGTAAGAATCCTTTTCTTGGATACAATGTATCCCACCTAAAAAAGAAAAAGAAAAAAAAGTAGCATAATGAGACCGATAGACATTATTTGAGAGTGTTTTAAACGCTATTAAAAACACTTTGGAGAATATATTTGAAGGGTTATAATTTGTATGAAAGTTTTGTGTGTATATGATACTATTCTAATTTTTTTATATATCATGTGGGTCATGTGCCTTTCTTATTCCACTGAAATTTTACAAAGATAAAATGAACATATCTTATATACTTCACTCCTTAATTAATTAATAACTATCTTTATATCTTATCTCCTCTTACTTACAGTCTTCTCTCTCTAATCAAAATTTTACCTAATTATGTTCCAAATTTGAATCTCCCTGTCAGAATTTGAGAGGGCAAGAGGTAATTGAAGAGAGTCCAAATATGCCCAAGAGATATACTTTATACCATATATATCAAAGTTTTAGTAGATTAGACCGGCAAAGAAAAAGAGACTGTTAAAGTATGTCTGAGAAATATCTTTGAGAAGGCAAGAAAAATAACTAAAAATGTCAAAGTATGTCCAAAAGATATCTTTAGATGAATTCAATTTAATTTAATTTAATTATTTTGAATTATGAATACATCACCTATATATACAAAAGTTTAGCTATACAATAAGAAAACATAATATTGCAATAATATGTATAATCTCCTAGAATAAAAAAACACATTATTGTCTCACACTTAAGGAAACATAATATTGTCATAATGTTCATAATCTCCTAGAATAAGGAAACACAATATTGTTTCACAGTTAAAAGATACATATAATTTGCATTATATTTATTGTTCTTCTATTGCGTATAGGTTTATTCTTTGTGGTGGGATTCTCTTCCTTCGCATTGATCTTCATCTCTATTAATGTAAATATCAAGATATCGTTTTAGTTCATATTTTGTTTAATCGTGTTATGCCAAAAAAATCAAGGCTAACATAAACCAATGTCAATGAGCACCAATCATACTTTAAGAAGGTTCTGCACTGTCCAAAGTTTGTCACGTCATCCAAGATAGAGAAAATATAGTTGTCAACAACCCAACCGACTTAAATTTTGTCTGTGAATGAATTTGGTTCGCACACTTGTCCAAGCCCCATTTAATTTAAGGATATTTGTTAAGTTCTCAGCCAATGGGAAGGCAAGAGGGATTTACACAATACCAACCCACTTGCAAATATGTAATCATTATCTTGAGCCCAGCGGGTATAAATAGGTAGCTTCCCTTCACAAAATTGGGATCAGACACTCTGAATTCAACAAAGCAAATAGCAAAGACATTATATGAGAAAGAGACTAACTTGATATTCTCTAAGTACACTTAGAACACCAAGCACCTATAACCCAGATCGCAGTTCGCGACCTTTTGTAATCTAAGTTAATAACTAGGAACTCACTCATATAAAAGAAAATAGCAGATATAAGTTTCGCTTTAAGCATCTGAACCACTATAAAACTCTTATTGTCTCATTTACTTTAAGTCTTTGCATGCAACTGCAATAACAGTACTCTATACTTAACTCTCATAATTGTTCACGTGTAATTTCTAAGATCTCTCTTAGCACTTTGTACGTGCGAGATCAGTGGTGTCAAAATCAAGCATCAACAAATTGTTTCATGAATCTTTATGTTTTTTATTCTATTTGTATTAAAGTTTTCGAAGATATAAAGCCTTTGAGTCCCCTGGTTAAGCCTTTGTTTTCTTAATAAATTTTTCTTGTATCATCTAATTAGGTTTATAAAAGAGTCCAAAATTTGAAAAGCTTCCCCATAAAATACTATACTCTAAGATTTATATATCATCACATCTATATGTAGTAGAAATATGGTTTCACATTTTTTTTTTTATTGGTAACTGGGTTGTACACGTGAGCTTGTGTGCACTTTAACTAATCTCTAGTATCACAGATTAAGAGTTTCACACCCAAAAGGCTAACCTATTAGGTGGAGAACTTTTCCCCTCATAATCCCCAAAACCTCCCCAATATTTTCCTGATGTGGGATTTTTATATTCTTCCCCACCCCATCTTGTGATGCCCTCGTTACAAGTGGGGCCCCCTACCTGCCCGTCCATGTAGACCACAATCACATGTGGATGCCCCTTGCATAGCGATCTTGGCAAGACATCGAAAGATGAATCGTCCGCTTTGAACCATTTGTCACCGGCTGGAGTTTCACCCCAAAAGGCTAACCTATTAGTGGAGAGACTTTCCCCCTTATAAGCCCAAACCTCCCTGATACACTTCTGATATGTGGATCGTTACATTCTTCTCCCCTACCTAATTTTGTGATGCCCTCGTTACAGGAAGGCCCCTTTGTCTACCCATCCACCTCACTCTCGTGTGGATCCCAATCACACGTGGACGCCCCTGCATGGTTGATTGGAAGACATTGAAAGATGAACCGGGTCTACTCTAATATCCTTTGTCACGAGTGGATTTCACCACCCAAAACTAACTTACTAGTGGAGGGACTCCCCTTTTATAAGCCCAAAACCTCCCAATACTCTCTAATGTGTATTTGTTTCACTAGGTTCATTAAACACCTCACAAATCTAAAGGACAGGTAAGTCACAAAGTGATACGTCTCTAAGGTTTGAAGTTTGAACTATAACACTCATGTATGGAGCAACCTCCTTGACCGTCAAACAAATCCCTTAGAGACAATTTCACATATTAACAATAACAATTATTTTAACCCTCATAGTACAGTTATAAATTTTATATACAAATTAACATGACATTAATATATAATATGTATGCAATAAATATTTAATAATGAAGATGAACGATATAATAATAAAGTAATAATTCTAATTAATTCATATCCAAGATTTTACCTTAGTTCAATACTTTACTCTAAGGTAATTTTATGTAACGTTAAATTCCATTAAAAAAGAAAGGTAATGGCTCCACCCAGATTCCTATAAAAATTAATTATCTAATTAAGCTACAAAAGTGTTATCTAGGGTCCACCTAAACACTTAAATCAATTTTTGTTAACAAAATTAAAATAATAATAATAATACACACCCAACTCAACACAAAGGAAGTGACCATTTTTACCCATGTAAATCAATAACAACAACTGCTCAGTAACTACCCCCACCCACATGTCCCTCCCTTTGTTGGCTTATAAATTCACAAGCATGCTTCACTTCATTCCCAAAGAATCACCATTCCTCCTACTTCATTCACACTATCTTTTTACACTGAAAAATGGGTGTAAATTCAAACAGATTTGAGGATTCATCCAGCCCCAGCATAATATACTAATGAAACCATTATCAGAACCTTCAGAGTTGTCAACAGGCAAACAATGGGAATCACAATGTTTGCCTGCCCCCCCAGAAGACCACTTGCCAAAAACTCAAGCACCGTTTATCAGAAATCTTCTTCCCTGATGACCCTCTCCACAGATTCAAGAACCAGGAATGGTGTAAAAAACTCCTTCTCGGGCTTCAGTTCTTCTTCCCCATTTTCCAGTGGGGGCCTCAGTATAATCTCAATCTCCTGAGGTCTGATGTCATCTCTGGTCTCACCATTGCAACCTCGCCATCCCTCAGGTAACATAACATAACATGCATGCGCCATACATACATACATGCATGATGTTATGTATGCGTTGTGTGTTTTTTATGATGTTAATGGTATTTGTTTTTAAGGGACAAGGACTCTGAGTTGGGTTACTGTGTATATTCCGTTTGTCTTGGATCATTAGAGTGGCGGTTTCTTATATTTCCTTCATCAAATTGTTTTCTTGTAATTAATATATGACTAAAGCATCTGGGGTTTAACCTTGGTTCCTGTGTTTGAACCTCGTGATGAATTTCAGTTTACTGACTTTTTAGTTTTCACATTTTGCATCACATGATGAAATTCAGCTTGAAGCTAAAACTTTTATGTTTCTCAATGCGGGAATCAGCTATGCAAAGCTTGCAAATTTGCCTCCAATAGTTGGACTCTGTTAGTTCAATCTCATAACACTAGTTTTAATACTGATTGTGCTTATGACAACTGTAGTTACTAGTTTATCAGTAAATTTATGAACTGGGATGGTTTATACATGCAGATTCAGCTTTGTGCCTCCATTGATTTACTCTATTCGGGGAGTTTCTAAACATCTTGGTGTTGGTCCATCTCTTAGCTTCTTTGGTTATGGGATCAATGCTTCAAGAGGCTGTTTCCTACACTCAAGATCCAATTCTATATCTCAAACTGGCCTTTACTGCCACCTTCTTTGCTGGTGTGTTTCAGGCTCTCTTTAGGTCTACTAAGGTATCGAATCACGGAAATTTCCGCAAATTAATGTTTTGCTTTGACCGTTTACTGGGTGAAGATGATCATCATGTCAAGCATAATAGAAATTGGTCCTGAAGAAAGACCGAAAAGCCTTAAAAGTTGATTTCAGTTAATGGTTTGCAGCTAGGCTTTATAATCGATTTTCTTTCGAAGGCAACACTTATCGGCTTCATGGCTGGAGCGGCAGTCATTGTATCATTGCAACACCTCAAAGGATTGCTTGGAATTGTTCATTTTACTACCAAATGCAATTTATTCCTGTAATGTCCTCTGTTTTCAGCCACAGAGATGAGGTTAGTGGCTTTACTGAAAGCAAGCAATATGCTACCTTTTGGTATCATTTTGGAATACTGTTGTTGATTTTTCTACGCCATGTTTCATTTTTAAATGAATTCTGAAACTCAACTGTCGAAGTGTTATTCAACGGCTGAAATACAAAGCTAAATGAGTAAAAGTTGTATGTGCAGTGGTCCTGGCAAACTGTTGTATTGGGTTCAGCTTCCTGGTTTTTCTATTGACAACAAGGCATATTGTAAGTGTCTTTTTACCTGCAAAGTTAATTACCCAGATTCTCATATTATTCTCCTAACGTTTATTGATGTCTCATCTTTAACGATTCGGCACAGAGCATGACGAAACCAAAGCTTTTCCTGGCTATCGGCAGCTGCCCCATTAACATCAGTTATTCTTTCAACTCTTTTAGTCTTGGCATCAAATCAAAGGCTCATGGAATCTCAATTGTAAGTCCTGAAAACTTGTTTACACTTCCTTTACAGAGATTACAAAGGATCCTGAAACAAGTCTCTGGTGCAACCACTAATGCAAAAAATTCTTCTCCAGATCGGCCACTTGCCAAGGGTTTGAATCCACCTTCCTCAAACATGTTATACTTTAGGCGCTTTCCTGGCTGTAGCTGTCAAAACTGGCCTTGTTACTGGGATCCTTTCTCTCACTGTAGGTTGCCAAAACTAGCACTGAAATCTTGATGGCTTAGTCAAGATTTACTTTCCATATGAGTATTTTCAAGAACTTGCCTTATTTCATGTATAAATTTCACTCTTTCATGGCTTAGTCAAGATTTACTTTCCATATGAGTATTTCAAGAACTTGCCTATATCTGTATAAAATTTCACTCTTTCTAAAATTTAAATCTTTTATTTTGTTCAGGAAGGAATTGCTGTGGGAAGGACATTTGCTTCATTAAAGAATTACCAAGTTGATGGCAACAAAGAAATGATGGCTATTGGTTTCATGAACATGGCTGGTTCATGCACTTCATGCTATGTTACCACAGGTGACGATCCACTGTTCATTTCACCATCTGATTTTCATGTCGATACGGTTTTCATAATTTCTAAACATGTTGTGTTCCGGCCACTCTTCCAGGTTCATTTTCTCGATCTGCTGTTAACTACAATGCCGGAGCACAAACAGCAGTTTCTAATATAGTAATGGCTTCGGCTGTGCTTGTGACTCTGCTGTTTCTCATGCCATTGTTTTACTACACTCCTAATGTCATCCTGGGAGCCATCATTATAACAGCAGTGATAGGGCTTATTGATTATCAGTCCGCATACAAATTATGGAAAGTTGACAAGCTTGATTTCATAGCTTGCTTGTGTTCCTTCTTTGGGGTTCTTTTCATTTCTGTGCCCCTTGGTCTCGCCATCGCAGTAAGCTTCCATTCTTAAATTTTTCCTTTTTCTCGTTGTTGTACTGCACTCTTGGGTCATTATCTGATGCCTTTGCCGAAAAATTCAGGTCGCAATTTCAGTGTTCAAGATTCTCTTGCATGTCACCAGGCCAAACACAGTGGTCCTAGGCAACATTGCAGGAACTCAAATATACCATAGCCTCAGCCGATACAGAAATGCTCTAAGAGTATCTTCGTTTCTCATTCTTGCTGTTGAATCTCCCATTTACTTTGCCAATTCCACTTATCTTCAAGATAGAATATTGAGATGGGTTCACGAGGAGGAAGAGTGGATAAAGGCAAACAATGGGAGAACACTAAAATGCATAATTCTGGACATGACTGGTAAGTTGTTTAATTGCTCTTCGCAAATTTCCCATCATTTCCACTTGGAAAGTCTCCTGTGCAATTAGCTTACAGATTTTCTCTTTCTTTTGCAGCTGTGACAGCCATAGACACAAGCGGTATTGACATGGTGCGCGAACTAAGAAAGATGCTGGAGAAACGATCGCTTCAAGTAAGAACTGCTAAAAAAAATTAACTCTTGGAATGCCACATTCTTGAAGCATTTTAGCTAATCTTGGTGCTCTTTCTTTGCAGCTTGTGTTGGTAAATCCTGTTGGAAGTGTGATGGAAAAGCTGCATCAGTCAAAAGTTTTGGAGTCCTTCCGACTGAACGGCCTCTATCTCACAGTTGCAGAAGCTGTGTCAGACATTTCATCTTTGTGGAAGGCTCATGCATGAATGAATTCTACAAGGCTGCGGTTGAAAGTTACGAATAATATAAAAGAAATGAAAGAGAGTAACTGACAACTTTAAAACCTTGGCAGTCTAGGAAGAATTCTAAAGAGCGGGGAACTTTGTTTTCTTTTTTTCTTTGTGAGATACATTGTTTAACTTAAAAAGTTAATGGCCATTGGCCATGCTCTTCTAAGAAGAGATTTTGAAGGTTCACAAATCTCATCTTAACTTAATGCAAAGTCTGGCCATGCCATGACGGGAGCTTAGTGTAACCGAAACAAAGTAATGAATTTTCATTTTATTTTAATTTCATGTTAAAATCAAAATGTTTTAATTCTCTCTTTTCTCCAATGAAATCAGAATACTACAGCAATCTTAAAGCTAAATGCTGCACAATATTAAAACCTGAACTATGTTGAGGCAACCACAAAATCCTTCTTGGTTTAATGTTCGTCGTAGAAGATATATTTCAAAATAAAATTGGTATATTTTATAAAAATAAATATGAACACAAGTGAAGGAAACATTCAGTGCTTAAGGCTAATGATTTGATGTGATTTGATGTAAATGTGGCAACAGGCAATTGCTGAAAAAAAAAACCACTTACTCTAGAGAAGGGCACAGCTGAAATGAGATAATGGGCAGATAAAATAATCTGAGATATGGCATCTTTTGATGATGACTTAAAGTCCTTTACATATGTTAGCATGGGTGCCACTACATGTGGCAATAAATGAATCAGCAAGCAATGGCTAAAATTGAAGTCAAAGGCAGCCTGAAAACAAGCAACAGGGCTAAAAGATAAGGGAGATAGAAGGAAGATAAGTTTATAATTCAGAGGATATGGCCTCCGATTAACTTGGCAGACACAACCACGAAAAACAAGAAAAAAGAAAGAACTTGGCAGTCTTGCAGCCAAACCAAGAAATTCAATACAAGGCTTCAATGAGGTGGGCTGATACATGGAGTAATAATGGTGTAAAGATGACGGGGATAGCAGAAAATAATCTAAAATGTGTAGTACATATTCAACTACAAATGTATATTTCTTGTATATTATAAAGGAGCCACACAAGTTTTATCCTAAAACTGTGATCATCAATACAATTTGAAAGAAAAGCCAGAAATTGCCCAAAAATTAAGAAAAGCAAGAAGCCAATATCACTAAATTAAAGCCCTCTGAGATCAGATCTAACATTCATCTTGTTCTCCATGCCACTAACAAAGCATGATGCCTTGGAATATATGTTCCATGCTATATGAATGTGATTCGTTTAAAAGAGTTAATAGCTCCATAACAGAAAAACATGACGGGACCCTGTACCTCACTCCATTTTGCTGACTAACCCACACAGTCCAGCATTGAGTGTGTGACAAATTTGGTATAAAACTCTTTTGTGCAAGTAGGGAAGCGGTTTTCCCTTGACCGCCCCAGGCCCTTAAATAAATGACCAGCAAGTGCATGTGTGCTTTTGAGAGAGACACCGCTGAGATCAACAAGGAGTATGACTAGCCTTCAGGAACCAAAAGGAAATTAACTATAAAGTTGCAGGACGTCAACCAACTTAGTAGAGCGTAGACCAAACGCAAAATGTTGCTAAAGTCGACACAATTGGAGGAAAAACCTTAATCAAATTTTAGTTTAGGAACCCTATATATTCTCCTTAGAAAAATAGCAAAAGTGCCCCATTCATTCACATAATGGGAAACTCAACATTGATATTATCAAAAAAATAAGAAAAAAACTAATCAACTACACAAATTACTGTAAACAAGAAAACAGTATGAGAAACACATCATCTTTCTCAAAATCACCTATAATTGTACATTACCAGTTTCCTAACACAATACATACCAAGTCTGACGTGGTCTATCAATCCATCAAATGAGCACCAACTCAAACTTCTTCTATTGCTCTCCCTCATCCCCACATGCATAGAAATATAATCACAGGTTTAAAACAATTTTTTTTTTTGTCACAGATTAGATTGGTATCTAATGAGCTTTGCTCCTTCAAAAGCAGTGAAGAAACTGATGCTGCAATCCCAGAAGAAAATTGTTCTGCCTATTGAGTTGTCCTTGTGATTTAAACATCTGCATGAAGTGGACAAATTAGTTCAGCTGATACAAAAGCAATTATGAAATTATAAGAGAAAAAGAAAGGACAGGCAACTGCTGTTGCTTTTTGAAATTTAATTCAAAAAATTAAAGCAATTAAAAGCCTCAAAACTGTTTAGCACGCACAAGATCTTCCACAATGTTATGAACCAAAAACAAGAGTGAAAGAAAAGATCACCAATCTAACATAAACTTGAAAAAGATTAGCACTAGCATTTCTTCTCTTTATTAACTGAAACACAGAACTGTTTTCCATTTATCTATTTTACTATTTCAGGAATCAATCTAAATTATTTGCTTGAATAAAGTTCAGGCGCAAACAAATTGGAGGGTTCAGACATTCCATTTTAGCATTAACTTCAAAGAAAATAATTCAAAAGTTGGAGAGCAAATGCCAGTATCCAGCAGAGCATAGAGATGAGAGCAGGCAGCATGGCACAGAACATATGAAGTTATAAGACTCACACCCAAACAACATTCATTGCAACAAAAATGAGTCAAAAGCCTCTATTAATAAATTTGGAAATTAAAAAAATAAAAAAATAAAAAAAAAGATATGAAAATACACATGGAAAAAAAATATAATAAAGAATAAAATTTCCACACAAGATTGCTTGAAGTAATCAATTTAACTTATAATGAAAAAATTTCTTACTTGCTCTGTAGCGTGTTATAGGAATCTCTCGCAGTTCACGTCTAATGCATAGATATTCACCTAGCAAAGCCATCACTGCAAGTCCAGTGCCATTAACAACCCACCACGTGATTGAGGAGGGCCAACCCCCATATGTGATGCATATAAAAAGATGGATGATGTACAGAGTTGCTGAAAAATCTAAGCACTTCTTTGCCCTCTCAACTATATAAAGCATATATCCAGCCCTGCACAAACAAGAGTAACTCGCATGTTAGTTAAACAAGCAACCATGGAGATTGGAAATTTCAAATATGAATCTGTAAAACTAACATGATTCAGGGTCTTTTTTTTAATTTCCATGAACATAAATGCAATAAGTGAAATATGGAACAAGTAATAAAATAAAAATTGATAGTTAAATCTAAACAATTAGCCATGTCTTCTGGCATAAAATAATCCACACCGGATACTGAGGTAGAATGAGCAATTGGTCTCTCAAATAGCAGATACATACACAATGAAAAATGCATTGACAAGGAAATTGTCAAGATGACATTAAATAAATTTAACTAATCCATCTATTCAATCCAAAATACTCATCGTACAGTTAAACAAACTCATTTAACTATCCGTTTTGCATTATACCACACAGCAACTTAAGCAATTAACAAATTAATGAACACCACGTAAAATCAGAACATCATAAATTCATTAATTATCCCTGACAATGGAACCATACAATTTCACATTATAGTCACCTAACATAAATCATTTACAAAGATAAATTAAAGCAAAAGGATTTATATTCTCACCCAGCAACCGAGGCCAGCAGAATCGAAGCAATGACACACCAACCGGTGACCGTAGAGGCAGTGATGGTAGCAAAGTCAAAGAAATACACAAGACTCATCCGCGATGCCCGAGTGCCAACGAAAATGGATAAAAATACACCAAGACTGGTATAGTATAGGCATTGAAGACAAACAATTTGGGCAACGATTAGCCAGGGATCCCATACAACTGCACCATAGAACATTTCTTCAACCACCACTTTTAAAATACCAGATCAGTCAAAACTACAAAACTGCCGCAACTCAATTCTTTAAACCAAAATTCAACTAAAATCTTCAATACCCAGATCACCAGAAGTTACAAGAATGCGACCAAAATATTCTTCAAACTAAAATCTTCAATACCCATATCACCAAAACCTAGAAATATGCCACCAACCAAATAACCAGAACCAAATTGTCAAATCTAAACAAAAAAAAAAAAAAAATCCAATTTTTGAACTATTTTCTATTTCGCTTCAAACCCTAACTTCAAAAAGAATCAAACTTCAATGCTAATTAAAGCATTTAAGCTGAAACCAAGTTTGTTTAAGGGAACTGGATCTGGGAAATCAAGAAATTTGGAGGAAAACAATCAACCAAATCTGAAGGGCAACAAAAACACAGACTGTCAAAAAGAAAAGGAAAATTAGAACAAAAATATTGTATCAGATTTGTGTTAAATTGAGCAAGAGATACTGGGCATGAGGAGGCTTTGTCGAAAGAAAGATTGGATTGAGGAGCGAGAAGAAAGGCTATGCAACATGACCAAAAACATACGTACAGGTAATTAATTAGTAAAAGAAAATGGTATTGGATTTAGATTTTAGAATACCTGAAAATTTTGTTCACCCATTTTGTATCTGAAGTGACAAGTCTCAACAATTCCCATGTTTGTCAAGTTCGTTAAATATAAAATTACATTAAAGCCCCTTACACTTTATTTAATTATAATAGATCTTGTTGGTTAAAAAATTGACAATTACGGACAATATCTCCTATGAGGGAGGATTATATCTAGTAACGTGTGATTCAAAAAATATTATATTATTAAGAATATTATATTAATATGTTTGATTAGAAGAAATAAATATTATCGGAGAGGTTTTTATTGAATTATTCTTCTTTTTTAATATTATTATTATTTAGAGTGGTACTTTTAACCCCTTATATTTAAGAATTTAGCGAAAATACCATAGCTATAACAAAAGTATAAAATTTAATAAAATAACCCCAGTCACCCAAGATGATTGTCGGCCACCACTGCTGGCTGCCATCAACAATCACCGGAACAATGCACAACTGACCGAATCTAGCCGGTTGTGTGTTGATCTAACCGTTTCTAACCAGATCCATAGCCAGAAATGACAGCATTTGGGCTAATTGTTATTTGGTGAACATATGAGGGCATTTGTGTCCAAAATGATTATTAATTAAGGGCAAAATTGATAAAAATAGTGGATTACCCCGGTAATAAAAAAATAACACCCTTCCAATCGGTAATTGGATTATCCCCCATATTACTTACAGTAATCACTGTTTGTATTGAAAAATTACCGAAATCTTTTATTACACAGTACCAACCGATGTTAACATATCTATTTCCAAATATCAAAAATTGATTTGGTTTATTTTTCAACTAGGTTCAGTTGATAATTAAACTGAATTTGGGGTTCGAGACTATGTTTGACCTTTCTTGTTTCATTTTTTTCATGACCATGTGAAAATGATTTTTTTGGGTAATCAGTATGCTAGCTTTCACGCATCTCAATTAATCTCNGTCAGCTTGTGCGCACCTTAACTAATCCCTAGTATCACGGGCTGGGAGTTTCACACCCAAAAGGCTAACCTATTAGGTGGAGAAACTTTTCCCCTATATAAGCCCAAAACCTCCCCAATATGTTTCTGATGTGGGATTCTTTATATTCTTCCCCACCCAATCTTGTGATGCCCTCGTTACAAGTGGGGCCCCCTACCTGCCCGTCCATGTAGACCCACAATCACATGTGGATGCCCCTGCATAGGCACTTGGCAAGACATCGAAAGATGAATCGAGTCCGCTTTGATACCATTTGTCACCGGCTGGGAGTTTCACACCCAAAAGGCTAACCTATTAGGTGGAGAGACTTTCCCCCTTATAAGCCCAAAACCTCCCTGATACACTTCTGATATGGGATTCGTTACATTCTTCCCTACCTAATTTTGTGATGCCCTCGTTACAAGGAAGGCCCCTTTGTCTACCCATCCACCTCACTCTCGTGTGGATCCACAATCACACGTGGACGCCCCTGCATGGGTGATTGGCAAGACATTGAAAGATGAACCGGGTCTACTCTAATATCCTTTGTCACGAGTTGAGAGTTTCACACCCAAAAGACTAACTTACTAGGTGGAGGGACTCCCCCTTTTATAAGCCCAAAACCTCCCCAATACTCTTCTAATGTGGTATTTGTTTCACTAGGGTTCATTAAACACCTCACAAATCTAAAGGACTAGGTAAGTCACAAAGTGATAAGTGACTCTAAGGTTTGAAGTTTGAACCTATAAACTCTATGTATGGAGCAAACCTCCTTGACCGTCAAACAAATCCCTTAGAGACAATTTCACATATTAACAATAACAATTATTATTAACCTCATAGTACAAGTATATAAATTTTATATACAAATTAACATGACATTAAATATATAATATGTATGCAATAAATATTTAATAAATGAAGATGAACGATATAATAATAAAGTAATAATTCTATATTAATTCATATCCAAGATTTTACCTTAGTTCAATACTTTACTCTAAGGTAATTTATATGTAACGTTAAATTCCATTATAAAAAAAAAAGGTAATGGCTCCACCCAGATTCCTATAAAAATTAATTAGTCATAATTAAGCTACAAAAAGTGTTATCTAGGGTCCACCATAAACACTTAAATCAATTTTTGTTAACAAAATTAAAATAATAATAATACGACACCCAACTCAACAAAAGGAGTGACATTTTTACCCATGTAAATCAATAACAACAACTGCTCAGTAACTACCCACCACCCACATGTCCCTCCCTTTGTTGGCTTATAAATTCACAAGCATGCTTCACTTCATTCCCAAAGAATCACCATTCCTCCATACTTCATTCACACTATCTTTTTACACTGAAAAATGGGTGTAATCAAACAATGTTGAGGATTCATCCAGCCCCAGCATAATTACTAATGAAACCATTATCAGAACCTTCAGAGTTGTCAACAGGCAAACAATGGAGAATCACAATGTTTGCCTGCCCCCCCAGAAGACCACTTGCCAAAACTCAAGCACCGTTTATCAGAAATCTTCTTCCCTGATGACCCTCTCCACAGATTCAAGAACCAGGAATGGTGTAAAAAACTCCTTCTCGGGCTTCAGTTCTTCTTCCCCATTTTCCAGTGGGGGCCTCAGTATAATCTCAATCTCCTGAGGTCTGATGTCATCTCTGGTCTCACCATTGCAACCTCGCCATCCCTCAGGTAACATAACATAACATGCATGCGCCATACATACATACATGCATGATGTTATGTATGCGTTGTGTGTTTTTTATGATGTTAATGGTATTTGTTTTTAAGGGACAAGGACTCTGAGTTGGGTTACTGTGTATATTCCGTTTGTCTTGGATCATTAGAGTGGCGGTTTCTTATATTTCCTTCATCAAATTGTTTTCTTGTAATTAATATATGACTAAAGCATCTGGGGTTTAACCTTGGTTCCTGTGTTTGAACCTCGTGATGAATTTCAGTTTACTGACTTTTTAGTTTTCACATTTTGCATCACATGATGAAATTCAGCTTGAAGCTAAAACTTTTATGTTTCTCAATGCGGGAATCAGCTATGCAAAGCTTGCAAATTTGCCTCCAATAGTTGGACTCTGTTAGTTCAATCTCATAACACTAGTTTTAATACTGATTGTGCTTATGAAACTGTAGTTACTAGTTTATCAGTAAATTATGAACTGGGATGGTTTATACATGCAGATTCAGCTTTGTGCCTCCATTGATTTACTCTATTCGGGGAGTTTCTAAACATCTTGGTGTTGGTCCATCTCTTAGCTTCTTTGGTTATGGGATCAATGCTTCAAGAGGCTGTTTCCTACACTCAAGATCCAATTCTATATCTCAAACTGGCCTTTACTGCCACCTTCTTTGCTGGTGTGTTTCAGGCTCTCTTTAGGTCTACTAAGGTATCGAATCACGGAAATTTCCGCAAATTAATGTTTTGCTTTGACCGTTTACTGGGTGAAGATGATCATCATGTCAAGCATAATAGAAATTGGTCCTGAAGAAAGACCGAAAAGCCTTAAAAGTTGATTTCAGTTAATGGTTTGCAGCTAGGCTTTATAATCGATTTTCTTTCGAAGGCAACACTTATCGGCTTCATGGCTGGAGCGGCAGTCATTGTATCATTGCAACACCTCAAAGGATTGCTTGGATTGTTCATTTTAACTACCAAATGCAATTTATTCCTGTAATGTCCTCTGTTTTCAGCCACAGAGATGAGGTTAGTGGCTTTACTGAAAGCAAGCAATATGCTACCTTTTGGTATCATTTTGGAAGTACTGTTGTTGATTTTTCTACGCCATGTTTCATTTTTAAATGAATTCTGAAACTCAACTGTCGAAGTGTTATTCAACGGCTGAAATACAAAGCTAAATGAGTAAAAGTTGTATGTGCAGTGGTCCTGGCAAACTGTTGTATTGGGTTCAGCTTCCTGGTTTTTCTATTGACAACAAGGCATATTGTAAGTGTCTTTTTACCTGCAAAGTTAATTACCCAGATTCTCATATTATTCTCCTAACGTTTATTGATGTCTCATCTTTAACGATTCGGCACAGAGCATGACGAAACCAAAGCTTTTCCTGGCTATCGGCAGCTGCCCCATTAACATCAGTTATTCTTTCAACTCTTTTAGTCTTGGCATCAAATCAAAGGCTCATGGAATCTCAATTGTAAGTCCTGAAAACTTGTTTACACTTCCTTTACAGAGATTACAAAGGATCCTGAAACAAGTCTCTGGTGCAACCACTAATGCAAAAAATTCTTCTCCAGATCGGCCACTTGCCAAGGGTTTGAATCCACCTTCCTCAAACATGTTATACTTTAGGCGCTTTCCTGGCTGTAGCTGTCAAAACTGGCCTTGTTACTGGGATCCTTTCTCTCACTGTAGGTTGCCAAAACTAGCACTGAAATCTTGATGGCTTAGTCAAGATTTACTTTCCATATGAGTATTTTCAAGAACTTGCCTTATTTCATGTATAAATTTCACTCTTTCATGGCTTAGTCAAGATTTACTTTCCATATGTATTTCAAGAACTTGCCTATATGTATAAATTTCACTCTTTCTAAAATTTAATCTTTTATTTGTTCAGGAAGGAATTGCTGTGGGAAGGACATTTGCTTCATTAAAGAATTACCAAGTTGATGGCAACAAAGAAATGATGGCTATGGTTTCATGAACATGGCTGGTTCATGCACTTCATGCTATGTTACCACAGGTGACGATCCACTGTTCATTTCACCATCTGATTTTCATGTCGATACGGTTTTCATAATTTCTAACATGTTGTGTTCCGGCCACTCTTCCAGGTTCATTTTCTCGATCTGCTGTAACTACAATGCCGGAGCACAACAGCAGTTTCTAATATAGTAATGGCTTCGGCTGTGCTTGTGACTCTGCTGTTTCTCATGCCATTGTTTTACTACACTCCTAATGTCATCCTGGGAGCCATCATTATAACAGCAGTGATGGCTTATTGATTATCAGTCCGCATACAAATTATGGAAAGTTGCACTCTTGATTTCATAGCTTGCTTGTGTTCCTTCTTTGGGTTCTTTTCATTTCTGTGCCCCTTGGTCTCGCCATCGCAGTAGCTTCCATTCTAAATTTTTCCTTTTTCTCTTTGTTGTACTGCACTCTGGGTCATTATCTGATGCCTTTGCCGAAAAATTCAGGTCGCAATTTCAGTGTTCAAGATTCTCTTGCTGTCACCAGGCCAAACAGTGGTCCTAGGCAACATTGCAGGAACTCATATACCATAGCCTCAGCCGATACAGAAATGCTCTAAGAGTATCTTCGTTCTCATTCTTGCTGTTGAATCTCCCATTTACTTTGCCAATTCCACTTATCTTCAAGATAGAATATTGAGATGGGTTCACGAGGAGGAAGAGTGGATAAAGGCAAACAATGGGAGCACCAAAATGCATAATTCTGGACATGACTGGTAAGTTGTTTAATTGCTCTTCGCAAATTTCCCATCATTTCCACTTAGAAGCTCCTGTGCAATTAGCTTACAGATTTTCTCTTTCTTTTGCAGCTGTGACAGCCATAGACACAGCGGTATTGACATGGTGCGCGAACTAAGAAAGATGCTGGAGAAACGATCGCTTCAATAAGAACTGCTAAAAAAAATAACTCTTGGAATGCCACATTCTTGAAGCATTTTAGCTAATCTTGGTGCTTTCTTTGCAGCTTGTGTTGGTAAATCCTGTTGGAAGTGTGATGGAAAAGCTGCATCAGTCAAAAGTTTTGGAGTCCTTCCGACTGAACGGCCTCTATCTCACAGTTGCAAAGCTGTGTCAGACATTTCATCTTTGTGGAAGGCTCATGCATGAATGAATTCTACAAGGCTGCGGTTGAAAGTTACGAATAATATAAAAGAAATGAAAGAGAGTAACTGACAACTTAAAACCTTGGCAGTCTAGGAAGAATTCTAAAGAGCGGGGAACTTTGTTTCTTTTTTTCTTTGTGAGATACATTGTTTAACTTAAAAAGTTAATGGCCAGTGCCTGCTCTTCTAAGAAGAGATTTGGAAGGTTCACAAATCTCATCTTAACTTAATGCAAAGTCTGGCCATGCCATGACGGAGCTTAGTGTAACCGAAACAAAGTAATGAATTTTCATTATTTTAATTTCATGTTAGATCAAAATGTTTTAATTCTCTCTTTTCTCCAATGAAATCAGAATACTACAGCAATCTTAAGCTAAATGCTGCACAATATAAAACCTGAACTAGTTGAGGCAACCACAAAATCCTTCTTGGTTTAGTGTTCGTCGTAGAAGATATATTTCAAAATAAATTGGTATATTTTATAAAAATAAATATGACACATGAAGGAAACATTCAGTGCTTAAGGCTAATGATTTGATGTGATTTGATGTAAATGTGGCAACAGGCAATTGCTGAAAAAAAAAAACCACTTACTCTAGAGAAGGGCACAGCTGAAATGAGATAATGGGCAGATAAAATAATCTGAGATATGGCATCTTTGATGATGACTTAAGTCCTTTACATATGTTAGCAGGGTGCCACTACATGTGCAATAAATGAATCAGCAAGCAATGGCTAAAATTGAAGTCAAAGGCAGCCTGAAACAAGCAACGGGCTAAAGATAAGGGAGATAGAAGGAAATAAGTTTATAATTCAGAGGATATGGCCTCCGATTAACTTGGCAGACACAACCACGAAAAACAAGAAAAAAGAAAGAACTTGCAGTCTTGCAGCCAACCAAAAATTCAATACAAGGCTTCAATGAGGTGGGCTGATACATGGAGTAATAATGGTGTAAAGATGACGGGATAGCAGAAAAAATATCTAAATGTGTAGTACATATTCAACTACAAATGTATATTTCTTGTATATTATAAAGGAGCCACACAAGTTTTATCCTAAAACTGTGATCATCAATACAATTTGAAAGAAAAGCCAGAAATTGCCCAAAATTAAGAAAAGCAAGAAGCCAATATCACTAAATTAAAGCCCTCTGAGATCAGATCTAACATTCATCTTGTTCTCCATGCCACTAACAAAGCATGATGCCTTGGAATATATTCCATGCTATATGAATGTGATTCGTTTAAAAAGTTAATAGCTCCATAACAGAAAACATGACGGGACCCTGTACCTCACTCCATTTTGCTGACTAACCCCCACAGTCCAGCATTGAGTGTGTGACAAATGTTGTATAAACTCTTTTGTGCAAGTAGGAAGCGGTTTTCCCTTGACCGCCCCAGGCCCTTAAATAAGACCAGCAAGTGCATGTGTTCTTGAGGAGACACCGCTGAGATCAACAGGAGTATGACTAGCCTTCAGGAACCAAAGAAATTAACTATAAAGTTGCAGGACGTCAACCACTTAGTAGAGCGTAGACCAAACGCAAAATGTTGCTAAAGTCGACACAATTGGAGGAAAAACCTTAATCAAATTTAGTTTAGGAACCCATATTTCTCCTTAGAAAAATAGCAAAAGTGCCCCATTCATTCACATAATGGGAACCTCAACATTGATATTATCAAAAAAATAAGAAAAAAACTAATCAACTACACAATTACTGTAAACAAGAAAACAGTATGAGAAACACATCATCTTTCTCAAAATCACCTATAATTGTACATTACCAGTTTCCTAACACATACATACCAAGTCTGACGTGGTCTATCAATCCATCAAATGAGCACCAACTCAAACTTCTTCTATTGCTCTCCTCCTCCCCACATGCATAGAAAATAATCACAGTTTTAAACAATTTTTTTTTTTGTCACAGATTAGATTGGTATCTAATGAGCTTTGCTCCTTCAAAAGCAGTGAAGAAACTGATGCTGCAATCCCAGAAAAAATTGTTCTGCCTATTGAGTTGTCCTTGTGATTTAACATCTGCATGAAGTGGACAAATTAGTTCAGCTGATACAAAGGCAATTATGAAATTATAAGAGAAAAGAAAGGACGGCAACTGCGTTGCTTTTTGAAATTTAATTCAAAAAATTAAAGCAATTAAAAGCCTCAAAACTGTTTAGCACGCACAAGATCTTCCACAATGTTATGAACCAAAACAAGAGTGAAAGAAAAGATCACCAATCTAACATAAACTTGAAAAAGATTCCACTAGCATTTCTTCTCTTTATTAACTGAAACACAGAACTGTTTCCCATTTATCTATTTTCTATTTCAGGAATCAATCTAAATTATTTGCTTGAATAAGTTCAGGCGCAAACAATTCGAGGGTGTTCAGACATTCCATCTTAGCATTAACTTCAAAGAATATAATTCAAAAGTTGGAGAGCAATGCCAGTATCCAGCAGAGCATAGAGATGAGGCAGGCAGCATGGCACAGAACATATGAAGTTATAAACTCACACCCAAACACCATTCATTGCAACAAAAATGAGTCAAAAGCCTCTATTAATAAATTTGGAAATTAAAAAATAAAAAAATAAAAAAGATATGAAAATACACATGGAAAAAAAAATAATAAAATAAAAATTTCCACACCAAGATTGCTTGAAGAATCAATTTAACGTATAATGAAAAAATTTCTTACTTGCTCTGTGGCGTGTTATCGGAATCTCTCGCAGTTCACTCTAATGCATAGATATTCACCTAGCAAAGCCATCACTGCAAGTCCATGCCATTAACAACCCACCACGTGATTGAGGAGGGCCACCCCCCATATGTGATGCATATAAATAGATGGATGATGTACAGTGTGCTGAAAAATCTAAGCACTTCTTTGCCCTCTCAACTATATAAAGCATATATCCGCCCTGCACAAACAGAGTAACTCGCATGTTAGTTAAACACAACCATGGAGATTGATTTCAAATATGAATCTGTAAAACTAACATGATTCAGGGTCTTTTTTTAATTTCCATGAACATAAATGCAATAAGTGAAATATGGAACAAGTAATAAATAAAAATTGATAGTTCATCTAAACAATTAGCCATGTCTTCTGACATAAATAATCCCACCAGATACTGAGGTAGAATGAGCAATTGGTCTCTCAAATGCAGATACATACACAATGAAAAATGCATTGACAAGGAAATTGTCAAGATGACATTAAATAATTTAACTAATCCATCTATTCAATCCAAACTACCTTGTACAGTTACAAACTCATTAACTTCCGTTTTGCACTATACCACACAGCAACTTAGCAATTAACAAATTAATGAACACCACGTAAATCAACATCATAAATTCATTAATTATCCCTGACAATGGAACCATACAATTTCACTTATAGTCACCTAACTAAATCATTTACAAAGATAAATTAAAGCAAAAGGATTTATATCCTCACCAGCAACCGAAGCCAGCAGAATCGAAGCAATGACACACCAACCGTTGACCGTAGAGGCAGTGATGGTAGCAAAGTCAAAGAAATACCACAAGACCTACCGCGATGCCCGAGTGCCAACGAAAATGGATAAAAATACACCAAGACTGGTATAGTATAGGCATTGAAGACAAACAATTGTGGCAACATTAGCCAGGGATCCCATACAACTGCACCATAGAACATTTCTTCAACCACCACTTTTAAAATACCAGATCAGTCAAAACTACAAAACTGCCGCAACTCAATTCTTTAAACCAAAATTCAACTAAAATCTTCAATACCCAGATCACCAGAAGTTACAAGAATGGGACCAAAATTTATTCAAACTAAATCTTCAATACCCATATCACCAAAACCTAGAAATATGCCACCAACCAAATAACCAGAACCAAATTGTCAAATCTAAACAAAAAAAAAAAAAAAAAAAATCCAATTTTTGAACTATTTTCTATTTCGCTTCAAACCCTAACTCCAAAAGAATCAAACTTCAATGCTAATTAAAGCATTAAAGCTGAAACCCAAGTTTGTTTAAGGGAACTGTCTGGGAAATCAAGAAATTTGGAGGAAACAATCAACCAAATCTGAAGGGCAACAAAAACACAGACTGTCAAAAAGAAAAGGAAATTAGAACAAAATATTGTATCAGATTTGTGTTAAATTGAGCAAGAGATACTGGGCATGAGGAGGCTTTGTCGAAAGAAAGATTGGATTGAGGACGAGAAAAAGGCTATGCACCATGACCAAAACATACGTACAGGTAATTAATTAGTAAAAGAAAATGGTATTGGATTTAGATTTTAGAATACCTGAAAATTTGTTCACCCTTTTGTATCTGAAGTGACAAGTCTCAACAATTCCCATGTTTGTCAATTTCGTTAATATAAAATTACATTAAAGCCCTTACCCTTTATTTAATTATAATAGATCTTGTTGGTTAAAAATTGACAATTACGACAATATCTCCTATGAGGGAGGAATATCTAGTAACGTGTGATTCAAAAAATTTATATTATAAGAATATTATATTAATATGTTTGATTAGAAGATAAATATTATCGGAGAGGTTTTTTTTGAATTATTCTTCTTTTTAATATTATTATTATTTAGAGTGGTACTTTTAACCCCTTATATTTAAGAATTTAGCGAAAATACCATAGCTATAACAAAAGTATAAATTTAATAAAATAACCCCAGTCACCCAAGATGATTGTCGGCCACCACTGCTGGCTGCCTCAACAATCACCGGAACAGCACAACTGACCGAATCTAGCCGGTTGTGTGTTGATCTAACCGTTTCTAACCAGATCCATAGCCAGAAATGACAGCATTTGGGCTATTGTTATTTGGTGAACATAGGGCATTTGTGTCCAAATGATTATTAATTAAGGGCAAAATTGATAAAAATAGGGGATTACCCCGGTAATAAAAAAATAACACCCTTCCAATCGGTAATTGGATTATCCCCCTATTCTTACAGTAATCACTGTTGTTATTGAAAATTACCGAAATCTTTTTTCACCAGTACCAACCGATGTTAAATATCTATTTCCAAATATCAAAAATTGATTTGGTTTATTTTCAACTAGGTTCAGTTGATAATTAAACTGAATTTGGGGTTCGAGCCTATGTTTGACCTTTCTTGTTTCATTTTTTTCATGACCAGTGAAAATGATTTTTTTGGGTAATCAGTATGCTACTTCACGCATCTCAATTATCTCTGAAGTCTATTGAACACCTTACAGCCCAAATGATCAGTAAACCACATTTTATTGTGGTAGTGGACCCTAAGTTTGAACCTAAAGACTCAATGTAAGGGAGCAAACCTCCTTGACCGTCAGACCAACTACTTGGGGTTAACCATGTGAGATTATTGACTGTTAGTTGGTGAACATTTTTTGATTTGAGATCAAAGCTTCATAGGTTTGATTCAAATTGTGGTCACAATCAAAGTGATTCATCTTCCAGCAACTACTTCAAGTTGTTGAAGGGGGATCAATCACGTTGCTGCTGTGGTCAGTACTAGTGTTTTTCGGGACAGTTCCAATTGCCAATCAAAATTATGTACTCATTTTATAGCATTCAACTGGAAAATCATATTTGTCACTTTTCAATGTTGAGAACAAACTATTTGAACAATGTTATGGCATACTTCAAAACCAGAAAAGAATAAGATCATGCAGAATTGACTCCTCAACTTAGATAGTATACAAGAAGATAATGAGAAGAAAACTCAGGTAATCTCATTCCTCGATTAACATTTATACAATGATCATATAATAGCACTGAAAATTTGTCGAAAAAGCAAAAGCTCGGAAACAAGTTTCATAGATGACATACGAACATACAATATCGAGAAAATATTAAATGAAAACTGAATGGTCCAGAGTTTCATTCTGAACTAGCCTTTCTCCTCCTCCCGGTTCTCTTTGCAGCAACAGTGACATTATCTTCGTCATCAGAATTTGATAAATCATCCTTTCTCCTCCTGCCAGTTCTCTTTGCAGTATTAGTATCATTATCTTCATCATCAGAATTTAATGAACCATCCTTTCTCCTCCTACCAGTTCTCTTTGTAGTGTCAGGGAAATTGTTTTCTTCTTCGCTTTTCTGAGGATGTTGATCATTTACAAGAAGCTTGGATGAATTTATTTTACTCCTTAACCGCAGTACTTCACCCTTAGCAGATCCCAATTCCTCTTCAAGTTTTTTTGCTTTCTTGTCCAAACTGTCCCTTTCTTGGCCAAGCCTCATGACAAGATTATGGGCATCTTCCATGTTTTCTCGGGCTTCTTGAGCTACGTTCTTTTGCTCTGTTAGGGACTTGTAAAGCACCTCTTTCTCATCTTTGAGACTAGAAATATGAGAATTAGCATTATCTAGGTCTCTAGAAAGTGTCAACACATTTCTGTTCATGTCATCAAGTGATTTGGTAGCCTCTTCCAGATCAATTTCAAGGGACTTCCGTGCCTCCTTGTCCTTCAAGATTTGCTTCTCCAAAGCTTGTAGTTCATTGTTCAAAGAGGCAACAACATTTTTCTCTTCTTTCAAATCATTGGCTGTGGCTTCTGCTTTCTTATAAATGTCTACCAGTTCCTTTTGTAGGCTATTACGATTTTCAGTTGCAGCAGCCAGTTGATGGGTCACAATTTGCAGCTCCTCACTAGTCTTCTTCAAAAGCTCCTTCGATGCAGTGAGCTCACTGGCTAGCACTTCACTACTTTGTTTTGCCTCATCAAGGCTTTTCTGAAATGTTTCCCTAATTTCAGCAAAATCAGCTTTCACCCTCGAAATTTCGGACTCAAGCTCTGAGCACAAATTTGTTGATTGTACTAGTTGATTTTCCAGATCAGAAGCCTCATTCCTCGTCTTGCCAAGAGTCTCCTGAGTAGTTGCGAGTTCATGTTTGAGATTTTCTACATTACTCAATTCCACATCCAGCATTTTCCTCAAGTCATCCTTTTCTTGGGTCAACTTAGCAATTGTTGTTTGACTTCCACGCACTTCATTCTGAGCAAGCTCATGCTTTTCCTTCAGCTCATGAAGTTCCTCTTCTCTTTCTCCCAATAGCTTTGCCTCAAAAGCTGCCTTCTTTTCAGAAGATAACTTCAGATCATCATACTCCTTTTGAACATCATCAATTTTCCTCTTGGAATCATCTGTCTCAACTATTAAAGAACTAACCGTTGCATTTAATTCATCCACCAAAGTACTCCTCAATTCTAGTTCTTTTTTATTTTTCAAGAGTTCATCCCTCAATCCTTTGACTTCTGCATCTGCTTTGGCTAGTTCATCCTTGGTCTGCTTGTAGATAGAATTCAAGTTCTTCAACTCCATTTCCTTCTCAGCAAGAGAAGATCTGAACTGTTGAACACTATCATTCTTATCTTTTAGCTCTAAACTGAGTAAATTAACCCTGTCTTGTAAGGCTTCGATTGAATCAAGCTTTTCCTTGAGTTTTTCTTCAAGTGCACTTTTATCTTCCCCAGCCTTCAAGAGACTGGATTGAAGACTATCAATTTGTACTTTAAGCTCCTCAATCAATTTTTTTTCATTTTTGAGCTCCTGCCCTAGGCCTGTAATTGTGCTGTTAGCTGAATTTAGTTGATTCATTAAAACCTGCTGTTCTTCCTTCGCTGTTTTGAGTAGCTTTGTTCGCTCTTCTTGTTCTTTTTGTAGTTTAGACTCAAATTCTTTCTTCAATGACAAAATGGAAGCTTCCTTTTCACTGAGTCTGTTTTTCATCTGTGCATTTCAAGCAGTGTATGCTGGGTTAAAAACCAACATCCAAAAATGACATTCAGATAGAGTGATATGGATAATTTAGGAATCCATAGAGCAGATAAAATCATGCTAGTGAATTCAGCTCGTGATAAAAACTTGACAATAAGATTAAGAGCAGCTTACAGATTCTATAGTTGCAACAGATGCTTTTTTATCTTTCTGAGTCAAAGCATAAAGTGGGGCAAGCACAGCAGTCCCAAATATTCCAAGTGCATTAAGAAAAGAAAGAAAGGGATTTGATGGTGGATCTCTTTGAAGTGCCAGCTGATCAAGAAAAGAAATTCATTTAGGTGTTTCAAACTTGACAAACTAAAAATAACAGAACCTAGGATTCTGGATTCATTTACAAACGAGCAAAGATTAAGACCTCTGATTTTTGGCTTTCCACTGGTGTATTTAGCACACTTTCCTCTGTAAGGACATAAATAAGCATATTAAACATCTAGGAGATTTAAAAGCAATTCAAAATAACTAAAGTTATAATAGAAAAGATAGAGTAGTCCACCGAAAGGACCAAAAAGAGCCAGAACCTTAATTGGTGATTTAAATGGATTAACAAAAAAAAAAAAAATGGATCTAAGCTCATGCAATACTTCAACTCATAAAAAGAGGGATGAGTACCCTGAAAATCACTGGGCAATATAGAAACAATCTTGAAAAGTTTTAAGGTAATTTTTCAAAATATTAAACTGAGGGCAATTTTTCTTTATTTCAAAAACCACTGTTTGCCTATTGACAGCATGTGATAGATTAAAAAGAAACAGAAAACAACGCAAGAGTCTAGGCACCACAATGAAAAAATCTAGCCACTTTGGTTTTCTCTCGATCATAAATTACAATAGTTGTTGATCCATAACATACCCTCTCCTCTCTCACTCTCTCAAGGTCATCTTTTTTGGGCTTCCTGCAATATGAGGTTTCACTTTCAAAGTATTCTCCTATGTAACAAATTGATTGGTTAGTAACTTTTCTAGTCCTATTGTTAACACCCCAAAAATGAAACCTTGAGGGGTTCGTCAGGCGCTCCTGCCAGTATGCTCACACTAGGTCTACAGTTTGATACACTGGATCACCTACCTGGCAAAATGCCACGAGTTTCCTGGTTCCCAGAGATTGTTGGGTTTGGTGGGGGTTCCAGTTTTGACCTCGAGTTCGTTCGGGGGTCTGAGTTACCAAAAATGAACAAGTTAAGAATGGAATATGACAGTATATGTCACAGGACATGTAACTTGACAAGTCTTATTATCAGTCACTCGCTTATGTTTATAACATGATAACTCCCCAGCAATTCACGATGAAACTGCAGCATTCTCTCTTATAACTTAAGAAGAAAGAATTGAGCATATTTCAAAAAAGCCCTCGAACTATATTACTAGCTTAAATTAAGCTCCCAAATATGCTTTTTAAACCAAACCAAAACTACAGTATGAGAAACTGATTAGTCTAGACTCTAGCCAAACAAAGGTCAGTGACAAGCCATTTCTAGAGGTAAAAGGTTACATATGAAATGTCCATAAAATACTCAATAAACACTATACAACAGAAACATATAGCCATCAACCAATCATCAATGTAAAACAAATGCAAATGGAAAAATATACATATATATTCTAAAACAACAAGTCAATACAAAAGCTAAAATTGCACTCCACTTCTTGAATCATTAAAGTTAGTTGTTGAATCATGAATCAGAAAACAGTATAACAATTCCAAAGCTAAATTTTGCTACATTTTAATTGCATCAAATCAAAAAACCACAAAAGACAAACGAGCTCACAGGCAATAGTGACTAAATTCCAAATTACCAATTCATAAAGAATTATAAAACAAAAAATAAAGAATACCCATTTCACCAAATGCAATGATGATAATGATATCAAATCAATTACTAAAACCAAACATTAAGTCATGAACAGTGCCGTACTTCATTATAACGAAATCTCGAAACCAATGAAAAACATAACTCACTTGTTACTAAACCTTCAAGAGCTGTAGCTCTGAGTTTCAAGAAAGGAAGAACTGAAATACCCACAAGAAGAACAGCTCTCCTCTTGTTGGAAACATTTTCATCGAAGTCATCTTGTCTCAAAGAAGCCATAGTTGAGACTCTGTTCCTCCTCTTGGTCTCTGCATTTCTTGCATACAAAAAGACTGAAGATTGAGAACATAAAGAAGAGGAGGGAAACTGAAGGGGAGACCAAGAGCTCCCCACTACAAGGTTCATCGTGTGCTTTCCTCTTCCTCTTCTAGTTTTTCTGTTTTTAGATTTCAGATAAAATGAAAGTAGTGAAAGTGTTTTCCTTGTTTTTGTTTTGAGATATCTATCTTCCAAATTCAGTTGGGGATTTCACGAGATAATATCTGAAATGACCAAAATAACCTTAATAATTAAAATTGTTAGAAGAAGAATTATAGGCAATTTTCATTAATCCCATATTAATTAAATATATTTTTGAATACCAAATTATATTATAACTAGACAAGGGCCATGCGTTGCTAAATATAAACTAGTTAGATTACGATATAATAATTGTTAAATTATATAAATTTTATATATATACAAAGTTTTGTTAAGATAAAATTAATAATTGTATCTATATAATTATTAATATCAATTATAGGTAGATGTCATTAAATTTTTCATCCAACTTGAAAAGATCACATGAATATTATATGGTCTAATTATATTTTCAGGATCATCACCTTGTACAATTGATATTATTTTTGTAGACATATCTTTGATATTCAATGTCAATATTTTGTAGTGAATCGTGTATGATATTTAAGATCATATGAATATTATCAAAATCAACTATTTAAACTTAAATTTTATACTGACCTTCCGCAATTTCTATAACTTATATTCATTTTCAAGTTGTGTTGCGCGGGTATGTTTATTATATTTTTTTTACATTATTATTGGTTTTTTTTGTCTTTTAAATATATATTTTTTATATTGAATTGATAATTGAAAAATCAACAAATAAAATATCCACAAATTGAACTCAAAGTCTATATCGTCATGATTCTTCTCAAACATGTCACCATTTGAAATCTGCAACCAAAGTTTAAAACTTTGTTAAGAAAAGCAAAAAAATTTGCAGGATAACCCACTGGGTATTATTGATAAGTCTATAAATCAATCAAAGAAAGAGAAACTTTGTTGAAAAATGTGAACTTTTAAGCAAGAGACTTGTACAGCTAAAGGAAAAAACTGATTTTGATTGTTAAAAATAAAAAATGAATCATTTTTATTATTATTATTTTAGAAATTAAAAAAAAATTAAGAATATTGAGAAGAGAACTCACATAGAAAGCAATAACAACTCTAACAGTATAATTTGAAGCAACTTAATTGAAGTATTGAAGAAGTCATGAAGATAAAGGTTTTGTGACACAAATCTATTTGCTGCAATTAGAATTGACCACCACGCAGAAAAAACATTTGATGATAGCATCCTAAAGAAAGACGATAATTATAAAACCCACAAAACCTACATATCAAATAACAAAATAAATCCAAAAATCAATAAAAAGAGATATAACAATTACAATTAAAACTACATATCAATATTTATATCATTAAAATTGAATTTGTTTTATGTGTATGATGATAAAATGAATTATTCGACAATAGGCCTATAGTTATCCTAATTCATCCTATAATATATCAAATTAAAGCTCTATCTTTCTAGTTTTTAAAGATTTAAACCGCTCATCAATTGGATTTTTATTGAGCAAGTTATGGCTAATTTACTACTGATTGTTCAATGAAAATCAAGAAACAGGAGAAACCAAAATGTGTGTGATAATAAAAGGAATGGCTCGATAGTAGGGCTACAATTATTCAAATTAAGCATATAATATATTAATTCAAAGCTCTGTCTATATAGTTTCTAAAGATGCAAACCTCTCATCAATTGGATTTTTATTGAACAAGTTATGATTAATTTACTACTAATTGTTCAGTGGATACCGAAATATATGTGATGGTAAAATAAATGGTTTGGAAGTGGGGCTACAGTTATCAAAATTAAGCATATAATATATCAAATTAAATTCCTATCTGTCTAATTTCTAAAGATTCAAACCTCTCATCAATTGGATTTTTATTGAGAAAATAATGATCAATTTACTACTTACTGTTTAGTGGAAACTGAAAATGTGCTGATGACAAAATCAATTGTTTGACAGTAGGGCTGCAGTTATCCAAATTAAGCGCATAATACATCAAATTAAATCACTGTCTGTCTAGTTTCTAAAGATTCATACCTCTCATCAATTGGAGTTTTATTGAGCAAGTTATAATTAATTTACTACTGATTGTTCAGTGAAAACTTAAATGTGTGTGATGATAAAATAAATTGTTTACTAAAACTACATGGTTCAGCATCAAACATCAGTTGATATTTGTTAAATAAATGAAATTAGTTATATTCAGCAACAACCCCTCATGATATATGTATGTAACATAAAAAGATATCAACAAAAAGAGATAGAACAATTATAATTAAAACTAGATATCAATATTTGTTTTCTTTTAAGGATAATAATAATTGTTTGACATATTATAAACGGTTTACTAAAGCTACATGGTTCAGCAACAAACATCATATGATATTTGTGATACAAATCAAATTTGTTATATCCAGCAACAACTTGTTTTCGATATATGTATGTAACATAAAAAAATAGCAACAAAAAGAGATAAAACAGATACAATTAAAACTATATATCAATATTTGTTTTGCTTTGTCATCATTAAAATTGAATTGGTTTTATGTGTGTGATGATAAAATGAATGGTTTGACCGTAGGTATATAGTTATCTAAATTCATCATATAATATATCAAATTAAAACTCTATATTTCTAATTTTCAAAGATTTAAACCGCTCATCAATTGAATTTTTATTAAGTAAGTTATGACCAATTTACTACTGATTGTTCAATGGAAATCAAAAAACAGGCGAAACCAAAATGTGTGTGATGATAAATGGAATAGTTCGGCAGTGAGACTACAGTTATCCAAATTAAGCATACACTATCTAGTTTCTAAAGATTTAAACATCTCATCAATTGGAGTTTTATTGAGCAAGTTATGGCCAATTTACTATTGACTATTCAGTAGAAACTGAAATGTATGTGATGATAAAAGGAATGGTTCGGTAGTGAGGCTACAGTTATCCAAATTAAGCGTATAATATATCAAATTAAATCCCTATCTGTTTAGTTTTCAAATATTCAAACCCCTCATCAATTTGATTTTTATTGAGAAAATATGACTAATTTACTACTGACTGTTCAGTGGAAATCAAAAAACAAGGGAAACCAAAATGTGTATGATGATAAAAGAAATAGTTCGGCAATAGGGCTACAGTTATTCAAATTAAGCATATAATATATCAATTTAAAGTCATGTCTATCTAGTTTCTAAATATGCAAACCTTTCATCAATTGGATTTTTATTGAGCAAATTATGGTCAATTTACTACTAACTGGTCAATGAAAGCCGAAATGTATGTGATGATGAAATGAATGATTCTGCAGTGGGGCTACAGTTATCCAAATTAAGCGTATAGTATATCATATTAAAGCATTGTCTGTTTAGTTTCTAAAGATTCAATCCTCCCATTAATTGGATTTTTATTAAGCAAGTTATAGTCAATTTAGTACTGATTGTTCAGTGGAAACCGAAATACGTGTGATGATACCCAAATTTAAGGGATTATCATATTTTGACTAATAATAAATATTTCAAATAACACCTATTAATTGGAAAACGGAATTAGCCAAAATTAATTTATTTAACATATATACTTGCACATCAGGAGGACATAAACAATTAATCATTCATATAACAAATTAAAATATATGAATGTTTTTACAGAAAACATATTCAACACAAATGAACTGTTTATACTAATATAGATATGATACATACTCACAGTTCAGCTGATAAAAGGATCATCCTCGATTTAATCATAGTAAAGTATATGAACATATCCTTGAAAACAAACATAACAAAATTTAATCGATCTTTATGTTAAGATTGTTAAGGAATAATTATTCATTCGTATAACAACTGTTACCTGAAAATGAAATCCACAAGAGTTAATTAATAAAATTGTTAAGGAATACACTTACCGTTTGGCAGGACTAACAAAATTAATCATTCAAATAGATTGACCGAACAAAAACAATCATTCAACCAAATAATAATCGTTAAAATAGTTATGAAACATACTTACAATTTCTTACTAAGATAGTTAGAAGATATGCTTACAGTTCAGAAGAACGAAAATAACAACTCATTTGACAATGTCAATCGGACATCCTTCATTTATTTCATGCCAATTCATGAATCTTTGACTTATAAACAACAACAACAAAAACATAAATAAATAAAAAATCATTGATTAACAAAATCATGAAGAATAAACGTATTATTGACACAAACTGACATGAACCATAAACAATTAACAAAAGACTAGACGTATTGTTGACGTCAATTAACATATTACAATAATACACAACTGAACATATACCCATTTTATAACCCCGTATTTAGACCTTTCGAATGCCAATACAATTAAATACGAATTGAATACTGTCGTAGGCAACCAAGATTAAAAACCTTCCTAACCTAACTACTGAACTGTAAATAGGGTAAGCAATGGTCGATCCCACAAAGAGTGTCTAGCTGAATTTTCGATGATGTGAATAAGGCTGAGGGGTTTTGAATAAAACAGAAAACAATCTTAGCCAAAAACAAAAACAAAGACAATTCAATTCGAAATCAATTAATATAACGAAACTTGGTATCCATCAACATCCACCATCGGAATCTTACAACTGATCATTGATGCAAAAGTAAATCAATTCTTACTTTGAATATTCACCGTTGGAACTATTTTCCTATCTCTCCTTAATTGTAATTAATTAGGAAACAAGCGATCTTAATTAATCTTACCATTAAACAACCCTAGACAAGCTCTATAGATTTAATCTATTGGCAGCTTTAAGAATTATAGAGATCGATGAAGCTAAACAATACAAACTCAAGCTGTTGTATTTAATTTATTCGAGTGTTCCTCTTAAGATTACTAATTCTTGACGCAGCAAATTAATAACCCTAATTGCTTCACAAGTTAGAGGGATCAAACAATTACGGATTTGATATCTAACTTAGCAATAGATTGTAACAAATAATAACCTAGTAGGCCTCCTAGAAATTAAATGAAACAATCATTAAAATAAGCATAGAAGAACATCCAATACTCAAAGCATAAAATTGAACACTAAAATAAAACGGATTAGATCTCACAGTTATTGATTCCGAGGCCTCCGTTTCCTTCGACAGAGTTATAAAAATTAGCCTCTCATGGCCATAAACAAAAACTCCAAAAAGAAAGAAAAAAATTCCAGAGAAGAGAAGAGAGAGGCGTGGTCCCCCTCAAAAACCCTAATCTGGTCCTCTTAACAAAAATCCAGTTCAAGTATTTGAATCCCACTCAATCTCCTAAAAAAAATATTCTAATATCCTAAAATAACATTAATCCTAATCTGACTCTAATTAATTGAAAATAAGATAAAGTCCTAAAATAAAATAGGAAAGTGGTGATTCAGAGCTGTAACTTGCGTGCCACATGTCTTCAAATCCTCCAATAATAAACTGCCCAATTGATTTGCATGACAAGACAGAATGCTCCAGGACATCGGCAGTGCAGGTGTGTCAAATTCAAGCCCGATTACAACCTTGATAAAGTGAGTATCACTCCAAACTCAAAACATGAAAGTTGTAGATCTATTTCTTATGGTTCCACAGCATTTCGAATCATCTCAATCGAAGCTCGGATGAGAGAGTTATGCCCAGATTACAAAGTAGTGTCGAAACTATCCAAATTAACTTAATTAGTTCCATTTTGAAATTAACGCCTTCATTTGCATCCTAAATCAAAATAGAATAATAATGAGTGCATTTAGGCAACAAATACGTATAAAAGACTAAACATTAAGGGGGGTAAATATGATATTTTGCATTCTCATCAAATACGAAGAAAGGTTTGCAATGTCAATACAATAGCCCTATATAATTATTAATAAACATGTATGTTTTTACTATCAATGCAATGCACCTATGTAATCCAATCTTTATATCTATTTATTTAGACTTTGGAATACCAATTTAGTAATTAATATTGTCTACATCATCACCAATAAAATTTAACCATATGACAATCACAAATCCAAGGTGTCATTATGGTTAGACTTTTAGAATGTCAATGCAATCCACCTATATAATTAATATTATTATTAATTATTAATACAATCAATACAATATACTTATATAATCCAATCTTTATATTTATTTATTTAGATTTTGCAATATCAATGCATTAATTAATATTGTCTCCATCATTACCAATAAAATTCAACCACATGACAATCACAAATCTAAGGTGTCATTATGGTTAGACTTTTAGAATGTTAATGCAAAGCACCTGTACTATTATTATTATTATTATTATTATTATTATTATTATTATTATTAATATATATTCTATTTTTTTAATTAATTAATAATTATAGATGGAGCAATAAATGTCAATTCAACATATCAAGATTGAGCAATTTGATTGGTTTGTCAATTCAATATGTCAAAATGAAGTAATTCTAGAGCTTCTAAAATGTGTCACGTGTCGATCAACCTATATGAGTATTCAGCTTTATATATATATAAGGATTTTTTTTCCCTTCTATATGGGTTAATTATTTATCTAAACAAACATTACATTTATAAATATCATGTTATTGGGTGTTTCTTTAGGTAAATAATTAACCCATATAGAAGGAAAAAAAATCCTTAAATAATTAATTCTACATAATGGTAAAACTTGGTTAATAATTAAAGATTAATTTGATAATATGACATAATTAAATGAGCACAAAATTGGAGCCTTTCAAAATACACTTCACTCAATAAGCTGGATATTTGCACTTTTTTATTGAACATCCACCAATCAAAATTTTCCAAGTGGGAAAAATTCACTTTTATCCTCAAACCTCAACCTGCCTAAAGGCATAGTCTGCCACGTGTCAGGCTCTTGTCAAACCTTAAATTTTAGCGCCCAAATCTAACAAAATATTGGTTTAGATCTTACTTCATTTTGTTCATCATCTTTCTTGCCCAATAAAGGAATCTAAAAGCATCTACAATTAAGTTTTAAAGGTAAATTTTATTTATTTGTAATTGTTACTATTGGTATTAGAATAAGTCACCCATTGGGGATGACCCTTAATATGGATAAGACGCGATGAAGCTTGGGGACAGTTGCTATCTCGAGTCGAGATCTACGAAATCATCCGATTGAGAAATGGGTCGACGTAAACCCATATGAATACCCTCCTCTTATAAACTAGTTTTAAGAGTGAATTCTATCCGTTCATGGTTATTACACTTTATTTTATTTTATTTCTCATTTTCTTTCTCTCTGCTATCTTATAGTGTAACATCTGAATAGATTTATTTCATTTTATGTTCAATGAATTGAATGCTGGTCTCTTGTGTTGGCCATTGACTTGAAACTATGTGGGGTTTTAAAGCTCATTATGAGTAAGACAACACTAAAATTGGTCCTTTTCAAAAGAATGGCTGATAATTTAGTCACAAATATGCTACATTACTAAAATATACACTGCATTTTCAATGGTTCTGAATTGCCCTTTTGCAAGCATAATCCCAGACTGTCATCCATTGGATTTGGAGATGCTAGATGCAGAATTTGAGAATAATACTCAAAAGAGTTTAGTCTCTAGTGAGCGAAACATGCCATATATTCTTTGTTGTTAGGCATGTCTTTTTGGGGCTCTAAATGGGCTGTAAATGAACGTGAAAGGAGAGAAGTTGACAAAAGAGAAACGTGAAAAAAGATAAAAGAAAAACTAATCATATTTCCAATACAGGATTGAAAACATGCCAAAAAATGTTATAGGCAACTGCTGTTAGCACTCTTTCAAATGATTTTAGAGAGAAACATGCAGTTCTTTATGCTTTTTTCCTTCTCAATGATGAAGAACAAACAATAAACATCCCACTAAAAATTCCCACTAAAGCAAGAAAATGGTAGTTTAATTCACAAGTTATCAGCAACTGGAAAGCTAAGTGTGGAGCCAGCTTTCATATTATGGAAGGTGCTTTTCTACTACCACTTTAATATGAAAATCTTAATCTGCAGAACACGGTCTTCTTAAGAAATACAAAAAAGGATCAGCAAGTAAAACTTCAATCATTCTTTTTATTATCAAATTCATAACATCAGGACTGAGATACAAAAAGTAGTAATAACAAGATATAGAATGTCAAATCTCATGCGAATGCCGCTTACATCTCTTAATGAGTTCAATAGATCTGAAAGGATTCTACATGAACTCTAACCGGGAAAGGTAGCATGAGAACAAGAAAAGAAAACTGATGAGCCGGGGCTTTTGGCCACTGCTAACCCATCTACTCAAAATTATGAAGTGAAAAAAAAAAAAAAAAACAGTCTAAAATTATTATCTATATCCCGACACAGGATGAAACTCGATGCTGTTGCCTCCCATAACTCACCATACCATGAAAGCTGAAACACAGTCCACAAACAGCACGACTAAACTGTGATCATCCACGGCCGCAAACAGGTTCACATACACAGCGTTTGATGACGATACAGAAACTTAACTCAGTGACAACTTCATCACTCATGGACATGAGAGCAGGGGAAAAAACAATTACTGCCCACTATGTCATGGGCATACCCATTACTAAGAGATCTTCATGGTAACTTGATCCAGGAGAGCTTTTGGAGGAATTGTTGAAACTTTTCTCTATTTCCTCCTCAGCAAAAATCTCCTCTGAACGGCAATCAAAACTGCAAAATGCTTTCTCGCCTCTGCAAGAAAACAAAGAAACAACTGCCTCAATGCTAACAGCACCATATAAACAGACACAATTGAAGAGAAAATGATGAAGCATTTGAGACAAACCTGTACATATAAATGTTTTCACCCTTTTCCAATTTTTTATTGCACGAGTAACAGAAGCTCAAAAACTCATCAGATGGATAAGGGGTTAAATCCTTCAGGTCCCTAGTGCCTTCGGGCAATTGAATCCGTTGCTCTTCCTTGTCAAAATTGGCCGACTCATGAGTTTGACATTCCACAACACAGTCACCAAAAATATGAATTGTTTTACGATTTGGACCATGAGATATTATACAAGTATAATCCTCAGAAAGCTCTAATTCCCGTGCAGAGAGAGAACCAACATATCCATTGCCAGAACCAATGGTTATCGGAAGAGAATTTGACTTAAGGCCTAAAGAAATATCCACTGGGGAACTTCTGTCAGTAACCAGCGGTGCACTCACTGTGGTAGTTTGATCTGTTGAATAAAATGCTTTGGAACTCATATTCGGGCTTTGATTTGAGCAGATTAGAGAAGAGGAAAGCTTTGTTGAATCCAACAAACAAGGCGCAGAGCTGTTTAATGATTCAGGCTCTAATGGGAATCCTCCATGCTCAAGAACACCATTTGAGCTACCCAAATGGACGTTGGGAGTTTTGGTTTGTGAAACCGGAGAAATCATGTAGTTTCTAGGCAAAGAACTGCATTTCATAAAAGGTTTAACTGAGTCATGGTAATGACTCGAGGAATTAGGATTGTTAGCCTTCACCTGTGGCCCAAAGACGATATTCTTCCTTGTTAATGACTCAAGAACTTCACCACTTGATTTGTTTTCCTCAGCAAGAGAATTTATGATACCAAGGCCTACCTTACTACAATCCCACTTCTTCTGATGGCCATTTTGGGATGTTGATCTTGGAGACTTAACACCAAATGGGTTGCTAAGGTTCGCAAAAACTCTGAAATCCAGAGGAGAGGTAGGGCTCCTAACAGAGTCCAAATCAGTTGGACCTTTCGAACTAAGTCCTACAAGGAACCCAGGAATACCAAAAATTGAACTACTTATTTGCCTTAGGCCAAAAGTGTCAGACTGAACATAAGACTCTGAAGCCGAATCAGCCATCACATTAACTACCATAAATAAACGTTTCCCGACATTATCAAAAGAACTGAACCCTCCTCAAAGAAAACCAGCAACTCCTTACTGCAATAACTTCCATAAAAACATTGTTAACTAATGAGAATAACTGTATTAATCCACAATCATAGGGCAACAATACTTGATCTGGCAGCCCAGATGACGAATTTCAATAGTGCAGAAAATGATATATCAGATTCAAAGAGAAAGAAATGTGTTCATAAAACCAATCATGAAACACCTTGGGAACGCTGGATCAACCATTCAGATTGAGTAACCATGGGGGATAACAATACCCAGAACCTTAAATGATAACACTAAAATCACAAGAAATTGATAAAATCAAAACTTTAAGCCATAAGCAGGCAACAATGAACTACAGTGAAGCAGATTAAAAACAGTGATAATCAATCCTTAGACCCTGATGAAAATTCTTTATCATACATTGAAAAATAAAAAGGAAATAGAACTTGTATGGATTGGAATAAATGATAACCATTAAATAGACCACTAATGTTAACAAATCAAAAAAATTCCCAAATAACCTCCAAAATACAATCTTGAACACAGAAAAATAAGGAATTTTTACAGAATCGGATTACATTAATTCCAAACAAAGAATCAACTTCAGCTTATGTCCAATTAACAAAACTAAGATCAGATGCATCATGCATAAAGAAAGGCATGCCCATTTGATCTCCAAGAGAAAAGAAAAAAAAAATCAGAACTTCAAAAGCAAGCACTAATGGAGATAAAAACAACAATCAAATGAGCAATAACCTGATAAAAAACTAGTTAAATTTTTCTTAAATGCATCAAATGAACCTCAAAAAACATCAATCAAACACTTGCTTAAATGGAGATAAAAACAACAATCAAATGAGCAATAACCTGATCAAAAACTAGTTAAATTTTCCTTAAATGCATCAAATGAAACTCAAAAAACATCAATCAAACACTTGCTTAAATCATCACAGAAAACACCAAATGAACCACTGTACAAGTCAACAAGCTGGAAAAAAACAATAAAAAACCCACCTGGTTTTCTTCTCTGAAAATTTCACAGAACAAAACCCAAATGCAGAACACAAAGATGAATATTGACAAAGCTAAAAAACTTGTCAAGCACAAGCCACAAAGCTTTCTAAATCATATTTTCTTTCTCTTTTGTTTTTCTTATTTCATTTTCAGTTTTTGCTTCACTTGCATGCATCAAAATCAGAGACACAGTGAAGCACTCAGCCTTCTGTTATACTCCTCTTTCTCTCTCTCTCTCTCTCTCTCTCTCTCTCTCATGATTAATAAAGAAAATACGTAGTCATATACGCTACCGTATAAAACTATGTATATTCCTCTTTATTTCTTTCTTAGAAAACAAAGCACAAATTCTTCCCTGTAAAACGCTCAGACCCAAAAAAAAAACAAAAATCAGTAATATTAATAATAAATTGATAAATTAAATTTCCTAAAATAAAAATAAAATTTTGTGTGGTTAAGTTGAGAGCATAGAACAAAATAAAATGGTGCTTTCATTATACACCTCAAATTTTCTTAGGTATGAAGAAAGTAGTTTTCAGGAGAAGTGGTTTTATTTATTTATATATTTATTTTAATTTTAGTTTTTTGAGGTGGTCAGCAGGCAGAGAGCACTAGAAGACAAAGGTGAGTGGTGGCGTCAAATGTAACTGACGTTTAACGGCTTCATTTCTAACGCCGATGTTTTTCTGTTGGGTTAACCGTTAAATGGCACTAACGGACACGGCTTTAAGGCCTTGTTTGGCTCGACCTAACACCTCCTTTTTCTTGTCCTTTTTTATATCTCATATCATTATATAATACAAACTAGAATTATTAATTAAACCATACCTTTCTTTTAATTCCTTCTATTTTAGAGTAACTCACCAAACCTTTCTTTTAATTAATGTTTTTCCCTTTATATCGATATTTTTGGCATTTGTCAAGCAATGCTATTAATTTTATATTTTTTCTAAAATAGAAAAAAATGACAATAATTATATTTTTGTCGATAAATGTAAATTGTCTTATTTTTCTATTTTCTTTTTAAATAATAATCTAAACGACAATATCCAGATAATATTCTAATGCTATTTTGACTATAATATTACTAAATTGATAATTTTTTTACTATTCACGATTTTTTTTAAATAAAACAAATGTCAATTCTGTTGACACTTTCTTCGAGTATAATAAATAAATTATTTAAGATTATAAAGTGGTCATTTTACTTTGATTGGTCTAAATTTTTTTATATTTTTCTTATATATAATTTTTGACATGAACACTAAATTATATTTAATAATTGCTTGACAAGAGACAATAATAATATATTAAAATAAAATCCTTGTTAATGTGTATTGGATTAGTTAATTTCAATGAAAATAAAATCATATACAACTCTACTCTTATCTATATATGTTTGTCTCTTTTAACATTGTTATGCCCTCTAAATTTTTTATAAACATAAAATGAATTTTAAAAAAAAAACTAAAATAAATTAATAAATTAATACAAATAATAATAATAACCAGACCTTGCCACGTCACTCAGTTACTCGCTGACACAGTCACATAACTCACAAGTGGAATTCAATTCAAAAAAGAAAAAGAAGAAAACTGTCGAGAAACGACGTCAGATTCCAAGTAAATCAGACTCCATGATTTCGTGGGACCCACATGAGGAGGACCCCACACTTGCTCTCTGAGAAATGATTCCTCACAGAGTCACAGTTTCCTTTTCATTTAAACAGTTTTTCTTTGTTTTGTCGTTTTCAGGTGAAAGCATTTGGTTTCGTTTTTACTTTTTTTTTTTTTTTGAATAAAAAATATATATATTTAAAATTCTGGAATAAAATAATGTACTCACACGTGTTGGGCTTCTGCCGTGCCATCCTCTGTGTTATATCCAACGGCGGGAAGAGGGAGATTCTCTGGAAATAGTCAGGTCATCTAACGGCGGAAACTTGGGGATGTGGACAGGGGGCCTTTTTGTGGGACCCACCACACGTGTCAGAGATGTGTGTCAGTGAAACAGAAGCGGTTTTGTTTGTTGGTGACGCATGAAGAGGAGTTTGTGTTTGTGCTCTGTTTTTGAGTTCAAGCTTTCTAGATTTTCTGTGGGCTGTTTTTTTTTTTTTTTTTTTTTTTCAAAAAACAATTTTAAATGATATTAAATTTATTTCATTTCATGCGATTCACATTTTTTTTAAATTATTTATTTATTTATTTTTTCCTATTTGGGATTAATCTTGATGAGTCGCACGTATCACTTGGAATATAGAAATTATTATAATAAACAGATAAATAAAAAAAGGTTGATTATACGGAAGCACTAAAAAATGTGTTTCTTTTAATTTTAAAAGAAATAAATTATTAATTGTAAAAGCTTACCTCGAAACAANTGCACGTATCACTTGGAATATAGAAATTATTATAATAAACAGATGAATAAATAAAGGTTGATTATACGGAAGCACTAAAAAATGTGTTTCTTTTAATTTTAAAAGAAATAAATTATTAATTGTAAAAGCTTACCTCGAAACAACTCTACAACATAAAGAACATAATGGCTTCTTTGGTAAATTATTTGAAAAATATTATTACGAATAAATTGATTTTAACTTTAGTTGGGTCGGATTAAACCAAATAATATAAGATTCTAGAATGTGTTTAGTATAATATCTGAAAATTATATTAAAGTTGTATAAAATGTTGAATAATTATTTGGTACATTTTTTAAAACATTTTTTAAAAATATTTAGATTATTTTTTAACCTTTTATATTTGTTAATTTAGCTAAACACCTCATCAATAAAAGTTTAAGAATTAACTAAAACACCATAGCCATCTAACAAAACAGCTAGTCGTCAGCCACTACCATTAAACGACAACCGACAATCGTCGGAATGGCGCACGAGCGGTGTTATAACTGTTTCCGGCCAAATCCACCGTGGATGTAGCCGTCGTCAACAACCAAATAGATCTGACCATTAACGGCTAGATCTAGCCAAAATGTAGTCGTCAACAGCCAAATCTAGCTGATTATGTGTTGTTTCAACCACAATGATGGTGTGGTTGCTGGCAGGCGATAGTGGTCTTGGGTGGATTAACTTTTATATTAAAATTAGTGAAATGTAATTGTTTTTAATTGAACAAAGTTAGAAAAATGTTTTGAATTGAATTGGATAGGGTAACCGAAAACAAGTCCCCTCTTTTCACTTTCAGACAAAAAAAAAAGTTATTTAATTTAGATTAATTTTCAAAATAATGATCCCAATAAGTAAACAAATACATATTCTGTTTTTTACTTTAAGATAACAGAAAAGTGATTCAAAATAGTTAAACAAACAAGAGCTAATACATTTTGAATGTTCCATTTATTCACTAACACTAATTACTAAGCAATATTTAAGGTGACTTAAATGGATTGATTTCGATAAAACAATAAAGGCAAAATATAGAATAGAGTTGTGAAATTTAGCGGGCTCGATTCTTTCATGAATCACGATTAATGCTTAGAAAAAAAAAAAATCATGTAATTATTTAATTTTATATAAATTGATGCGATAATTAATATAGATAAGATTTTATATTTAAAACTTTTTGTGTATTGGTATATCTTACTATATTTAAAAATATAAATTAATTCAAATAATTTTTTTTTAAGCGACTGAATTATCAATTATTTAATCCCTCGTAATTATTTTAGCGTGACTAAAATATTATCATCTAATAAATAAATATATATATATATTTTGAATTGTTAGATTGCAATAAGCCAATAACTTCAATTATTCACTTTTGATCCAAAGACAAGGCCCAAGGTCAGGCCCAAATGGTCCAATTCAGAGCCCATTAGAACCCAGTAATTCCTTACCCACATGGTACCCCTGGCGTACATTAGCAGCAACCACTTTTAGACCAAAATGTACTTTTACACGCGCTCAACAATCTAATAATTTTTCTATTTTATTCCACAATTGTTTCCATATTCTCACAAATTTTTGAGCTAGGGTTTTCTTTTTTCTTTTCCCCCTAAATTTTCAGAGAAACTTGAATTAGGGTTTGTATTGACGAAAAAGTTTCAAAATTTGAGCAAGTTTTGAGGTAAGAATTTGTGGGTTTTGTTTTTCTTTGAATTTAGAATCTGATTTTTAACTTGGGTGTTTTTCTTTTTAGGATATTGAGTTTATCGTTAATTTCTTAGTTTGTTTTAATGATTATTACTGTGGTTAGAATATGTGGAGAAAGGGGTTGAATCTTGAGGTCAAGGAAATTTTGCGTCCTAGATTCTTTTTTCTTGTTTATTTGATTATTGTAAACAAATGGAAATTATTTATATTCTAAATCAAAATCAATTAGGTTTTTCTTAACGCGAAGATTGATGGATTTTGTTGCTTTTGGTGTTTGATTATATTAAAAAGGAAAGTTTGGTGATCTGGAATGTATCTCATTAATAGAGGTTCATGGGTTTTTGTTGATTTTGGTGTTTATTTATTCTACCAATAATAGTGGTTATTAGTTATTGAAGTTAGAAATTAGAGTACTTTCGGTAGGAAGAATGTTGGGTATGATTTGATTCAATGTAAATGAAGATATTGGTGAATTGGAAATAGTGGTTATGTTTTGGATTTGTAATACCTTTTTGGGGTTTCATTTTTTTGCTTCGTGAAGTGTGTTTCAAAATAGGAAAGTGTTCTAGTTTCATACATTTTTCATTTTCTTTCTTTGGTTGAACCCAAGTTTTGCTTAAAATGGATGACACTGAGGATGATGCAAGGTATCCGCCAAACCCCTATGGTGCCAGTCAGCAGCAGGGTTATGGTTCATCACGTCGCCAAAAGCTCCCTGTTCGGGGTGTGCCGTATTCGGGGGAAGTTGACAATCAATATGTCGATGACGAGGATGAGGACGATGTGGATGATGAAGAAGATGAAATTGAATTAGGAGAGGAAGAAGGAAACAATAATCAAAACAATGGCATTGTTCAGTATGGGGGAAAAGACGTAGATGAATATGACAATGATGACGAGGACATTGATGATCATGAGAATGATGATGAGTATAATGCAGATGAAGATGGTGGTAAGCAAAAGCTTTTGACTTGGAAGCCAGATGATGTTGATGATTTAGAAAGGCACCCAAAAAAGAGAAAGTTGAAGAGTTTGGTTTCAAGTTATGAATTTGCTCCTCGAGTGCCAGCTCCTGTTGTGACTCCTTCTGTATCGAGGCCATCAACTGGAGGGCGGAATTCACTAACAGATTGGAATGAGCAGGAGACTTTTGTTTTATTGGATGCTTGGGGTGACCGGTTTCTGCAGCGTGGGAGGAAGAGTCTCCGATCTGAAGAATGGCAAGAAGTTGCAGATAAGGTATCAGAGGTGTCAAAGATTGAAAGGACAGACACTCAATGTAGGAATCGTTTGGATACGTTGAAGAAAAAATATAAGAAGGAGAAGCTTAGGATGACAGAGACAGGTGACACCAGTAGCAAATGGGTTTATTTCAAGAAAATGGATATGTTAATGTCTTCGCCTCAGCAGCAAGGTGGACTCTCTTGTGGGTTGGACTCAGGAGAGTATGTTTTTATGAACCCCAAGGTGTATTTGAACCGTGCTAATGGTTCGGATGAGATGAGAGATAGTCCTGTTAATTCAGAATCTACTAACGGCGAGGATGAGGATTCAGATGGACTTCCTCCCAAGAAAAGGAGAACTGGGAGGGAATCTAATGAGAGGTGTTCGTTTAGATTGCTTGCGGATTCTATTCATAAATTTAGTGATATATATGAGAAGATTGAGAATAGTAAGAGGCGACAAATGCTAGAACTAGAAAAGATGAGGATGGATTTCCATAGGGACTTGGAAATGCAGAAGAGGCAGATTATGGAGAGAGCACAAGCTGAGATTGCAAAAATACGGCGAGGTGTGGATGATGAAAATGATGTCTCTGCTGAGAATGCCAGTGGGTAATGCGTCTAGAACTGGTTACCTATCTGTAGTGCTAATTAATGCTAGCTGCTGTTGTAAAATGTTGGGGCCTTTTGCCCAGTTCTGCTTTAAATTGTGAGACAATAATAATGCTGGAATGTTGTATCAGATATACTTGAAGAAATATCATTGCTGTCATTGTTTCCTCTTTCACACGATGCTTCTAGTTGATATGTATCCATTGTTTTGCCATTAATCTATTTTCTTTTGTTTGTTGTAGCATGCAACGAAGCTGGAAATTATGAAGTTTCTATTAATGTCATCTCCTGCTGTTATTTTGAATGTTTCTTCAGTAAATAATCCCATAACTCCACTTTGTTTCTTTCCTCCAAATCTCAGTCTCACCTTCTGTTCTAATCAAGGATTTAAATATTCCATGATATCTGGTTCATAGGATGCTGCAAGAAGACAATTCTTTCTGTCAAGTTCACACCTAAAGACAAATAATTTCAGATTTTGTTTTTCCCTGTTTTCCTGAACTGAATGATAAATTTATTATTTTTGTCATGTAAATAGAAAAATCCATGAGGGGAAGAAAATCCTACAATAACCTGAACTCCCTGTCCATGACAAGTAGCTAAGAGTCAGATAGCTTTTGGATTATGTAGCTTTGGACCCATGTGATAGAACAGTAGTTGACATATAAGACAATACTATGTCGAAAATCTAATCTCACAATCTCAACATGGTAACTCGCATTGATCAATTTACAGTTGATCCCGTTCGCTCCAATTATAAGTGTCAGGTCAAGATTGTCCAAGAAAATTTGTAAGATTGGAAGTGAGCCAATCTTTATTGGGTAAGAAATGTTTAGAGATGTTGCGAATATCTCCCTGGTTTTTGCACCCGATATGCAGTTTAATTTTCAATTACAATTTAAACGACTAAAAATGGATTCAAGAGGTAAGCATGTGATAGAGAAACAAAACAAGATGCCCTTTTCAAGCTTGTATATATCAAATGATACGTTTCATTCCTCTGGTATAATCACGAAAATCATTACAGCTGTGGAATCAATGAAGCAGAAAAATATTTTTCGTTTAACTTTTCATACACACATTCCAATAAAGAAATGGTACCTGAGCATCTAAACATGCTTTTCTAATATCTCCAAGTAAAATCAGTGTTTTTTAGCATTCACTTAAATCAGTTTGCAAATTTACCAAACTCATCCCATGAGGCAATGAAGATGTTGAGGCCATAGAGCAATTCTTTCCGAAATCCGCAGAGAGCATTCTAGTGGAGTCTTCAGCAACTTCTTTGTGGAAAGGTCCTCCCTCTCCATTTAACAATAATTCTTCCAATTAAATACTTTAACATGTTATGTTAGCTTCCCCTCTAGGTTATGGTCACACGCGTTTGGTTCAGACATCAACCATTATCAATGGTCACACGCATTTGGCTCAGACATCAACCATTATCGAGCTTGATATCTGAGGATCTCCCAAGAATATCTGGAGTCAAATGAAGCAAAGACAGATGGCCCTGATTTTGGCAATTATGTATACACTCAGTTGCAGATAATTGTGTTACTATGTAAGACAACTTCTGACCAATATGCAAACATGGTTTTACTTGTTTCATGAAAATACTGTGTATGCGGCAATCACATGGAACAGAATGTTCAGACTGTATTTACACCATTTTCTTTCGCCTACGAGTTACATCAGAAGAATGCTTCTACCTGTATCAAATGAGTTCTAAACCGTACTCTGCCTATCTAGCATCCACAGTTCTTCCCAAGGGGACATTATCAAATCATTTTGATTTAAAAGCATTTCAAAGCTGCTTATGAACTTCTGGTTAATTCTAAGATCCAACTTCCACACTTCTGAAACTACTCCAGCAATCACAATCCCCTTCCCATCTCACCCAGATAACAGAAAGATTATGCATCCAGAATATTACCAGCCTAGCATGCTGCTGTAAGGGTCCATCCAAGACATTCATAAACCATAAAATTCCACTGTTTGTGGCAAATAGAATGACAAATACAGGATATATATTCCAACTCATTTAAGATCTTCATCAACCTTACCTACCGCCTCAAGTATTGATGAATAAGTGATTTGGTCATATTCAAAACCCTTTGCATTCATCTCTCTCATAAGCCTTGCAGCCTCCTCAAACATACCAGCTCGGCTAAGACAGCCAAGAATAGTATTGTAAGAAACTGCATCTGGCTTAATTTTAGAGTGCTGCATCTTTGCAAACATTTCCATAGCCCGCTTTGGACCACCTGTCCTAGCTAAGCCATTTAGAATTATATTATGTGAGTTTAAGTCTGGAAGGCAACCTTTTTCTTCCATGGTTCCAAGCAAGGAATAAGCTTCATCTATCATGCCAGCCCTTACCATTCCGGACATGAGTGCATTATAAGTATAAACATCTGGATTGCATCTAAGTTTCTTCATTTCATTAAAAAGATCTACGGCCTCACTAAGGCGGCCACATTTTCCAAAATGCTTGATCATGACAGCATATACCCTAGCACTTGAACGTCCACAGTTCTCCTTCAGTTCCTGAAATAACTCATTCGCAGCTTCATACCTTTTTGCCTTTCCAAGACTGTTGATCAGGCTGCAATAGGCAGCTGGACAAGGAGGAAACCCCTTTTCATCCATCTCTTCAAGGAGCATCAAAGCTTTCTCAACTCTGTTTGTTTTGCAAAAACCATCAATAAGAATTGAGTAAGTAAATGAGCTAGGAACAACACCCTTTGCCTTCATCTTCTCAAACCATGAAGAGGCCTCGGAAGCTGGAGCTTTAGATTCAAATAAAGCTTTAATTACAGTGTTATAAGTCACTACATTCGGCGTACACAACAAAGAATCCATTTCATTGAAGAGTTTAAGAGCATCATCCAAACGACCTGCTTTGCCCAAAATGTTAATCAAATTGTTTATGAGCACAACATCTGGCTTACAGCCTTCTTTCAGCATTTTCATGAAAGTACTATAGGCATCTTCGACTCTCCCAGCTCTACCAAGTCCCTTTATCCATTCTGTGTAAGTATAGACAGTAAGGCGGCAACCCTTCGCTTTCATCTCCTGGACTAGACTTAAAGCTTTCTCAACCTTACCCAACTTGAAATATATACCCAACAAGGTTGTATAAATCTTTGCAGTGGGCTGTAAGCCGATCTCCTTCATCTCATCAAACAACCTGATAGCAGAATCATCACGACCTAATTTCCCAAATGCCGATATAAGTGCACTGTATGTTACCGTGTCTGGAAAACAGTTCCCCTCATTGCACATCTCATTATAGAGCTCATGAATTTTCTCATGATGACCTTCCTGCATCAACATCAAGATCATAGAATTGTAAGTGCTCGCTGACGGTTTGCACTTGCGACCCTTGATCTGGTAAAAGATAGAGAGTGCCTTGTTCACCATCTTAGCCCTGCCCAAGATTCTCACAATTTCAGACAGCTCAGATGGACCAATGACACATGTACTCCTCACCATTTCTTGAACTGTCTTCCACATTTCCCCAAACATCCCAACTTCATCCAAACAATGGATTAAAGCCATGTAGGTGGTAGTGTCATGCTCAAAGTTTCTTCTCTTGCCCGCCCACTTGAAAAACTGAATTTTAACATTGATCTCAACATCTACATTAAGCACTTGCCGCACCAAACGATGATCTACTTTTAACTTAAGCACTTCTAAAGCTTTTTCAGCATCAGGACCCCACTTGAATATTTTCAAAATCCTAATGAACCTCTCATCCAATTTTCTAACCGAAGGATCCTTCCTCGAGAATTTCGGTTTCATAGGCAAGTTTTGCATTTCATTATCCGAACTAGGTAGCCGGAACATTTGCACTATTTCATTCTCTGCTTGAGCAACAAAAATGAAACCAATTTAAAAAAAAAAAAAACACAAAATTATATCTTTCCGGATTTTAAAGTACATGCCAATCAGATAAAAATGTAAATACTCAACTTCCATGAAGATAAAGCATTTCACAAAGTGTCACCACATTGCAAATTAACAGAAAACAATAGTAAACAAGCAGTTTTAATAAATACCAGTTGCAAAAATTTAAAACTAGAGTTTCTTTCGATTAATTATGTTGATGTTGAAGCATAGAACCATGAACAGTACCTGTTTGTTTAATTCTGTGAGCGAGATGAGACAAAGTTGATATTGACCTCTTAGAAGCAACTGATCCGACAAGTATCTTTGCCATTGTTAGCAACAAATTTCTCAATAAGATTAAAGTTGAGGTGGACAAAATGTAATCTTTTCACAAAAAATTGGCACTAAAACCAAGTGGAAACCATAGCGGAGAAGAGCGTGTTAAGAAATTAGAATCATTTTTCTCTCGCAAATTAAGAGAAAGGTTGAAGTGGGTCTGTTTGTGTGGGCCGAGCTTGGGCTTTTGTACTCAGCTCACATGGCTGTTGCTGTGCCCACCGGGTCGGATCCCCCCAAATGTTGCAGAGGGTAAATTAGGATTATCACTTGTCTATTATTACGCAGGCCCAAGGGAAAGGGCTGCAATGCTTTGTGAGACAGTTTATATGCTCGCATGTCTTCTTATTTTTCAAAAATTTTGAGTTCTGAAATTTGAAATCCAAGGGCTTAGCAAATGCAATATTCCCCTCAAATTAATATGTATTTATTAGTGATCTTTTACACTATTATTTTACTTTATTTTCTCATATGAATTCACTNCAGATTAACAGAAAACAATAGTAAACAAGCAGTTTTAATAAATACCAGTTGCAAAAATTTAAAACTAGAGTTTCTTTCGATTAATTATGTTGATGTTGAAGCATAGAACCATGAACAGTACCTGTTTGTTTAATTCTGTGAGCGAGATGAGACAAAGTTGATATTGACCTCTTAGAAGCAACTGATCCGACAAGTATCTTTGCCATTGTTAGCAACAAATTTCTCAATAAGATTAAAGTTGAGGTGGACAAAATGTAATCTTTTCACAAAAAATTGGCACTAAAACCAAGTGGAAACCATAGCGGAGAAGAGCGTGTTAAGAAATTAGAATCATTTTTCTCTCGCAAATTAAGAGAAAGGTTGAAGTGGGTCTGTTTGTGTGGGCCGAGCTTGGGCTTTTGTACTCGGCTCACATGGCTGTTGCTGTGCCCACCGGGTCGGATCCCCCCAAATGTTACAGAGGGTAAATTAGGATTATCACTTCTTTATTATTAGGCAGGGCCAAGGGAGAGGGCTTCAATGCTTTGTGAGACAGTTTATATGCTCGCATGTCTTCTTATTTTTCAAAAATTTTGAGTTCTGAAGTTTGAAATCCAAGGGCTTAGCAAATGCAATATTCCCCTCAAATTAATATGTATTTATTAGTGATCTTTCACACTATTATTTTACTTTATTTTCTCATATGAATTCACTTCCAACATATAAAGTCTGATAAATTGGGATACCCCTTCACCTATACTCTAATAGAACAAATATTAATATGGGCAATATTACACTTATAACTCAATTTTTTTCTCACAATTCCGACGTGAACCTCTCAATTGGTCAGCTTGTAGTGGATTCCGTTTGCCTAATTACAAGCTGACCAATTGCAAGTTATTACATTGGAATTGTGAGAGAAAGTTTATAAGACTAAGTTGTGAGCTAATCTTTATTGTATTAATATACATAATCCATTTCAAAATTTGATTATATAGGAGACTGAAAAGCACTATTTTAAAACTCAACCCAACCAAGCCAATTCGACTGGTCTGACTAGGACCTAGGACCTTCTTTGGGCAGGGTCACTCTGTCTACTATTTAAAACTCCAAATTCATGGAGAAGTAAACCTTAGAGAGGAGGGCGCAATCAACGAGCAAACAGCGGCAGGGCTGTTGGGGGTTTTGGAGAGTAAGTGTAATGAGTCGAAATGTGGCAACGGAGGTGATTTCTAGTGAGCGAAACGACTGGAAAAGGCAAAAGTCTCTCTGCCATAACAACAGGCTATTATTGATGATAAATGGGGCGAATAAGGGGTGAGATGAGTTTTAATCAAAAGGAGGGGAGTATTTTAGGGGGGATGGGGGTGATTGTTAACAACGAAAACATGCCTATTTGCCTTAGGTTGGTAGTCGCACACGATGGTTTTTATTTATTTATTTTTTTTTATGAAAAATGGTTCGATTTCGATCACATCTTACGTAGACTAGCTAAGAAATGACTCAAAGGATGAGTGAGACTTGCATTTGGAGTGTTTCTTTCACCAAGTGACCCCTGATTTGCATTTGACCAGATCACAAGGGTGTACTTGCTGGACTTCAAACCTAGAAAGACTAATGTGTAATTTCTCAAAGCTGTGTTTGTTAGATTTTAAACCTTTAGACATACTGATGTCACCAATCTGACCCGCCAGTCAGATCGATTCAACTGTTCGAACTAGGACTTGACCATTTTGTCAAGTTTCAACCGAGCTTGTTATTAAAATATTACTGGGAAGTAAACACATATGTATAGTAAAATATTATCAAAATAAAGTACAAAGAAGTTGGAATGTTTTATATGGCAAGAAAACTTTTTCTAAAAGACCTATATTCTTTAGCCATTTTCCAAGAAACCCATGTTCTTTAATTGATTTATTTTTTTCTTATATGGTAACAATATCAATATGGTCGGTTGTACAACCACAGGGATAAGTGATAACCATTTGAGTGAAATAATAAATTGTTATCACCACGTAAAATTGATGTCTCACTCTCACCTTCTCTAAACTAAACATCACCTCCTAAATTGTCCAAACACCCAAAGTTATCATCGTATCCACAGCAACAGAAAGTGATCCAAGTTATAGCCAATAGATCTCTTTTGTCATTTGCTACTTGAAAGATCAAAGGAAGCAATTTCTGAAACCAAAATAGAAACTTATAATTGACTAAATCCAGACATCAAATAATGCACAGAAGGCTGGTACAAGATCCTTAATAAGACAAAATACGAAAAACAGAAAAAAAATATAGTAGAACAATCTTTTTAAGAGCAAGTCTGTCTCGCCCAACAGAAGGAATGGGAGAGAGAAAACCTTAAAGAGGCAGTTTAAATTTTAATTCCTTCTCGTAAAAACCCTTCTAAAAAAAACCGGATTCTAAAGACCCACTCTTAACAACAATAAAATTTGGTAGACCACCTAACAGAATTAAGGCATTACAGATTGATTAAAAAAAAAAAAAAAGAAACTGCCACAAACATATCCCAGCCTCTTTCATTTCATCAGCCCACCGAAGAGCTTCTGTCTCAGGCTCATGGAAATAGACTCTTATACATAGGAACCAAGGTTTTGTCCTGCATAAATCATTAAAAGACAGCCCACTCCACTTAATTTATGCAGTACCTGAGGGATTTTCTGACTTGTCAGTCTCCATTGGTTCTCCAGAAGCTGGTGGTGCCTCACCTGTGGCGTTTTCTGCATTTTCATTTGGATGGGCATCACCATCATGTGGTTGGGATTCACCTCCCTGGGGAGGTGGGGTTGCCGGAGCCTCAGGAGTGGCGGGTTTGGCTGGCTTTGGTTTTGTCATTATCGGCCTGCAGAACCTGTTAGGAGAAAGTTCCACTTTTCAACCATCTTGAACAAGAACCAGCGCAAAAAAGATGTATTGCGTATTTGTTAAATGCAAGATAAGATTTGGGAAGCAAGTGGTACCTGTCAACCGCTTCAGTCTTCCTTCTCACATCAGCTAACAAGAGAACAGGAGCAGCATATTTGGGAAGCGAGTCCTGATGCTGCTTCTTCTCCCTCAACCAGGCCTCTGCTTCGACACACTCATTCAGTACCTAAAAATGTATCAAGTAAGAGAATATTAGACAATCACTAGAATCAGATAAAAATAACAATTAATTAAAGCACTCAAACAAGCCAGCACCTTCTGCTTTTCGGCCAAGTCAATGTGATCAAATTTGGGATCAGTAGACATAGCTGCCTCTCTGTAACTGTTGATACAGTAAGCAAATTGATCAATCACAGAACTCCTGTCTGTGAATTCCTTGTAACGCTCTTCAATGGGGTCACCTTGCTGTAGTTTAATAAAATAATCGAAGACGTTAACTTAGGAGCCACTTATTTTTGCAGAAATCAGAACAAGGAAGTATAACATTTATCACAATCACATATATCATTACCTTTTTCAGCTCCTCAAGCTTGGCAACATAAACACCTTTGGTTTCATCCTCACCATCTTCATACAACCAATCTTCTACTTCCTGAAGTCTGGTAGTGAACTGCTCCCTTTCAGAATCAGTGACAAATTCCTGGTATTTGTCGCAAAGCTGGAGAAACCAAAGGGATGTTAATTCATGAAAATAATAGGATTAAGGTGTGAATTTATAGGATGCTATGCAACAAAACAGCTGTTTACCTTATTCCTCATGTCATAGACATAAGCCTCAACAGCATTTTTCCTATCTTTAGTTTCTTCCATAACTCGGTCTTGCAAAGCCATTTCAAACTCCTTCTCCACAGCCCTTTGCACATCAGCTGGTACCATTCCACCATAAACCAATTCTGATACAGGGATGTTTGTTTTCTTCACCTTTTTCTTTGGAGCCTGAAACAGATAATCAAATTTATGCAAATACGCAAATGATAAGAACAGAGACCTCTATACCAGTAGAAATTCAAACACCCATTTGATGTCTTGTCGACACACTAGCAAGTTCCCCACCACATGCACACGCCACTTCATCTTTGTATTTTTATTTTTATTTTATTTTTTTGGGCGAAAGATGCACATGCAACTATAAATCATTACAGATTCAAGCATATGTGCTCATCTCACATAAATCTAATATCTATCTGCCAATTAAATACCATTTACACGATTAAAAAAAATGATCCACCACTACCAATAATATAAGCCCATATCCAGACATAAATTGCAGAAACCCAAATGTGCTACAATATTGATTACTATTATAATAGTACAAAAGATAACATAAGTAAAATGTGTTTCTATGAAAAAATCATGGGAAATATCCAAAAGAACTCTATAGTCATCCCACGCAATAAAGAACACTACCTTAGCATCAGTCTCCATTTCAGCAGTCTTTTCACCTGACTCAGGAATACCATTTTCAGACCCAGGGGCATCAGCACTAGCTTTAGCATCTTGCATGTTTGCATCAGTCTCATTGGAACTTGGGGGAGCACCATCAGCAGGAGCGTCATCAGTCTCCATCTTAGTAGCTTCCTTTTCTGGCTCTTTTGTGACTGGAACTTCTATTTCTTCCTCCTCCAAGAGCTAAAATAGACATGAACACAATTATACCTCGAGTGTAAAGAGAAGATCTACAACTTGCATTAAATGACAATGAAAAACTTACTGTTGCTGACTCAATTGATACAATTCCATGCAAATTCAAACGAACTTTCACTTTCACTTTGGCCCGTTCACTTTTAGTAGATTGGAAAGGACCAATCTGCAAACGGTTGAAATAACCATTGTGAGGAAGAAAATAAAAAAATCTTACAGTTAAACCAAATTTGGATCAATGTTAGCGATAAACTAGATGAGCAGATTACTAACCGTATAAGTACTGATCTTAGCAGGTGCTTGCAACTCGCTCACATCAGCATATTGAACATCTACAGTGAATGTACCTGCCCTGTAGAAAGTCAATGCCTTAACACTAGGTATTGGATTTCCCTTTGGGAAAACAATAGTGCTTTGCTGATTATCTGCTGCTTCATTTTGCGCTTCTGGAGCAGAGCCTTTCCATGACAATGCAATTGAAAATGGGAAGCTCTCATTTACCTTTAGAAACAACCACAAATGAAGAACCATTACTGATCATTTTTATGCATAATCTGATTAGATTGTAACATGAAACAGTATACCTACATAGTCACAATTAAAGCACAACATTGAGCAGAATTGCCTTGGCCAAAAGGAGAGTAAAAGGCCGCTCACCAGGAATAGAGAATTCAATGACACAAACTGCCTTTTACTCGTTCTAGTAAAAGGTTTTGTCATTGAATTTTCTATTCCTGACGAACAGCCTTTTACTCGATGATTAAACATTGAGTTACTATGACATAGTAGCACCAAGTGTACAGAAGGAGAAAATTAATATCATATGAACTGAAACACTCAACTTCAACCATCCAAGACCACAAAGACTGCTTCAGGAAAATAAACCAAGAAAAAAAGAAGAAGCATAAACCCAACATTTAAACTAATAACTGCCTTAAAACAACAGCCTATCCAGACCTCTCTTTGAAAAAAAAAAAAAAAAAGAAGATATTAAAAAGCCAGAAAAAATAATGGTACCTTTTCCAGACCTTGAATATCTCTCAATAAATATCATGAAAAAAAAAAGCACCACGATGCAAAATTAAGAAAAAAAATACAGCTTTAATCTTGACATCCAAGAGCTATAAACAATAGTAATAACCAAAATTCCACCTCTTAATGTCATTTAAAATCAAGATTCACAGTACCCCCAAAAAAAAAGAAAGAAAAAAGAAAAAAAGAAAAAAAAAAACACACATACACATGAAAATCCAGTCAGAAAAGGAAAGATTTTTACCTGAAACTCTCTCACTTTGAATGTAGGACTGAGGATTGCACATTCTAAAGCACAGCCCCTAGCAACACACTCACTTGCATTCATTGTACGCCTAGGCTCCTTCCCAAAGAATTCTGTTAAGATCTTCATTATGGAAGGAACACGAGAGCCTGAACCAACAACCTCAACCATGTGAATATTCTCGACTGAAAGCCCAGTTTCAGCCAGAGCTTTCTCCAAAGGCCTCTTCACACGTTCCAAAATTGGAGCACTAATTTGTTCGAATTCATCCCTCTTAATGAAACCCCTCACATCCTTCTCATCCATCAAGCATTCAATATTCAAAGGAGCCTCAGGATTGGCACTAAGAACTTTCTTCAATTTCTCACAGGCAGCCCTAAGACGAAGGCAGGCCCTGGCATTCTGGAAAACATCAATCTTGTATTCATCCTTGAACTTGGCTGCAAAATGCTGGAATAGAGCTTCATCAAAATCTCTACCACCTAAAGACCGATCAAATGAGTGACCCAATATCTTAAGTTGACCCTTCTTGAACCCGGCTATGCATACTTGGAAACTTGAATTCCCCACATCCACAAAGGCAACATTCAATTGGTCATTTTCCGGCAAATCAGTCTTATAAATACCATAAGCCAATGCTGTGGCTGTAGTTTCATGAATCAAGCGGAGAGGATGCAGGCCTGCAATTGTGGCTGCATCCAACACAGCTCTTCTTTGAAGGTCAGTGAAATAAACAGGAATTCCAATGCAACAGTCCACTACAGCTGCATTCAGATTCTTCTCAGCTATGCTTTTCAAATCTGAAAACATCATTCCCAGAACTTGGGTAGGAGTAAACGTCTTCATTTCACCCAAGTATCGTGCATGTATCAAAGGAAATCCATCAGGACCTTCAGTGATGGCAAATGGCAATGATTTCAGATCCTTTTGCAACTCAGGGTCAGAAAATTGTCGCCCTATTAAACGTTTAATCTGAGATATTGTATTTTTGGGGTTCATCATAGATGATGCGGCCCCTGCAGTCCCAATGAACCGCTGCTTGTCACCAAAGCATACGACAGCTGGTGTCTCACGCTTTGATTCATCATTAAGCACAACATCAATGCCCCTTTGCCTTGCAACAGCAACAATGCAGCTCTCATTGCCAAAATCAAAACCTACCACGCTCATCTTGTCCAAAAATTAACCGATTTTAATAAATTGGTCTGCTCCTAACAGAACAAACAACAACCTGAATTAGAAAAACAGCAGACTAAATAAACTTTAAAAAATGATATAATAAATTTAAATCAGAACAAAATAATAATAATTAAAAAAAAAAGAATATAACTAAGGCATGCTACAGTACTTCGTATTAATCGAAATGTTTAGTAACCCACAACATTGTTTTGATAGAGCACAGCCCTTGAAAGTATTATTATTAATCCAAACAGGCTGTGTATGACTAATAAATGTTACCATTTCTGAAACGCCTAGAATGTTCATACAATAAGAGATCGATAGGTTTTACTATCTTAACAAAATAATTAGCCCAGTACCATCAGTGGGCCAATATCATCTCGCCACAAATCAAACAATCATTCATTCATTTATAAATAAGTTTCGCAGTTGATTCACAATCAAACTCAATGCCCAAAAACAAATCAAATCACATGCAAAGCACCTCCCCTATAAACAAGTAATGTACATGAACTATACTCAGTCAGCCACAAAACAATCAAGCCTAAAACCCTAAATCACCTTTCCAACATAAACACAAAGCAAAAATTTCATCAGCAATGACATAAAACTAAATTTTCAGCAGCAATCACTTCGATTTCTCATGCACCGAAACAGCAAAATCAAATGACAACAACTAAATCTACAAATAACAAAGCAATAACAATATCTCAAAAACCCGCAACACAAGCTGAATCTAATATTGAACACAGAATCCACAACCGATGGAGAAAATCAGGACTTACAAGCTCGAATCTAGTGAGACAAAATTGTAGATCTACGAATTCTAGATATAAAAGGAACCGTAGAGTTAAAAGCAAGGACTCTCCGCTCAATAGGAAGCTAGGGTTTGCGATCGTACCTTTTAAAGAGAGAGGGAGGAAGAAGAAGAAACGTTTGATGTTGTTGTGAGTTCTGGAAATTTCTATATATATTTTGTGTTAAATGCGTTTACTGTTGCGAGAAAACAAAAACACAAAACGAAAAACCAAGAAGAGAGGTATGAGTGACGGGGTTTTATTAGGGGGGACACCAAGGGTTTCTGTGGAATTTTCAAATTTTATTTTTTTAATTTTGTTTTTAATTTTTTATTCTTTTTGTTTTAGAGATTTTTGAAGTTCTCTTTTTCGTTGGAGTCAGTTGGTCCTGGAGAAGTCTAGAGATATACTTGCCTCCTTCTAGAAAGATCTACAATTTGAGACGTGGGAAAGGGGTGGAGGAATCTAATTTTTGTTTCGTGGGCTAATGGGCTGAGGTGGGCTGGATCTTCCAGCCAGATACTTCAATTTCAATTTCAGTACAAAGAGTTTGAGTGGGTCAATTCTAGATTTTCTAGTCAAACATCATAAAGTGGAATTCAAAATAGTCCAAATAATGGCATCAATTACATTTTCATACCAGCCATTTTTTTTTTTAGGTAACTAGGGTGTCTGGTTGATAACCGGGGTGTTTGAATTAGTTTGCACGTATCTCAATTAATTTTTGAGATCCATTGAATACCTTACAAATGTAATGGACTAGATAAATCACAAACGTAATAGGTAGTTATCTTCTAGCCAGATACTTCAATTTCAATTTCAATACAAAGTGTTTGAGTGGGTCAATTCTAGATTTTCTAGTCAAACTTCATAAAGTGGAATTTTAAATAGTTCAAATAATGTCATCAATCACATTTCAACCATCTTTTTTTTTTTCTTTTTTTTAGGTAACTAAGGTGTCTGGTTAGTAATCGGGGTGTTCAGATTAGTTTGCACGCATCTCAATTAATTTTTGAGGTCTATTGAACACTCTATAAATATAATAAGTCAGGTAAGTCACGGATGTAATAGGTAACTATTTTGTGTAACTCGAACACAACCTCTAGATAACCCAATGTCTTCCCATCTAACCCATAAGCCAAATGGTTTACATACAAACCATCTTATCTATTTATTTTGACTATGGTTCAATTTAGTTAATTTTTGGAGTACTCATTCATACATTAAACATATGCCACACTAAAGATAAAATTTCAGTGATCTTAAGATTAATAATTATTTTTATTAAAAAGATTCTGACAAAATAAATAATTTTTTGGTTACAATAACATTATGTACCAAACATGATAATACTTATCTTTTTATTTTTATTTTTATTAAAGTTATTAGTTTATTTTATTATTTGATATTAGATAATAATTTAAAAAGCATTAAGGAGCTAACCTCGTTAATGTTTGATTTAATAACAAAAATCCTCTTAAGGTTTCTCAAAGAATTTTTTTTCTTTTTTACTGTTAATGTGCTGTTAAAACTTATTTATTGTAGATTAATGAATATTTATCAGATTATCCTTCTATCATTTATTTTAACATCTAAATCCAACGGTAGGACAATTTTTGTTATTTTAAATACTTTAGGGGGACTTATTATTCAATCAAACATCAGGGGGTGGAGAGGTCATTTTAAAAACAACAAAATAGCATTGTTGGAACGGTGCCGCTTTGCTCGTTTTGGCTAGTGGCGGGAAATCTAGGGTTTATAGCAGAATCCAAAAAAGTTTTCCGTCACTTTCCCGGAATCCAAACGGGGAAAGAACAATGCCTACTTATAAAATCAGAGGTATCGATGTGGATTTCCCGTTCGAGGCCTATGATTGCCAGCTCATCTACATGGACAAAGTCATACAGTCTCTACAAAACGTGAGTATCAGAAAAAGCTGCTTTCTCATTTCTGTCGTAAAAAGGTTCATTCTTTACCATTGCGATTTTGTGGTATCGAGTTATAAGAATAACACTTCGTTGTAGTACTATTGATGCATTGATGTTACAGGAAACAGCATCGTTTGCTTTAATTGTAAAAAGTTACATTGTTGTGGACTGTAGTTATTATGTGGTTGATTTGAATTGATATTTTTTTAATTATTTATAGTATTTAGTCTTTTTAGTTATTATAAATATTAAAACTGTTTTCTTTTTTGGGAACCTGCTATGTTATTGACGGATTAGAAGATTATGTTTTTGAGTGGTATTTTGTGATAGTGAGTAATAGTTTACATTGATTTTAGCACAAAGTGTAGTGTGCAGTTTGCTCTGCAACTCGTTAGTTTGATGATATTATGATATAAGTATGTGATTACGAAGTCCTTTTGTAAATTTTGATCCATTTTGGAGAAACTGACAAGTTTGTTAATAGGTGATTGTAAATTTGTGTTTTTGAGTTATATTATCAATTTTAAGAGTTAACATATTCAGTTTTTCTGATAATCAATTGTTTTAGTGGTATGCATATTTTTGTCTAACTGCCAGACATTGAATTGATTCTGGCTGTTGGAGTTTAGAATATGCAGTAATTTTATGGAGCTCTCAGACATGGGTAGTGATTTATTTGAACATTGGGAGATTTACGTATATCTACTGTATCATCAGATTATATTGCTATTTCTAGTAACAGTTGTAACACCTATCCCTGCATATGGCAGAAATGTAATGCACTTCTGGAGAGTCCTACTGGAACTGGGAAAACCTTGTGTCTTCTCTGTGCCACGTTGGCTTGGAGGAAGAGTTTGGGTGGTTTCAACACTTCTGGAATTCAAAAGGATGATCAGGTTGCTGGGAGCCAGTCAATTGAGGTTTTGTCACAATCTGCGGCTTCTAAGCTTCCTAAGATAGTTTATACCTCACGCACTCACAGCCAACTTCGGCAAGTGATTAAAGAGTTAAAAAGAACTACCTACAGGTCAGATCATACATTCCAAGTGCTTGCTTTTATAATTGCTGGCTTCAGCATTGAATAGACCTCCTAGATCCATGTTTACTTATTCATTTCTTGACTCTTATAGATGGTTACATCTATGACCTTAATTTAAGATATGTTAATTTGACATGCACTTGTCATGAAATCTTTCTTATATAAACCATAAGTTATGCTTTTCCAAAGTGAAACTTTGCTGTCTATTCAAGAGTATAAACAGAGAATCTTAAATTGCTACTAAGTTGGTTTTGCCATGTGGTTTTTTATTATCTTTCAATCTCAGAATTTTATTTGGATTCTACAGGCCCAAAATGGTCATATTAGGATCTCGAGAGCAATTTTGCATCCATGAGGAAGTCAGTTTGCTTCGTGGAAGTGCACAAAACAATGCCTGCAGATTCCTTTGCAAAAAGGGCTCAAAGCGTTGCTGCATTCATTATATTCGCACTGCCAGTAATTCTGAATTTATTTGTGCACTTGTTCAAGCATGCATCTCTCTCTATTTTTTTGTCTCTCTAACAGAAACTCACACGACAATTAGTGTGTGCATGACTTATTAATTTATTTATTTCTAAATATCGGAGTTTTCAGAATATTTTTTACGTGGTCCTAAATTTACAGATGTGAGTTATTTTGTCACCAGGAGTGACATAATCCGGTATAAGAAACTGATGACTGAAATTATATAAAATTAATGGAATTTTTTCAGTGCAGCGCTAATGCCATGATTTGCATTATTCTGGACCTTGTTATATATATTGTAATGTCCTTACTGAATTATTTTTATTTTCATATGCTGAAGAGTATTGATTATGTTATGACTAAAAATGTTTTAACTCCTGTTGCTAAGGCATTCGTAGCACTTTTAATATGTTCGATACCAAACAGAGAGGTTAATCTTCAAAGGAAATTCAAAAGAAATGTCTATTTATTTCACAATTTATTTCAGCAGATAGATGAAAACTGGGTTTTGGGATTTTTTTTTTTTTTTTATCCAAGTAAAATATCGTGGATATCCTTTTGATGATGGTGATATTGGCGTAATAAGATCTTATGAATGGTTAAGGAAACAAATTCATATTTGTAAATCAATAATTTTGTGGATCACTCATGCACTTAACTCAGTTTCTTTTTGTTTTAATTTTTGTAATTATTACAATCACTCTTGATGCCTGTATATTTCTATGCTTCTATTGTAGATTATTTGAAGAACAATCCTCATCTTGGAGATGAACCTATTGACATAGAGGATTTGGTCAATATTGGACGAAGATCTGGACCGTAGGTTCTGCTGGCTGTGTTATCTCTTCATTCTAACATATTTAGACAGTTTGCTTCTTAAAACACAGTTTCTTATATGAGAAACTGTTGTCACTGCTGGTGGCATGGACTGGTCTGCTTGCCATTTTGTTTGATACTTGTTTGTTGTAGGTGCCCATATTTTCTGTCAAGAGAGCTCCACAAGGTTGTTGATATCTTATTTGCTCCCTATAACTATCTTATTGATCCTGGGTATAGAAGAGGTCTTGGCCTGGACTGGGACAAAAGTATACTTATATTTGATGAAGCTCACAACCTGGTAAGGAGAAAAGACTAAGGGACTAAGTCTGTCTGTAAAACTATTGGAAGTATTGGTGTTGGTTTTGAATGTTCAATTGACTTTAAATTTCTGCTTATCCACTCTTGGAGTTAGCTGGATAAGAAGTATATGTTTCAACGTAAATGAAGCAGATTTAGTGACTTGTAATATAATTACACTTACAGCTATTCAGATGATAAGAATACAATGCAGGAAAGTTTATGTGCAGATGCAGCCTCCTTTGACTTGCATCCTGGGCTTCTTACAGCTTGCATCTCTGAAGCAAAGAATTGTATTGACCTTTCGACGAAGAGACAATGTTCAGATGACAAATCTTCGAAGCCAGAAGATTTTGCTGTTCTTAGAGGTATCTGTCATTGGTATCATGTAACTGTGTCAAATTGCAGCACAGTATCCGAATGCGTAAATATTTCTAATCTTGTAATGCTATTAGGATCTAAATTTCACTCTCAGTTGTGTTTAAGGATTATGTACATGCCCTTTTCTACCAACGTAATTTTTTTTTTTTTTTTTTTTAAACCTTGCAGTTTACCAATAGTTCATCTGACTGTTTTGTGCTGCCCTTTTGGTAGCAATAAAATAAATACTGTTACTTACCCAAAAAAAATTTAAAACTTACCCAAATATATATATATATATGTACTGTTTCTTATAAACAAAAAGAGAAGTAAAACAAAGACCAATTGAAACCCATTGTATATTCTTTGTCCTATAAACTCAGGTTATCATGCATTTAGAATTCTTTCTGCCATTTCTTCTAGCACTTTTATGCTCATCTTTGTTGTACTTCACATGGCCATATTTCTTAATGAGTTATGATATCTTTCAGCACTTCTTCTGAAGCTTGAGAAGCGAATTGCTGAAGTGCCCATTAATTCAAAGGAGTTGGGATTTACTAAGCCAGGGCCATACATCTATGAACTACTTGCTGATTTGAATATAACGAAAGAAACTGCCTCTAAGCTCATTGGTATAATTGAGGAAGCTGCTGAACTTCTAAGGGACGATAAGCTGCAGAAGGGTTTGGACACTGCCTGCAGGCTACAAAGCATTATTGACATCCTGAATATTATCTTTAGAGATAAAGGGACTGCTCATGCAGCATTCTATCGTGTAAGCTTTAAAGTCATGAATACTCATTGCATAGCCAAGTTTAGAAATTGTGGTTTTTTCCATGTATATATAAATTTCTATTGATGTCATGCTTTAATGAGTTATGTATCAGATTTTAAACTGTTATTTGTCATTTTAGGTTCATGTGCAGGAAGCTGACGCAAATGCTGCAGATGTTTTAAAAGGTAATTTACATACTTGTTTAAATTATTTTGATAATTGGGTACAGCATTTATATTTCTTGTGCTTCATACGCATTACATGTTCTCATTTCTCATAGTATCCCGGGTTCTGAATTTTCTTATTAATCTCTCTGATTAAGTTTGCAATATAAACATGTGAAATAAGCTTTCTTGCATGATTAACCTATAGTAAATAATAGTTTCATACCGGATCTTGCATATGATCATTTTCTTGAAGAATGATGGTGGTATAACTCATATAGTAAGAAGGTCTTCCTAGGTATCTTAATTTCAATGGTAACTTAATGAAGCAAGAAATTAATGCAATATGGCTGTTACTGTAGGTGGCAGAAGGGGGCTAGCAGCCTATCAGTGCTTAAGTTGGGTAATATGATATACATATTAAGGTAGTGGGTTGGGGATATGAATTGACATTGTTGTTTGAAAGTTCAACAAAGCTATATGATCATGTTTTCAGGATTATTAACATTCTAAAATTTATTTGTTAGAGTTGGGGTACAATTGGAAGTATTTTTTAGTTATATGATGTTAACATGCTCTGGTTTCCCAAAAAAAGGGACATGTTGCCAAAAAGAAGTATTGGAGAGGGGTGTTAAAAGCATTCTTCTGTATTCTACTTAAATTTAAGTGATGAGAATAGATAAAGAGATTAGAAAGTGAACAGGATATCAGAGATGGTGGTGCCAAAAGTCTTCTAGTTCTCTTAGAAATGACTTTTAGTTCCATAATTCAAAATTTTTGTTTCTTGGCAACCAAATGGAGTATAAAAAAACAATGAGACTGAATTTGGTCAGCAAAATGTTCCACTTCAAGTCATTGGCTGTATATTCCTATTGCTATTGATCTTTTCCAATTTTGTTTTAACAAATGCACAATGCATTACCCCTCTAAGATAACTGCATGACCTTTTTCTGAGTAATCTTATTGTTGAAGACATGCCATTCTGTATGGTGATAAGTGTATATCTCCATTATTGTGGTTGTGCAGGGAAGGCTTCCAGGACACTCAGCTGGTGGTGTTTTAATCCAGGAATCGCAATGCAAGAGTTCTCTATGATGGGTGTTGGCTCTATTATATTGACTTCTGGCACATTATCACCCATGGAATCATTTGCACAGGAATTGAAATTGTAAGTCGCTTCAATGCTGATTATATTATTACATTTGGTTATTTTATGACTTTGATAATTGCTAAATGGAGAAATTCTTTTGGCTATTTCAGGGATTTCCCTGTGCGATTGGAAAATCCTCATGTCATATCCTCAAATCAGATATGGGCTGGAGTTGTACCAACTGGTCCATCAAGTTACTCTTTAAATTCATCTTATCGGAATCGTGATTCTCTAGAATACAAGCAAGAGCTTGGAAATGCAATCGGTATGTAACATATACAAATTGCAATAGCCATATTGATGATCTGATGCTACTTTTGTTATTATTATGTCAATGATCTGGATGCCACTTGCTGATATGTGGAAAGGGGTGATAGGAACCTTTCATTCCAAACAGCTTTTGCTTTGTTACAACTCAATATTTGTTTTTGTTATGAATTTCAATCTTGGAAGTTATAGTCCTTAACGAATAGAGGGAACTGGTGGCCTCCTGTTACACTATACATGTGTTGGGAGAATTTCTTTTGCTTGCTTGATTGATACAAGAGAAAATGTGAGAATTTAAAGATAATACTGTAGTGGACGTGGACAAAACATGCAAAGAATTTGAATCAATTCTGGCTGTATTTTGATGTCTCTGGATATTAGGTATAGGAGAGCAGAATAGTTTTCTTATTAATGGTTATATTTCATTCATTATATCAAAAAGATGCAAGGACTTCCAATTATTAAAATATCTGATGCATTGCACCTAAATTTGGCTCTAAGTTTTACTCTTTGATAAACAAAGGTTTTAAAATTATTGTCCTCATTACTGTTGATTAATATATGCGTAATTGCCAAATTTCTTGAATATCTTCTTGCAGTCAATATTGCTCGCATTGTACCTGATGGATTGCTCATATTTTTTCCATCATACTATCTTTTAGACCAATGCATCGGGTGTTGGAAAAAGATGGTAAGGCACCAAACACAATTAAATGAAGAAGTGAGTTTTGTTATTTATTATCAGCTTCATTATCATTATTATTATTATTTTCTCTTTAAAATATGATTTGTCTCTAAGAACCTGTCTTACCCATGGAGGAAGCTAGTAACCAACCTCTATTCTGAAGTGTTGCATGTCCTGTTTTTCTTAAGGCATTATTGCCTTTGTTGTCTTAGATATAGACATTGTCGATATCTGGTTTCACACTTATCTAGCAATTTTCTAATATCACATATAAAGGTCTAAAGCTTTCATGGGCCTTTTTTTTTCCTGCTAATAACATCAGCCAATACTTCAAAGTCTCTGTCATTATTAATTCTCTTACTTCCTTGTCACGAAGCCCTGGCTAGCCCTTCCTCAACCTTTAGATTCAGGCACAAAACAAGTGGATTCATTTGTTTTTGTGTTCTTACAAATTATGTTTTGATTTTTGCAGAGTCATGGAAATTCAACATCAATATGGGAAAGAATCTGCAAATATAAGAAACCTGTTGTGGAACCCAGACAATCGGCACTGTTCCAAATGGCGATTGAGGTGCAAAAACAAAACACAAATTTAATCACCATTCTTCCATATTTAAATGTATATTTGACCTCAGGTAGTCTTGTCTGGTTTTCTTCTTTGCAGGACTATATGGCTAAGTTGAGGGACACCTCAACTTCTGGTGCAGTATTTTTTGCTGTTTGTCGTGGAAAGGTATCTTCACACAGACTTCTTAGCAACTCCTCTTTGTTGACATATTGCAGACATTTGTGTATTTTATGTGGTTGGGAAAAAGCAGAAGCTTTTTACTTTGAAACCATATATTCCTATGGAGGTCTTTGCAAGAGTCAAGATGATCTATTTTCAGAAAATGTAAAATGTCTTAGTTCCAACACATACAAACACCATGTGGATCTAAACACATGCCCAACCCCGTTTGTTTTATGCATCCCACATTAGTCATTATGATTGTGTCACCATATTTTTTAAAGAATATGTTATTGAGTAGATCCCTTTCTGAACGTATAAAGTGCTATTACTGCGATTAATTTATGAAACCCTTAGTTGTGTCTTGTTTGGTCTTATGCTTAAATGTGTGTTTCATTTTCAAATGGTCATAATAGTAGCAAGCAAATTGACATTGTGTGATTAATTAACCAGAGGAGTTCTGAGGGCTCAAATTAAGTTGCTGCATAAATGGGTGGAAAGCATATATCAAAATGATCTGTTGTAGGATCTTTCTTGAAATACTCTTTTTATTGCAAATTGTTCCATGCCCTCCTTGGTTTATGCTTCCTATCTTCTATATGTCAGGTGAGTGAAGGATTAGATTTTGCTGACTTTGCTGGAAGAGCTGTAGTCATCACGGGTATGCCTTTTGCTACACTGACTGATCCTAAGGTATGGTAATCTTCTAGCGCTTTTCTCTGATGAGATTTTGTTAGTCTTTGTATGCTCTAGTTTGCAAGATCTTTCAGTGGAATTCATTAAATTTACATAAAACATCATATTCTAAAATTTGTCTTGTTATCATGTTAATAGGAAATATGTTTGAATTTCTAGGTTGCTGGATCTCAGCTAATGGTTTCATAGATTGTCAATGATTAACATTCCATTAATTTTTATAACTCTTGGGAAGAGGTGCTTACAATTGTCTAGGTGAATTACCTGAAGCTATCATTGGGAAAGATCAAAAGAATTATTCATGCCCACACAGTAGATAGTAACTGGTTTATTTTGGTTCACTGAGCTGTTATACTTTTTATATTTACTCGACATAGGAGATATTTATTATTGGTTTGAATTATTCATGTAGGTTTTAATTGTTTTGACAACCTGCGAATTTTAATTTCTGTTGCAATTGAAGTTCAGACTTTATCTCCTTCTGTCCTGTTTTCTATTATGATGATGTGGGTTTTAAACATCCAAGTTTATCCCAAATTAATGGTTTTGATGTCTAAATGGAATATGATAGGAACCCACTCCCAAATTATTGTGGGCTTGGGCATAACTCCCCTTGGAAAATCGTCTTGCCAAGGGAGGGTTCCCAAGCCCTTATAAACCACATGCCCACCCCTTTTTCCTCTCAATGTGGGATCCCAACAGAATATCTTTGTCCTATTCATTATTTTAGCCTGGGAAATTTGTTCTGATTACTTTAATTAAAATTTGAATTGGGATAAGGAGTGGCTTCATGCTTACTTCTTTATTTGGATTGATTAGTTGGCTCCTATTTAGTTTAGAATTCTAGCAATGGGTTTTATGATTTTATCTTTGCCTTCTATTTTTAACCTTGTTATATGACAGGTTCGCCTGAAACGTGAGTTCTTGGATCTACAGGCACAATCACAGAGAGAAGGATATAAGGTGCTGCTAACCATGCATAATATTGAATATCTATTTCAACTTATAGACTCTTATTTCCCATATTAAAAAACTCCTGCTACTTTGATTAGGGGCTAAAGTTGCCGGTTCTGACTGGAGAAGATTGGTACAATCAACAAGCGTCACGGGCTGTAAATCAAGCCGTTGGACGTGTAATTCGTCATCGCCATGATTATGGAGCAATCATCTTTTGTGATGAAAGGTTCTTCTTTTCTTCTTGTCTAAGTAGACCAAATTGTATATACCTGTTGAAGTAAAGATCAATCAAATTGTAGCTTATATAAAATATCTTTTTTATGTTGTTCGCTCCAACATTTAGTTTCAAAATCTTGAATAAAGAATCCAAGTTTGATTCCAATCTTGATTAGTAAATTGCTCATGAACTAATTTTTCTGTGCAATTTTCAAGCTACTTTCATTATGTATGGGATAGTTTTCAGAATTAGTTATTAATCATAAGCACTATATTCTAAAATGATTTATTACAATCATTTTTTAATGTGAACACATGAAAGATGTTTAAGGATTTGTGAGATGTTTAAACCTTTAGATGGTTTGCTCTTTAAATATTAACATTTGTCTCTGGTGAATTGAATTGTTATCAGTGATTGCTGTTGGGCTTGAACAATGTGGGAACTCCAGTTGTCAAGAATTTTCCTGAAGATAACATATTTTTGCTTAAATTTTATTGTCCTCTTTTGATTTGAGTGTCATTCTTAATTCAACTCTCAGTTTAGAACCTTTGTCATGCATTTTAACTTCTGTGGCTCTTGTTTAATTTTTTGAGTTGCTAATAGGTTTGCACATTCAAATCGCCAATCCCAAATATCACTTTGGATACAGCCTCATATCAAGGTAATATTATGCAAGTTTCATAATAATCATTTCCCTATAAATGTAACATACTTAACACATTTCTAATTGCAGTGTTACTCCAAATATGGGGATATGGTTTATATGCTGACCCGGTTCTTCCGAGATGCAGTAATTTCTTGTCCAACAAACCACAAGTCAATAAAAATTGAAGATATGGGTAAAGTATCTTCATGTTATAATGTTACTTTTTGTTTCATGCTTTTTGTTATCCTGGTATATTTCCTTTTTTTTCCTTGGAGTTTGTGGGTGTAAGCCACTTTGACCAGAAATTCTTATACAGCAGTAATCCATGGAAAATGTTTATTAATATTTGAACTATGTATTGGTCATCTGGTATTCTTCAATGCTTATGACTGTGTGACTAACTTTAATTTTGCAAGAGCTAAAGTCTTGTAGAATTTTTTTATCTAAATGAGTTTAGGGTTGAATACCAGCCTTTTGGCGAAGTGGTTTAAAAAGAAATGACTTTCTCTGCAAAAATATAAGATAATCTTGCAGGCTTTGTGAATTAATCAATTCAATGTTATCTTCTTACTGTTACAAGTCTGCTGATTGAAACAGAAGCTCTTGGCTGAAGCTAGGAAATGTTCTTTGTATCATATGGACGCAGATGTCTCTAATCTACCAATCTGAACATCTAATTGTATCTATCCTTGGTCTACTATTTACATTTTTAAGCAATCAGTGTATGTCAAAGGTTTTTCCTCTGTATTTTAACTGTAACACCCACTCTTATGAGATCACATTTGCTTGTTATTGGAATGGAAAAGTGCGTAGGTCATCATTAAGCGTTCATTTATATTGGAAAAAGCTTCTATCTGGGTCTGGTAGGTGATATGTTATATGTGGTAATCTGATGATAGTTGTCATGTCTCAATTCGAAACTACATTTTGGGCCAAACCGACCATCTTTTTGTTTTCCATCGAAGATCTGCATGATTGGATGGATTTTCTGATATGTTCTTTGTAATAAAAGTCAACTGTTCAGAAGCTAATCAATGCCATTTTGCAGGAAATGAAAGAGAAAAAAAATCTGTGGAGCCCCTGGATAAATCCTACCCAGAAAAGGTTCTTACTTCTGTAAATTTTATTCTTTTATCAGTATGTGTTCATATTTTGAATTAGCTGTCTGTCTCACTGTTTTCTCTGTATGAGCTGTTATTCTTGGTGATATTTAATTGCAGAGTGCAGCTGTGGGTCAAGCTTGCATATCTCCTTCTGATGTCAAAAGAAGCAACAATTCAAGCCCCTTTGAAGTACTTCCTGCCAATCGCTTATCCCTCAGTCCTTACAAGGCAATTCAGGCTTTTAAATTGAAAGGTTCATGTGATCTAGTTCAGTATGAGAAAAAAATCTTACACTCTGGAAGGAAAATTACACAACTGCAAAATCGTGAAGTGATTGATTTATCTGGTAATTCTTTATTGGATACAAAACCAAGGAAAGAGGAAGCAATAGCACCTTGTTCGGCTAAGAAGCGTAAAGTACTAAATACTGAGCTTGATGCGTGTATTTCAAATGCCACTGAGATTGCATCTGGTGCTGAAAGTTCACAGTCAAGTTACCCTCTTTCTAGAACTTGTTTAGGGAAGCATGAAAAACCACAGATTTCTGATAGTAGAAGCAGGCAAAATGCTGAAGTTTCAGCCTTGCAATGTAAGGTTGATGCAACGCTCCGAAGGATAGATTCTGAGTTTCTTAGTCAAAAAAGTGAAGCTGTTCTATCTAGTGCTAGTGGTGATGAGGAAACAAAAGGATCAACATTTCTTATTCAGGTAAAGCATTTATTACTGTATGAACTACTCAGTTGCATGAACTATGTAGATGGACTGATAACAGGCTTTGTTACAGAAGTAGGATCTTTGAAAATCTAAACTCGATTCATTACAGGTTAAAGAAGAACTTAGTGCTACAGAATATAAAGAATTTGTTGGGTTTATGAAGGCACTGAAGTCTAAGGCAATGAAAATTGGTCACGTACTACAGTCAATTGCAAACTTATTCTCTGGGCCTGAGAGGCTTCCTCTTCTTAGAAGGTATTAAGTTCTTTCTAAATGTTAGATTAGACCGTGCTAACCTTAGCTGTAAAATTTTGACCAAGGCTTGATGTTTTTAGATACTGTGTTTGAATCCCCCCACCACCTTTTTTAATATATTGCTACCTTTTGATTATCTGGGATATTTTCATCTAGCATTATAATGCATCACAAGAATTAGTGTTACTAAAACTTGCTGCACCTGATGCAGCCTGAGAGCTCGTCTCTAATCATGTTGTGGCACAGCAATAACATGCTTGCAAGAGCAATTCTATTTTTACCTTTTTCACGCATATACCAGAATGATGATGCACTTCTTTGATATTATTAGAGTGGCATGTTATGCTTATGCTTATGCGTAAAGATGCAATGATATTGCAAATCTTTTAGGTTCTGCCAAACCTTAAACTAGGATTCAGTTTCAGTTAACAACTGCTTGTATTCTAGAATTGGTGTTTTTGGGCTTATCAGAATTTTAATTATGCACTATTCGCAGGAAGGAGATAAGTATGTTAAAGTTTTCAATTGAAACCTGGAGAGAAAGCATGTACTTCTAGATCAATTGAAAACTTTTATCATGTCTTCATGTATTTCCCTAATTTAGGTTCTATATTTTTCAACATTTTAGTGATCTGATTTTTAATTTATCTTATACAAGTGTCCTCATTCTCTTCTGTTGTCATTACTGACAGATTCAAAGATTATGTCCCTGCAAAGTACCATTCCATATACGAGCAGTACCTTCCGACAAATGGTTGAACTCTCCATTTGTAAAGTGAGCAACTCTATACTAGACCCGAAAGTGAAGGCATGCATATTCTTCAGCTTGATAACTTTGTTTTATAATTTAGCTTTCCAAGTCCAGAACTCTTTTCTTAATTACGTTATACAATTTGATTTTCAGGGATTTTGCGTTCTAATTGTTTTTCTGTGAATAGAGGCCACAACTCCTTACCTTGCCAGACTTAAACCAGATATAAGGTAATGGTATGTCTGGCTTTGCACGATCGCTTTTGTCCAAACTGTGAATCGCTCTCATCTCAGGGCAGGAGACCATGTTAATAAAGCAACATGGTTATAGATGTAAATGGAAGAAGATTAGATGTAAAGGTCCTCACTTACCAGCTTTTCTCTCCACCGCAATGAACCACAAGGCGGGGGCAGCCAAGTTATATGCTGCGTTTTGTCAATGTTACTGATCATTCACAAATGATTTTCCGGTAATTTCACTCACAGTTGTAGTTACAGTATTGGCATTTATTTATAAATCTGATCTAAGGTTCTTGTAATTGTTTCTGAGTGCCCCCATATTGTTGAAAAAGTATATAAATTATCCTGCAAACAAGATTTTGTAAGTACCAATTCTCTGTTTGAAGGGATCATAAAATAAAAGCAAAGTTTCTGAAATTGATGATCTATCGTGCCTGTTTAGATTACTAATTTTAAAAATGTTTCTGCGTACCTTGAGGTACACGTTGGTACCGGCTACCACTCCAGCTCCTCAAAATGATAAATAAAAATGTGTAAAGTATATCTTTGCACTTTCCCATTGGTACTTGATTTGATCAAATTAAACACAATTCTTAATTACATGTGGTAACGTGCTTTGTAATAAATGACTATAACTCCCTCTTCTCTTAACTTTGAGAAAGTTTTATGTGTATTTGCAATACAATCAGTCAATAACTATGTCAAAGTTGATGAAATCTATACGAGATACGTACAACTCTTAAATTGTAAATACCATGTTAACGCACGTGTCTTATACGTCTTACGATTGGAGGGTTGGATACTCGTATGTATGTATTCCCATGGTAGGGAAGATTTTTTTTCGTGCATTTAATACAAAGAGTAATACTATATCCACAACTTTTTTTCACAAATTTTCTCTCACAACCCTGACTTAATCAATCATAATTTATCAGATGAATCCAATTGCGAGTTGACCAATTGTTTGCGAGTTATCACATCGAAGAGAAAGTTTGTGAGAAGAGGTTGTGAGTGTAGTATTACTCAATTACAAAATAATCGGCCAATGAAAGTATGCCACATCTAACCAACCAAAGAGAGAATGTCCTATGAAAACACATATATATTTATAATCCTCAAGATTTTCATATTCACGGAATACAATAGCAATAATTGAATACCAAATTAAATTTATTCTAATCAAACTCCGGGAAACATGCAAGAGACAATACCAATACAAATGTGCTAAATCTCACCAAAACCCGCAACAAAACAAAGCTTAAATCATAAACAAAGTGGGTGATTAATTGTTTTTGAAAATCACTCACATTTATAATCCATAGTGGATTTTGCATGTGAGGGCTAAGTAGTAAGATGAATAAATCCAAAACCTTACACCCTCTCCACATTATTTAATCTAACCTATTGCCACAATCTTACGTTACATGCTCCATTTTCCTCTTCCTTTCTCTTGCAACTCGAAAATCATGTCGTGATCTCGCCGGAATCTTATTCGAATTCTGACGAAGAATGACGACCAAATCCACGAATGCCCTTATTATGAATTTGTGTGATTTATTCTCATTAAGCCTCAAGTAACAAAACAAAAGCTCCTCCAAGAAATCCCAATCAACCGTTGATTGATATTGTAGTCTCGCCTCCACCATTTCTTTCATGGAACGTCGAAAATCTCCGTATGGACTCGGAGAGTATCTCAAGACTGCGACGGAGTCACTAGGAAGCTTCACATATTTGGAATCAGTAGAAACAGTAGAGTCATCCTCATTTAGGGCAGTGGTTGAAGTTGAGGTTGAGGTTGAGGTTGAGGTTGAGATTGAAGTTGGGCCAGCCATATCCTCAGAGTTGGTGAAACTATTCCGAGCTTCTTCAATGAGCGAGCCTGAAAATCCCGGCTCCACGAAAAACCGGTGAGACCCCTGACGAATCCTTGGAGGTGAATCAAACAATGCCCCATTTGGAATTTTATCTCCATCACATTCTTCTTTCTTTTTCTTATCATCCTCGTCATTAAGATAAAGAGACTTAAAATTCTCATATAGAAAACGATCGATGTCGGAGAGCGTTGCAGCGCCAATATTATTATTATTGTTGTTGCTGCTGCTGCTTTTACCATTTTGGTCACGATCAACGGCAAATGATAAGGTTTTGGGGTGTTTGCAGCCTGAAAGGACAAAATTTTTCGAAGTTGAGAATGAACTAGAGTATCGTAATTGAATATTTGATGGGGATTTTTTTAACTTGGAGAGGCATTTTTTGAGAGATTTTTGAAGGTGCTTGGACATTATTGTTGGCTGTGGATTTCTGTAACTTTAACTGTGTTTGGGTTTGAGTTTGAGTTTGAAGGATGTGGTGTGGTTTATAAATGAGCAAGTAAAGGAAAGTAACATAATTATTTATTGTTTTTGGAAACGTATTTAGTGTATTAATTTAGTTGAGATTCTTAAAAAGAAAAAAGGATAGGGGGCATGAATTTTGTTGGAGATTTGGTAGCCTAGCCAGTAAGATTTGTTTTAAATTAATGCAAAATATTAATATATGGTTAAATAATAATAATAATAATAATATGAGATATTTCAGTTTCCTTTTATGCAATGTTTTTTATGGATTTGCTATCTATTCATTCATTAATTGTCAAAATTGAATGATATTACCATTTTTTTTTAATATTTTCCATCTCCTTTATCTTTAAATTAATTGTCGTTGGTAGTTACTAAAAGTAAGAACTTCTTGTGATGTATATTTGTCTCACGGTGCCAAAGAAGATGAAAAATTGAAAAAAAAAAAAAAAAATTAAAAATGAATGATATTACATGAAAAAAAAAATCAATTTAAAAGTGAATGATGTTATATTTCATATTGTTATGTAAAAATCGAAAAATAGAAAAAAATTTAATATTTAGCTTTACTCGGACTCGAAGTAGAGAACTTTAGTGAAATAGATTGACGCCATAACCCACTACACCACGAAACATTAATATTTGTTTAGATTGTAGATTTTCATTTTATCATATTTTAGAAAAAAGAGGTTTGAAATTAAAAGGGCATGATACACACTTGGCAAATTTTAATTAGAAGAGCATGACACACGCTTCACAAATATCAACTCAAAGAGCATTGATTTAATTAGAAGAGCATGACAGTTTCCGCCAGAATTACATATTATGATAAACAGTAATGATATCGACACCGAATTTGTGCATTAAAGTTTTTTATCAAATGATGCGGTATCCATTAAGATGTGGTCACATTAGATAGAAAATATTGATTCTATGAATGGACGGTCGTCCATCTTACATGGATGACTGTCTATACGTTATAGACGATCGTTCATCACAAATGGACGATCGTCCATGGCAATATCAATGGACTCCCGTCCATATAATATGGATGTATTTCTATTTATTATGGACAAACGTCCATATAAGATGGATGTTCGTCCAGAAAAGTTTAAAAACAAATAATGGACGGTCGTCCACACTCAAAATCTAGTTTAATAAAAAATTTTCTTTAAAATTTTCAATTAGAATGTTTAAAAATTTAGGCCTCTCAAAATAGGTTTTAAAAAACAAGTTTCATTTCTCTCTTGCTTTGCATTTTTTTTATAAATGAAAAAAAAAATTTTAGTTTTAAAAAAAAATTATTTGAGTATGGACGCCAATCCATCTCATTTGGATGTCCGTCCATTGTATATGGACGACCGTCCTCATTAGATGGACTGCCATCCATACTTTGTAATTAAAATCAAAGTTTTTTTTTTTTTTTTTTTCATCTAAAAATTTTGTGCTTTAAAAATGAATATTTCATCTAAAAATTTTGACGCTTATTTGTAGAAGCGTCTTATAAAATCTATAGGTTTTTATAAATGAAAAAGAAATTGTAAATTAAAAAAAAATATTATTTGAGATTTACTGGCGTCCATACTTTGTGCTTTAAAATTATATGGACGACCGTCCATAGTAAAGGGACTCCCGTCCATATATTATGGATGGGAATCCATTGATATTTTCTAGACTCTCATCCATTCGTAATGAACCGTCGTCCATAAGATATAGATGAGCGTCCACAATTGTTGGACGGCTGTTTATTCACTGAATATCTGTGTTGTGTCCTATATGGCACGTCCAAGTCAGATGCTACATAGATCGATGTAAAATTTCGGTACCAGCATTCGGTGTCCGTAACATTTTGGTATGACATGATAAAATGGGTAGTTGGTTGATCACAAAAATGTAAAAAGAGTTTTTGAGTGTTATATTACTAAAATAAAGTTTCATCAAATAATATGGAGATGTTTTTGATATTTTTAACACTTTAAATAAGCTTACAAACATAAAACAACATATTATTTAGTCATTTATCTTCATAAAATTGACTATGCAACCCACCCATGGGCAGGGTAGCCTAGCCGTAGCGGCCGAATCAAAGGGGATACAAATAGTTTCAACCAGACCTGACAAACGGATGAATTGGACTGTACGGGTCGGGTAACAACGGACACAGGTTAAACAGGTAAGAAAATACATCACTCGTACCGATCATGCGGGTCACCCGTTTCTTTTATTTTTAAAAATTTTTCCTAAACAGTTTCTTCTTTTTTTTATTTTTTTCTCCATTTATTTCTTTATCATTTGCCATCTCCACATTTTTCTCTTTCATTTTCGTCTTCTTCTCTCTCTCTAATTCTTCTTCGTCTTTTTCTCCCTCTCCACTTTTTCATATTTCTTCTTCTTCTCTCCGATTCTTCTTCATCTTTTTCTCTCTCCACTTTTCATATTTCTTCTTGTTCTTGTTCTTTTTCAGTTCGTCTTATTCTTCTCCCTCTCTCCAATTCTTCATCTTTTTCTCCCTCAATAGATCTATAATCTCCATTGTGGCACCGGTGAGGGTGAGCATGTGTTGGCGCCGTGGAAGGCTGCCGGCGAACGGCAATCACTTCACCGCTTGATCATGCCTTCTCTTGTTGATTTGTGGGTTTATTTTCTTGGTACGAATGTTGATTGGTCTTTTTTTGTTGGAAAATATTTGTAGTTTAAGAGAGGAGAATATGTGATATTTTTGATTTGTTGTTTGGGATTTAAAGCAATTGTTGATTTCTTCTTCTTCGGTCTTCACTTGGCCTTACTGATTTTTTTTTATTTTGTGCGGACACCCGTGGGGATTACCCGGCCCAGGCGGATCGGGTACGGATAATACTCTCACGGGTATTGACTCTTGAATACATTAACCCGTACCCATTAAAACTAACCGGATACCCACCTGCTTATTACCCCCTTTGCTAGGTCTAGTTTCAAACCACAATCCCAGGTTTAATTCTCCTGAGGGGCCGCGGCTGTGGATGAAAAAAGCACTGTCTATTAATTCAGCTTTATTGGAAATCACCGAAATGTATTTTTTTTGTTTTTTTTAATTATTGATTTTTTGCATGAAAATACTTTCGTAGATTGAAATTTATATTTGATTTGGTTGGGGTGCGCCAGGCCCTTGCAGTAGTGCAACGCATGGGCGACGCTTAAGGAACCCAGTAGCAAGCTACTGTAGTGGATCCTTCCCCTAAAAAAATAAATTTAATATCATGTGAGACGATGTCCCACGTATCAGTTATTAAACTGATAAGAACGGATACTACACTTGATCTTAGCCAAAAGGCCGAGAAAGGTATGCTTTGTTCGTTGGCTCAATTGTTATTTTATAGCTCTATTCTGCATTGTGTCTTCTGTTGCTTAATCAATGTGGGAGAAACCAGGCCAAACATTGGTGCCTTTATTTATGCCAATTCATACGTGATTTTTTTGATTTGTTTAGCAATAATATGAAAGCTCTTTTTCATTAATTAAATACTGAAGTACTAGTCGCTGATTTTCTGCTATCAGTAGACTGAATTATGACTATGTATGTTGATTTCTCTCACCATAACTGCTTCAAGGAATTTTTTTTAGGCAGCACTGCTTAACTGGACTTGAACTTGCTAACCAAACAAATTTCGGATTGCAAAAAGTACCCATCAAATGACATGATAAATATTGGCATGGTTAAAGCATTCAACAAATTATCCTTCAATAAATCTGAAACAGAACCAGTGTATGTTTGTCGTTCCCATGCCATCACCTCTAAAACCAAATCAAGGTTGTGTTACATGCACAGTCTTGCTGCACTTATAAATTAAGCAAGATTATATTTATATACAGCAATTTTCAGCACTCAAGAGAGAACAACCAAGATTGTATTATTATAAAGCAATTTTCACAAATAGATTTGATAGGGAGCTGCACTCAAGAGAGAACAACCCTCCAAAAATAGAGGTATGCCGTTTAGAATGGCGAGCACACGGTATTCTTTAGTAAAAGGCGAAAGAATAGTTCGCTTTGTGCTCACCACGCGGCTCCATGCTTGGAATGAGGAATTTACTGCATTTTATGTATCTACTTTATGGGTGAGGAAACTATCTTCTAGGCTATGTGGGATCAGAACCATGTCTACATTTATTGCTTCTCTCATAAGCTCATTAACCAATATATCTTTCCAAAGTATCATTGACTAACGACCATGCCAAGCAGCTCCCATAATCGATATCAGAAATCAGAACTCACTAACACAAAATGCACTTGTCGGGAGGATACAAAATAGAGTGAAAATTGCTATAAAATTGCTCTTGCTGAAGTGAAAAACAGAGTGAGAATGTTAGGAAAATGCTCTTGCAGGGAGGGTCATAAACAGAGGAGAATGTTATGAAGATGGTTCATTCAATTAAATCTATTGTTGGTTGTTTAATTACATCTTAAAATTCCCAATAATTCACTGGAGTCCAGACACATCTACCTCAAGAAAACTTATTACTTCGGCAATCAAGTGTATAAATTAGTAAAAGCATGGCCGAAAGTTGCTTGGAATGATCTGGTTTGGTTCCAAAATTCTATCCCTCCCCATGCTATGACCTACTGTTAAACTCAGAATTGAAGTAGAACTAGATTTGGAAGGGGTGTGCCAGGTCCTTGCTGTAGTGCAACGTGAGATATACAATAATTTTCTTCGGACTTAACGCGTGCGCCTTTCATCTTCAAGTATTTGTTTTCGGCTTTCAATCTACTTAATTGAGAGAACCCAAATCTCTCTAGATCTTCTTTGCTAACAATATAAAATGTGACAACATCCTACTTGAAAATTATGGTAAATCAAGATAAAAAGAAATTTCAACCAATGCCATGATCAGTTACTAAAGCATTCCAAGAAGTCAATCATGTCAAGAAATATAAGTTAGGAGAATAAAGCAGTTGAGATATACAAGTACAACCTGCACATAAAATTTTCCAACTACTGCGGCTGTATTGAAGGACTTCTTAATTTTCTCAGAATTTTGCTGCAATGACAGCAACATGTAAATTAATTTAACTTCATGGTTTCAATGAATCCAACAATATCACTAATTAAACACTCACAGCATAAATAGAATTGAACAACATTACAACAAAAGCTACACTAAGTGGTGGACCCAAGATTTTTGCCAAGGGGGAGCCTTCGCAACTCTATCATTGTTTGCCAAACAACTAGTAAAAACTTAAAAAAATCATCGAACCTTAGCAAAAAAAATAATACAATATCAAGAACCTGAAAGAAAAGAATGCAATAACACAATTTTTTCCTACTTGAATAAATCTACGAGAAGCAAAATTTTGAGTAAATGTGTAGAGTAAACCTTGAGCAAAGCCTTCTTTTAATTATTTTTTTATTTTTAGCTTCCAAAAATTATAATATAAATTTTTATTTATGACTTTGATCAGATTTAACCTAAACTAAAGTCAACCAAAACTTAAATTAAGTCAACGTTACGTTGACTTTTAATATGAATTAATTAAGAAAATGGGGATTTTTTTTGGTATAAACATAGGTAGTGACTCAAATTTCTTTAATAATTTTAAGCAGTTGAACGGTGACGTTTGAAATATAGAAAAGTGGTGGGTGAATAATAACGTCATTTAAAATATAGTTAAGGTTTTAATTCGGGAAAATATGAATATTCTTAGACACAAAACACAAAATAAACTCACAATATCCATGTCTTTTTTCCTCAAATTAGAATAAAAAACCTTAAAAAAAAAGCATGATTCAACCTTAAAATAAACTAAATTGAAATTAGCAATACATATACTAAAACTGATAAAACAGAAAATGAAACTAATTGTGACACCTTAAATAGTAAAAGCTTCAACAATTTTAGTCTTGAAAAGCTTTAAGAGTGAATAACATGAGAAAGGGAAAGAGAGAATGAGGGAGTAAATAATTTTAGGGATAAAATCATAAAAAGCAAGTGAAACCGTGGAGAAGAAGAGTGAACAGAGTTTTAAACTTTTAATATGATGTGGGCTTGGAATATATATATTAATAGCAAGTTTTTTGTAGGTCTAGATATTTGTTTTCGATATTTTTAACACTTTAAATAAGCTTATAGACATAAAACAACACATTATTTAGTCATTTATCTTCATAAAATTGACTATGTAACCCACCCATGGGTAGCCTAACCTGGCAAACGGGCGGGCTGGATAGTACAGACCGGGTAATAACGGATACGGGTCAAACGGGTAAGGAAATAAATCTTGTATCCGGTAAGGGTGTTCAAAAGTCGGTTAACCATTTTTCTAAACTGAACTGAATTTTCGGTTCGGGAAAATTCCTGAACTGAAACCGAACCGGTTTTAGGGAAAACCAGTTTTAAAAAAAAGCGATTAACCGGTTTTCCCTTTTTTTTTTATTAAACTTTTTTTTTTTAAAATTTTGTCCTAAATTAAATTATAAATATAAACAATACATTGGGAACTAAGAAAAAAAATTTGGGTTGGGATTTTAGATTGAGTGAACTAGGGTTTAGTTTAGGTTATTATTTAATATATATATATATTTGAAAAACCGGTTTTCGATTAACCGTTTCTAATTTCTCCTGAACTGGTAATCGAATCCAAAATTTAGTTTTTTTAATTTTTTGAACCATAATCGAATCGTTTTTTCAATTAATCGATTTTTCGATTCGGTTCGATTTTTACATTTTTTTTAAATACCCCTGGTATCCGGTCATGCAGGTCACCTGTTTCTTTTATTTTTAAAAATTTTTCCTAAACGGTTTCTTCTTTTTTATTTTCATATCCACATTTTTCTCTTTCATTGTCGTCTTCTTCTCTCTCTCTCCAATTCTTCTTCTCTTTTCCTCCCTCTCCACTTTTTCATATTTCTTCTTCTTCTCCCTCTCTCCAATTCTTCTTTGTCTTTTTCTCCCTCTCGACTTTTTCATACTTCTTCTTCTTCTCCCTCCCTCCAATTCTTCTTCATCTTTTTCTCCCTCTATAGATCTATAATCTCCATTGTGGCCACCGGTGAGGGTGAGCATGTGTTGGCGCCGTGGAAGGCTGTAGGCGAATGGCAATCACTTCACCGCTTGATCATGCCTTCTCTTGTTGATTTGTGGGTTTATTTTTGTTGGTATGGATGTTGATTGGTTTTTCTTTGTTGGAAAATATTTGTTGTTTAAGAGAGGAGAATATGTGATATTATTGATTTCTTGTTTGGGATTTAAAGAAATTGTTGATTTCTTCTTCTTCGGTCTTCACTTTACCTTATTGATTATTTTTTTTACAGTGTGCGGGCACCTGTGGGTACCCACGGGGATCACCCGGCCCACCCATGAAAATAACAGACGGGCCGGATATGAGCAATATTCCACAGGTCTTAATTACATTAACTCGTACCCCAGATTTGCTAGGTCTAGCTTCAACCCACAACCCCAGATTTAATTCTACTGAGGTGCCGCGGCTGTGGATAAAAAAAGCACTGACTATGCATTGAGCTTTATTAAAAATCACCGAAATGTATGCTTTTTGTTTTTTTTAATTGATTTTTGCATAAAAATACTTAAAAGAGAATGAAATTTAACTTGATTTGGTTGGGGTGCGCCAGGCCCTTGCAGTAGTGCAACGCATGGGCGACGCTTGAGGAACCCAGTAGCAAGCTACTGTAGTGGATCCTCCCCCTAAAAAAATAAATTTAATATCATGTGTTACTATGTCCCACGTATCAGATATTAAACTGATAAGAACAGATACTACACTTGATCTTAGCCAAAAGGCCGAGAAAGGTATGCTTTGTTCTTTGGCTCAATTGTTTTTTTATAGCTCTATTCTGCTTTGTGTCTTCTGTTGCTTAATCAATGTGGGAGAAACTAGGCCAAACATTGGTGCCTTTATTTATGCCAATTCATGCATGATTTTTTTTATTTGTTTAGCAATAATATGAAAGCTCTTTTTCATTAATTAAATACTGAAGTACTAGTCGCTGATTTTCTGCTATCAGTAGACTGACTTATGACTATGTATGTTGATTTCTCTCACCAGAACTGCTTCAAGGAGTTTTTGTTCACTCACTAACATAAAATGCACTTGCCGGGAGAATAAAAAACAGAGTGAGAAATGCTATAAAAATGCTCTTGCTGGGAGAGTCATAAACGGAGGAGAACGTTATGAAAATACTCTTGCTGGGAGAGTCATAAACAGAGGAGAATGTTAGTGAAGATGGTCTAGACACATCTACTGCAAGAAAACTTATTACTTCTGCAATCAAGTGTATAAATTAGTAAAAGCATGGCATTTTTAACAAACAGTTTATATACTCCACTTTTATTTATGGTCAAGCACAATAAAACATTGTTAGCTCTTTGTTTCTGATGCATGTGGACAATTGCTCTGGAAAGATGACCTCCTGTTAAACACAGAATTGAAGTAGAACTAGATTTGGAAGGGGTGTGCCAGGTCCTTGCTGTAGTGCAACGTGAGATATACAATAATTTTCTTCGGACTTAACGCGTGCGCCTTTCATCTTCAAGTATTTGTTTTCGGCTTTCAAGCAAGCAACCTTCAACCAAAAAACGTCTACTTAATTGAGAGAACCCAAATCTCTCTAGATCTTCTTTGCTAACAATATAAAATGTGACAACATCCTACTTGAAAATTATGGTAAATCAAGATAAAAAGAAATTTCAATCAATGCCATGATCAGTTACTAATGCATTTCCAAGGAGTCAATCATGTCAAGAAATATAGGTTAGAAGAATAAAGCAGTTGAGATATACAAGTACAACCTGCACATTAAATTTTCCAACTACTGCGGCTGTATTGAAGGACTTCTTAATTTTCTCCAGATTTTGCTGCAATGACAGCAACATATATATTAATTTAACTCCATGGTTTCAATAAATCCAGCAATAATATCACTAATTAAACACTCACAACATAAATAGAATTGAACAACATTACAACAAAAGCTACACCAAGGCATAATTTGATATGTTTAGTATTTCTCCTTACTTTCCGTAGTGTTTTAAAGTTTTGAACCTGTTAGATGATGCTCATAAACATTACAAGACATTCCTTCTTAGCTCACTATATTCATTCCAAAATATGGATAACCAATGTAGGATAGAACTACGAAAAGGGCTATGATGAAAGCACAAAAGCTTCGAGTATTTTGCGAAGCGATTATGAAGGAATTCACTTGTTTGCAAGAGAAAAGATTAAGTTGATTAATCCTGCTTGGTTTTGGGACTGGCTGTGTGTCATTTAATGGTGTTTGAGCTATCGATGTCGCCGGCCACAGCTTTGATTTGGTCATGTATTCTACAGGAGAAGCTTCTTTACTAGTCTCATGTTGGTGTTCAATTTGGTTTACAATTTCATCATATCTATTTGCCCCCGAAAAACCTTCACACCTGTGTTACGTTTCAGCAATGTGGAGCCAGAGGCATCAAGTGAACCGGCTGCAGCATCAATTAGAACAACAATACTGTGATAAAGATGTATAAATTTCCATATACTGCAACAATTAATATAAATTCCCATATAAATTAAGAAATTTTGATCCAATTTTAGATCAGTTAGAAATTTCCATACAATTTATTGAATCAAAATATTAATAATCATGCATTAAAGTTGACGTTATATAAGCAAATCTGATAAAAGAGAGAATGCAAATTTTAGGTACCATTAGTTAGCGGGTTGGGATGATGATCAAATGAGAATGTTAGTAGGGATGATTAATTGAGCAGATCATGATCAGAAGTGATACGCCTAAAATAGGGGCTAACATATGCTGACATCATCAACCACCAATTAGAATCCAAGAAACCATTCTACCGTCTAGAATATGACATGTCTTCAAAGGTAAAAAGAATATACGTGTCATAGACCCAAACTGACTCAAGATGTTATGTAAAAATTGAAAATGAAAATATAATTTAATTTTTAGTTTGCCCAGACTCGAATTGGAGACCTTTAGTGAAACCAACTGCACCACAAAACATTAATATTTGTTTAGATTGTAGATTCTTATTTTTATCATATTGTATTAAAAAAAGGTGTGAAATTAAAAGGGCATGATACACACTGGGCAAATTTTAATTAGAAGAGCATGATACACACTTCACAAATATCAACTAAAAGAGCATTAATTTAATTAGAAGAGCATGATAGTTTCAGTCAGAATTACATATTATGAAAATAAAACTGTTATGATAAAATGGGTAGTTGGTTGATTACAAAAATGTGAAAAGAGCTTTCTAGTCTTATATTACTAAACCAGAGTTTCATCAAATAACATGGAGATGTTTTTGATATTTTTAACACTTTAAATAAGCTTATACATAAAACAACTTATATTTAGTCATTCATCTTCATAAAACTGACTATGCAACCCACCCACGGATAGCCAAGTGGTAAGGGCGAATCTAGAGGGTTGAAGCTAAAAGGTTTCAACCTACAATCCTAGGTTCAATTCTTATGAGGGGCTGGACCGTGAAGATGGATAAAAAAACACTAACTATGTATTGAGCTTTATTGAAAATCACTGAAATGTATGTTTATGTTTATATATATATATATATATATTTTTTTTTTTTTGTATAAATAAGATAATCGTCTGAACTTGAACCATATTTTGTCTTATGACTCATCAATTAGATAAGTAAATCTTTTGAAAGAAGTCTAAACCTAAACTATGAATTGTCTTACGACTTATCAATCACGTAGATGAATCTTTTGAAAGAACTCTTCAATTCGCAGATGAAATGATCCCTTCTTTCCTTACTGGTTGATCCCCAGACCTACTTCTACTCTTTTCGCTTTATCAACTAATCTTATTCTTGGATCTTGTTCATTAGATTGAGAAAAATAAATATTTTTATGTATTCTTTGAATTTCTAGGTTTCAATGGATAATTTNGGATTGCAAAAAGTACCCATCAAATGACATGATAAATATTGGCATGGTTAAAGCATTCAACAAATTATCCTTCAATAAATCTGAAACAGAACCAGTGTATGTTTGTCGTTCCCATGCCATCACCTCTAAAACCAAATCAAGGTTGTGTTACATGCACAGTCTTGCTGCACTTATAAATTAAGCAAGATTATATTTATCTACAGCAATTTTCAGCACTCAAGAGAGAACAACCAAGATTATATTATTATAAAGCAATTTTGTATGTTTCTAGCTATTGCTAACTAACCAAATTTTGGATTGCAAAAAGTACCCATCAACAAATGATCGTTCAATAAATCTGAAACGGAAACAGTGTATGTTTGGAGTTCCCATCGCCTCTAAAACCAAATCAAGGTTGTGTTACATTCACAGTCTGGCTGTACTTATAAAGCATAACAACCCTCAAAAATTAAGCAAGATTATATTAATAAAAAGCAATTTTCACAACTAGATTTGATAGGGAGCTGCACTCAAGAGAGAACAACCCCTCTAAAAATAGAGGTATGCCGTTTTAGAGTGGCGAGCACACGGTATTCTTTAGTAAAAGGCGAAAGAATAGTTCGCTTTGTGCTCTCCACGCGGCTCCATACTTATAACCGGGCAGTTGACGCATTTTATAAATGAAAGTTCAGGTTGAGAGTTGTATCTTCTAGGCCATGTGGGATTTTAAAATTTAATTATATCTTCAAAGTTTCATGTATATCCATTTCAAGGCTTTAGAAAACCCTAGCTGCTCATGAAACCACTATCGCAATTCTTATCTCTTTAGTACTCTCTACCTGATATTGCTAGATCCAATTTCCTGGTATTGTTTCATTACATTTTCAACGGCCAAATAATTAACTAAATTCTAAGCACATGCACCAAGCAAAAGAAGACTTAGGGGGTGTTTGTCTAAGCTTATAAGCTGGTCAAACTTGCTTATAAGCTATAAAATTAAGCTGACCTGTTTGTTTATAATTTTTTTGAGCTTATAAGTTGAGCTTATAAGCAAAAAAAAATAAGTTGGGGGGGAGGTACTTATTTTTTTTGGCTTATAAGTACTTTGCTTATAAGCTAGTTTGACCAAGTATATTACCACATTATCCTTGTTTAATTTTAAAATTCCATAGTATGTCATTGTTTAATATAGTACCTTTTTTAGTAATTTTATAATAAAATGTACTTATAAGCCATATTTTACCAAACACGTCAATTACTTATCAGTCACTTATAAGTACTTTAACCAAACACGTAATTGCTTAAAATTTTAAATGCTTATAAGTTAATTTTAGCTTATAAGCAATTATTGCTTATAAGCTAATTTTCATAAGCTCAGACAAACACCCCCTTAATATTGTCTTATAATACCAGAATAAATTTGAATAAGAATTACAAGTATGTGAAATGGACATAATAGATTTTATTGCGAAACTTATTTAGAAATACTCTATTTTTCATTTATTTTTCTTGCATATATAATTCATTGATAAAATTGAGACCTTCCAATAGGTTTTCACTCTATCTCATAACCATGTCAAGATAACTAATATTGGCTTCGTCCTTATATAATTAATATTATATCGGTCCTTACATTAAGATAACTAATACTGGCTCAGTCTCGGTCCTTAAATTAAAGATAATTAATACAGGCTTGGTCCTTACATTAATACTGGTTTTTATATGGTATCAACCGGCAAGGTTTATGGTTTTTCTAATTTCTTTCCTGCCGGAATCCCATATATAAAAGTCTTTACCTCGGTTTTTCGAATTTCTTTCCTGCCGGAATCCCATATATAAAAGTCTTTACCTCAGTAACGTTTATACAGGTCAATGCTGTTATCTGTAACCTTAAACTAAGAATGATGTAGGTCTTTTCTTCAGTAAAGTTTATACTGGTCAATGCTGGTATCTGCGTGCTTAAACTAGGAATTGTAGGACTTTACCCCAGAGGGAGCCCTTCCAGAAATTCTCAAAGGCCAAGGCTGAACCTTGGCCTAAAAGGGGGTTTGGAAATAGTTTTCAACCAGCAATAGACGCGCCTCGGTTAGAACCTCACTAGCTGCGTCATTGCCCCAAGCGCAAAGATGCCTTTTCAATAAGATTTAGTTGTAGTTTTAAAATGGACTCAGAAGGTTCAACTGCCTCTCATCACCGATGTGGGAGGAAAAAAAAAAGCATTGGTTTTTAAGGTCTGGTTCCAAACAACTAATAAAATTTTCTATTGAAATATCAACATGCGCAAATTTGTATGGCAGATATATAAGGTTTATCAGACTTTTACATGGAATAAACACAACCAATTTCGCAGAAGTAAAGGTTCTTTTGACAGTGGAAGTCTCTAAAGAGGTTTCAGAGTTGCAAGTCTTTAAGCAATCTTTAGTGCACTCTTCAACATTTTGGCTACCATGAGACAAACATCTATTGCGGCACTCTTTGGCACATATTTCATTGAAAGAGGCGGTAGACTGGCTAAAAAGAATCCCCAACACCAAAGAAACTATCAAAATCAATTGAAATGAATTTTTCTCCATTTTCTTTTCTGATATATGCAAGAGAAGATATGTCAAGCTAAGATGAAAAGCAGCTGAATCCCTGAAAAGGTTTATATAGGAATTTTCATGACAGGTTTGTATAGTAATTTTCGGTAACTAAACTACATTTTGCCATAAATAGACATGGAATTAAGTGGATTACTTAGAGATCTGATATTCCTTAAAGAATGATAGATATGTAAATATTAATGCTAGGATTAATTTTTTACTTTTTTTTCCAAAACATTGAAAATGGCTACCATATATATAACTTCAACCTTGCAATAAAGTCAACTTGTATAGATAATTCTGAACAAAATCTAATACACCTCTTTCCTTGTTCTTTTAAGCAATATTATACATACAAATGAAATTATGCACATAAACTCTGGTACACAAACTTCAGCTATCAGTTCATATCCACTCTTCCATTAATTTTACAACACATTCTGCAGTTTGTACATAAAATTTTTATTTGTCGTTTTCCTTTTTTATAATCTTAAAAGAGCTTTCCAAAATTACAAATTCATCAGCTTTAAATCTTTTTCCCCCTACATGATACCTGTAAGGTAGTTTTTTTAACAAAATGTTTTTTTATATAATTAAATTTTTGAACATTGGAAAAAAGATAATTAAACTAGATTTGTTAGGGGTGCGCCAGACCCTTGCAGTAGTGCAAAGCATGGACGACGTCTAAGGAACCCAGTAGCAAGCTACTGTAGCGGATCCTCCCCCTTAAAAAATAAATTTAATATCATGTGAGACAATGTCCCACGTATCAGATATTAAACTGATAAGAACAGATACTACACTTGATCTTAGCCAAAAGGCCGAGAAAGGTATGCTTTGTTCTGTGGCTCAATTGTTCTTTTATAGCTCTACTCAGCATTGTGTATTCTCTTGCTTCATCCATGTGGGAGTAACAACGCCGACATTGGTGGGATCATAACTCCTTTATAAACAACAGGTAGTACCTTTAAATCTCGGTGTATTTCCAATAACATCAATCAATTGGATTTATTATTGTTGTTTCATTACATCATAAAAATTCTCAATAACAAGATTAGTATACGGTGCGCACTTTTACCGCTTTTATTTAAACTTTCCATGTTAGCTCCTCCATGAATATGTTCAATTCTTGGCACAATAGCTTGTTGAGCATGAATCCAAACACCCTTCCACTTTCTCTTTCCCTGACAATAACAAATACAAAAAACCTGAATACTTTATAAATTATAGATAAATAAACCATGAAAATATTATGAGTTTAATTAGTTACCTCCAGGTTTTTGAAGGTTTTCTTTGGTCATAATATTGGAGCACAAAGAGGAGACACAACCGACGTTGCAGAGGTCATTTCTGTTTACAGAGGTTTTTCCGTTATGTGTGGCCTAGGCATTGCCCTATGCAGGATAAAGGACATTGACCAGGATTAATTATAATTGTAAAAATACATCCTTTTATGCAGTTACGGTAGCATCTCTTGAAACTGGCAGCTACAGGTTGCATAGAAAGAAGCCCCAACACCAAGAAAACAATCAGAAGAGACTGGACTTTAGTTTTCTCCATTCCGTCGATGTTTTTAATCTTTAACTTCTATGCCATAACAAATTTGTAAGACTGCTTTATATAGGACTTTTCATAAGCTTAATTCCATATTGACCATTAATAATTCGAAAAGTAATATGGTATGAAAACATTAATTTTTTTGATTAATTAGGCTGGAGATCAAAGAATTAAACTGGCAAATCAATGGATAGTGAAGATATAAATATGAGAAGATAATATACTGAAAAAGAGTTATTATTCCATAGCCAAGATTGACTTGCCATATAATATGATATATTCTTCCTTTCATATATTCATAGAATTCAAATTCCTTTTATGATTTGTGAACTAATTAATGTAAGAAATCAATTCTAGTCATGAATCATGATTGTATTGATCAAATGACAATGTTGAAGCAATCAATAGTCTAGCCTTTAATAAATCTGAATGAATGTATGTGTGGAGTTCTATCCCACATAAAAGCCAAAAAAAAGGCTGATTTACAGTCAGACTTATGCTAGCATCATGCTTTCACCAGAAAGGTTTCATTCCAAACATTTGATTACAAACTAAACTAAGAATCATTGTAAACATTTGCAACTTCTAGGACCAGCTGGCTGAAAGTATCCTATGTGTTTAAAATTTTTCTGAAACATAAATATAATAAGAGTGTGTTTGGTTGGATTTATCTACTAGTTAAAAAGATCAGCTTATTTATAAGCACTATTTTAGGTTGTTTCCCAAAAGACTAACCTATTAGGTGGAGGGATTCCCCTTGAGCATACTCTGATACCACTCGTCACGAGCTGGGAGTTTCACACCTAAAATGCTAACCTATTTGGTGGAGGGACTCCCCTCTTGTAAGCTTAAGACTTCTCCAATGCACTTTTGATGTGAGATTCACTATAATTAAAAAAAAAAAAAAAAAAAAAAAAAATTATTCTATTAAACATATTTGACTTAATTTATTCTTGTGCCTTAAATTTAGCAATAAAAAGTTTTTTACATTTTCCTAACCAAGCAACTAACACATTTTTCATAATAAAGCTATATTTCATATGCTCTTCTTCAATAAGCTTTACTCGAATAAATCGTAACAAACGGATCTTTATTAAATGGCTGAACGACATTCTCCCACCCAAACTTTACCCTAATGACAATTTGTTACCAAAAAATTTAAAAATGACAATCACCCACTTTCCGTCAAAATCTGTTAGTAGAATCAGTTAACTGACATGACATTATTGATGTCTGTATGAGCCAAAAATTGTATTGGGCCTAACGAGACACAATAATGAAATAAACATATTATGACCCAATGCCTTAGCCCAATTATGGTTAGGCCTACGCTTAAATCCACCGTGTGAACTGACTACTCTATGAGTTGAGCTATCTTATAAGTTAAGCTAAATTGGGTTCCAGCCCATTAGCCCATAACAATCTAGAATAGGAATTAAAATCCTATTTACTTTCCGCTTCAGTCAAGATCTTAAATCTTTCTTAAAGTGGTAAGCCTAATCCGATAAAGGCAAGTAATAATGCTTCCTTCCTAATTGAGGCTCATTTACCAAGTAGGACTCAGAGTTCTGCTAGGACTCTAACCCCTTTGGTTCACTATATAAATAGAGGCCAGACATCTTATTATTCATTCAGAAATAACCTCAAGCTCTTAGCTCCTAAATTCTTCCTCTCAAGAATCACTACCTTTCCTTGCCGTGAAGCTTACTTCTGACTAACTTCACCACCCTTAGGCACCACAAAGTTATGCTCCAGCCACTTTGTGAGCCCTAACCGCATTATTACGGTAAACCCTTCCCGCTCTCAACACTTACTAAATACGTTCAACCTCGCTAACTTAAGCGTTAGAGTGCCTATGGCAAACACCATATCGGTGTCACCTAGGCCTTCACATTCCCTTTCCGTCTCCTTTTTTGAGCAGGTCTATCAGATTGTCAATGGCTCGCTTCTCATAATATCTGTCCTTTCCAAATCAACCGTAAATTTTACCGTTTACAATGTTCTTTCATCCGTAAAAGGTAATTTGACTTTTTATGTTTTATAAAATCTCTAATTTTTTTCTTTATTATTTTTACTTCATTTTGTCTTTCTTTCCTTCTCATCTCTCATCTTCTCCACCTCTTATCTTTCTTTCACTTCTTCTCCCTTTCTCTTTTCTCTTTCTATCCACCACCTTTCTCTCTACTTCTCTCTCCCTCCTTCCATCATCTTCTTCTTCATCTCCCCATCTTCCCGTCTTCATCTTCTTCATCTTACCATCCGGCCAAATTGCACCTGATCGCTCTGATTCCTGCCAAATTGCACCCCGGCTAGGTTTGATTCGGTTGGAATCTGATCCATTTACAATCAATACAACACAACAACATACCACAATTCCAAGCAAATTTGGCCAACACAAATATTAGAGTTCAAAACACTTACTTGTAATTTTCGGACCAAGACAAGTAATAACACTTCAAACATAAATGATTGCTCCACCAACTTGAATTAATTTACCACCAAATCCCTTGCCAAGACTTGGATAAAGAATTCATACTCAAGAACACAAAAGTTCTCTCAAATGGATAAACCAATTTCATATATTTCAAAAGCTAATTGTTACAATGAAATAGTTGCCCTTATATAGGCAAATACAAGGGTAAACAAGTAATTGACAAATACAATAAAATGAAATAAACTTAACTAATATTACAAGTCATTCTTTCAAAAGCAAGGTCATGCCTATTTAATGCAAAAGATTCTAGGATCTATGTTTTTAACCACCCCATTAGTTGAAATAAGTTTACTTCCATTAGATCAAAACTTGATCAATGATCCTAATTAAGTCTACTAATAATAGTGTAAGAAGTTGGGCCTTGAAAATCATGCAAATGGATCCAGTAAGGGTTCATGTGGATCTTCTCCTTTGGAATGAGACTTGGGCCGACTTGGATCTTTTCAACACTTGGACTTATTTCTTGGTGGGCTTGAGCTTCTTTTGTTGAGCTTGGACTTGGAGTGGCTTGGGCCGAAATGTTTGGATTCTCTCCCTCCTTGGAACTTGCTTGGACTGAATATTCTCCATTGCTTTCCACATTCCACAGTCCAAGTGTTTTAGGACTTGGAGTGAAATTCTTCAATTCAACCGAATTAGCAAGTGTTTTAGGACTTGTAAACGTATCAAAATCACATCAGGTCGGGTGCGATTCCAACCAAATAGGATTCGGAGAGGTGCGATTCAACTTGATTTTATTGTTGACCATTTGTTGTCTTCAACTGGAAGGAAATCGAATCATGAGTAATGATGATACAAGTGTTTGGGTGCCCTTCCACTAGCACTTGCCTATCGTTTGTAGCCATGGACAAGCTCCCACCATAAAGATTTATACTAGTAGTGTGCCGTGGCATGGAGCTTTCTGGAAAGATTCTGTAGTAATCTTCATCTTCCCACCGCGGCATGATCAGCTTTGCCGCGGCATACGGTTTCTTTTGCCGCGACATCTTCGTCTTCTACAAAAAAAGATTCAATCTTCAATAGAATCCATTTCTGAATCATCATAGCAGCTATCAAACCGATAGCTGTAACAATGTTTGTAAAACCACCATGCTACTATGGGGTTGAGTGTTCCATTTATATAGATAAATACAAAACAGAGTACAGTTTGAATACAAAGATAAAATAGGAAAGATAATTACAAATGGAAACGTATAACAAATGAATAGAAACCGTATCTCCTAAATTATATTTACTACAATCAAGGAGGATTCCGTAAATCAAGAACTGATTTACTGGAATCCTTTACAGCCCCTCAAGCTAAGAGTGGGATTAACACAAACTCGTAGCTTGGATCGAAAGAAGACATAAAGATCCCGTGAGACACTCTTGGTGAAGACGTCAGCCAGTTGTAAGTGCGACAGAACATGATGAAGACGAAGAGTGCCAGCAACAACGAGCTCACGAAGAAAATGGTAATCAAGGTCTATGTGCTTGGCGCGCTTGTGGGACACGGGATTGGAGCTCAAAAAAATTGCACTCTTGTTGTCACAAAAAAGAAGAGGCCGGTGAGTTAAAGTAACCTGAAGGTCTCGTAGGAGATGGGTGAGCCATAAAACTTCAGCAGCAGTAAGGGCAAGAGCACGATACTCAGATTCGCAGCTTGAACGAGAAACCGTCGGTTGTTTCTTGGCACTCCAAGAGACAAGATTATTGCCAAGAAAAATTGAGTAACTAGAGGTAGAGCGTCTAGTGTCCGGGCAGCCAGCCCAATCGGCATCCGAGTATGCAACTAAGCCCATTGAAGAGGATGAAGTGAACTTGAGACCAAAATGAAGTGTTCCTTTAACATAGCGAAGGATTCACTTGACTGCCTGAAAGTGAACATCAGTAGGTGCATGAAGAAACTGACTTACAGAGTGACGAATGGGCAAGGTCAGGACGTGTGATCGTTAAATACTGCAAGGCACCACTAAGGAGCGATAGAGAGTCGGATCTGCAAATGAAGTTCCTTCAGAGGAGAGTCGTTGAGAGACAATCATGGGAGTAGCAACTGGTTTGCTGTCCAACAGTTGAGCACGAGCCAAGACATCAGTAGCATATTTAACTTGGCTGAGGAAAAGACCATCTGTGATGTAAGATGCCTGAGTCCAAGAAAATAATTCAGTGGGCCTAAGTCCTTGACAGCAAATTCAGAGTGCAGTTGGGAGATAAATCGGTTGATGGAGCAGAGTTATTTCCAGTGACTATGACGTCGTCAACGTAAAGTAGGAGATAAATGAGATCATCCTGCCTTTAAAGACAAATAAAGAAGTGTCCGCGCGGCTGCAAGAAAAACCAAGTTTTAGAAGAAATGAACTAAAACGTTGAAACCAAGCACGGGGTGCTTGTTTCAAGCCATAGAGGCCTTCTTTAATTTGCAAACATGAAGGGGATGGCGAGGATCAACATAGCCTGGAGGCTGCTCCATATAGACAGTTTCATGAAGAATGCCATTGAGAAAGGCACGTTTTACGTCAAGTTGACGTAGAGGCCACTTGTGAGACACGGCGAGAGAGATGAAACCGAACTGTGGAGGCTTTGACCACTGGGCTAAAGGTGTCTGTGTAATCAAGACCGGGAAGTTGAGTGTAGCCCTTTGCAACGAGGCGCCCTTTAAAGCGATCAATGGATCCATCGGACAAAATTTAGTTCGGAAAACCCATTTGGAACTGACATATTAGCATTGGAGGGGCGGGGAACAAGATCCCAAGTATGATTTGTTTGAAGCGCCTTCATTTCATCATCCATGGCGGCAAGCCAAGCTGGGTTTTTGGCAGCTGATTTAAATCCCTTAGGCTTAGAGGTGGCAAGCAGTGCATGGATCAATGGAGAAGATTGCACAAAGCTGAGATGAGCAGGATGTCGTGGCTTGAAAATTCCAGATTTTGTACGTGTAATCATAGGATGAGAGGCAGAAGGAGCTGATGAAGTGGTGGCATGAATCGGTTCCATAGAAGCTGCAGGAGGATCCTGGTCCGTAGTAGATGCGGTGTAGGCAAAACTGCAGCTGATGGAGATGTTGACTCCGTAGAAGAAGAAACCTGTAAGGGCTCAACAGCAGGGTCATCTGCACAAAAATGACAAGGATGAGAAGGGACCTGCGTAGTAGTAGGAGAAGATGGTAGGAGATGATGATGGGTGCAAGGGCGCAGGGTTCAAAAAATTTGAAAAACCAATGTTAGCAAGAGAAGCGGCACTGGAAGTATTTTAAAAATGGGAAAAAATTCTCATCAAAGCGAGCATGCCGTGTAATATATGTGCGAGAAGTTATAGTGTCAAAACAACGAAAACCTTTATGTGAGGAACTATAACCAAGAAAAATACATGGTAAGCTACGGGGAGAAAATTTGTGAGGGGCATAATCACGTAAGCAGGGTAAACTCGACAGCCAAAAGGATGAAATTCTCATAATTAGGAGACTTACCAAATAAAACTTCAAAAGGTGAAAGACCACCAAGAACAGGCATAGGCAATCGGTTGATAATGTAGGTCGCTGTGCTGAAAGCTTCAACCCAATACCGAGGAGGAATGTGAAGTGAAAGAGGAGAGCAAGACCAGTTTCAGTCACATGACGATGTTTGCGCTCAGCTACCATTTTGTGAAGAGGTGTATGGGCAAGACATTTGGTGGTGGATGCCAAATTGTCGAAGATGAGATTGAAAATGATTGCTTGTAAATTCGGCGCCACCATCGCTTTGAAAATTTTGATTTGGTGGAGTATTGATTTTCAACCAATTTTTGAAATTGAAGAAAATATCAAAGAAATCTGATTTTAATTTCATTGGATAAAGCCAAGTAAATCATGAGTAGTCATCGATAACAAACACATAATAGAGAAATCCCAAATTAGATTTGATGGGAGCGGGACCCCAAATATCGCAATGTATGAGACCTAAACAACATTAGATCGAGTAGTATTGGGGAAAAGGCAAGCGATGACTCTTAGCGAGTTGACAAGTAGAGCAAAGAGATGGATAGGCAACAAGAAGTAGAAATAATTGTCCTTTTTTATTTAAAAGAGATAAAATTGGTGATTTACATGACCAAGGCGAGCATGCCATAATTCAAAGGAAGCATGTAAATTCTTATTCTTAAGGACAGAAACAAAAGCAGAGTTGCCAGTTCCAGCACATACAGACCACCTTCTCGTTTACCTTTGCCACTGCCATTCCTGTTACTCGATTCTGTACAACAAAATTATCATGAGAAAAAGTGACAGAAAAAGGAAAGTCAGAGGTCGTTTGCTAATGGACAACAAGTTTTTGGTCAGACGAGGAACAACAAGAACATCCAAAGTTGAAAATTAGAAGAGGGAGAGAGCGTGCCAGTGTGTGTAATAGGAAGAGAGGCACCATTTCCTACTACTACGCAGTCCTTACCATGATAGGGCTCAACCTTGTCCAATTGAGAAGGGTCAGGGGTCATGTGAGGGAAGGCCGGTATCAGTGAACCAATCAGACTCGGAGTCATTGGGAGGGAACAGGCTACGGTGAAGGCTTCAGCAAGCTGTGTCGTAGGTTCCGTGCGATCATAACGGCTTCTGCAACGATCAGCAGTGTGACCTTCAATCTTGCAGATTTGACACCGAGGGGTATAGGAGCCCCGTTGGCCACGTCCATGGCCATGGCTCCATTGTGGCCGCTGCGAGAACGACGGGACTTGGACGAACTACCACCCCAAGATGGAGGAAAGACCTGTTAGTGGCAGTAAAAGCAGCAGAGGAAATGGGGAGGAGGACCCGAGTGACTTCTGGAAAATCTCAAAACTTTCAGCTTTGGGAACCAAGTCTTTGAAAGTTGGTAATGGGGTGAGAGACATCTGGGCAGTAGAAAAATTATCAAAGTCAGTGCCCATCCTCTGAGATACCAGTGAACTTTGTCTGTATCATCAACGAGCAGCCCATTGCAGTGAGTTGATCGCATAAAGCCTTAAATGAACGAGAATATTCAGTGACACTTCGGGTGCCACGTTTGATGAGTTGCAAATATCTTTGATGCGAAGCTCACGAGTCTTGGAAATATGGCTGAAGGAATTTTCCAAAGCAAGCCAGACATCACGAGCGGTGGTGAACCAAGAACTTCGGCCATGGCTTCTTCAGTCAATGAGGAGAAGAGGAGACTGAGGAGACGTTGATCTTGAAGTTGCCACTCCACATATTTGGATTTGGTTGAGAAGAAGAAGAATCAGAGGTGATGGTGATGGAGGTGCTGCAACGGAACCATCGACATGGCTGAGGAGATTCTGACATTGAAGAAGAGGAGAAGTTGATTTCGCCAGAGAAGATAATTTGTGGAGGAGAGTTTAATAGTAATCATGTGGATCATGGTGTTGAAGGAGAAGGAAGAATCAGCCATGAGAGGATCGAGGAGGTTAATCCAAAGAATGCTCTGATACCATAACAATGTTTGTAAAACCACCATGCTACTATGGGGTTGAGTGTTCCATTTATATAGATAAATACAAAACAGAGTACAGTTTGAATACAAAGATAAAATAGGAAAGATAATTACAAATGGAAATGTATAACAAATGAATAGAAACCGTATCTCCTAAATTATATTTACTACAATCAAGGAGGATTCCGTAAATCAAGAACTGATTACTGGAATCCTTTACAAGCTGAAACTAAGAACTGTATGCAACAAAGAAACATATGCATTGAATTTTTTGAACATCAGCTAGAAATTGTGTAATGATATAATTCCTGTTAAGGTGAAGAATAGTTGGTGGGGGAAATTTGAGCGGTTATTCTTACCAAGAAAACAGTCTGTTTTTTGGGAACTTAGAATGAATCAATTTTACAGCTCTTTTGAACCTATAACGCAAACAAGAACAAGGACTTGATAAATAGGTTTATTTTAGAAGACGTTAACTATATTTGAAAATAAGATGATGGATTGAAATATCTATTAGTTCATGAATCATGAGAGGATTCGAGTTCAATGAATATATGAAAGAAAGAATATATCATATACATATATGCAAATCAACTTGGCTATGGAACAGTCCTATATAAATCAGTCTCACAAATTTCTATGCGGTAAAATATTTAAAGACTAAAGACATCGATTAAATGGAGAAAACTCAAGTCAAGTCTCTTTTAATCCTTTGTTTGGTTTGGGTGTTCCTGCTGGGCAATCTGCAGCCAATTTCACGAAATGCTATCATTTTTGCTTAATTGCTTGTATTTTTTCAATTATAACTGGTCCTAGTGATTGTGCTAAATCTGCAAAAAGGAATGTCTGCGTGAAAGCGGCGTGGCCCCTTTTTAAACAGCAAGGACTTTTGCGACGTTGGTTTTGTCTCCTCCATCTGCTACAGTCTTATGACCACAGAAAACCTTCCTAAACCTGGAGGTAAAAATTAAACTCAAGATATTTTCGCAGTTTATTTTTTTTTTATAGAACTAATGTTATTTTATTTTGTTTTGTTTTTGTATTTGTTATTGTCGGGAAAGAGAAAGTGGAGGGGTTTGGATCATGTGCAACAGCCATTGCGGCAAGAACTGATCACCGAGGGAGCCGAAATAATTCCCATTCTAACCTATTGCCACAATCTTACAACAGACAGTTATTTCCTCTCTTTCTCTTGCACCACTACTCCGTAATCTCACCGGAATCTATTATGAATTCTGACGAAGACGACGACCAAATCCCATGCCCTTAATATGATTTGTATGATTTTTTCTCATAAGCCTCAGTAAAAAACAAAAGCTCTTCTAAGAAATCCCAATCAACCGTCATTTGATGTTGCAGTCTTGCGTCCACCATTTCTTGCATGGAGCGTTGAAAATCACCGTATGGACTTGGAGAGTATCTCAGATTGTAATGGAGTCACCAGGAAGCTTCACATATTTGGAATCAGTAAAACAGTAGAGGAGTGATCATTTAGGGAGTGGTTGAAGTTGAGGTTGAGGTTGAGGTTGAAGTTGAAGTTGAGCCAGCCATGTCCTCATAGTTGGTGAAACTATTCCGAGCTTCTTCGATGAGCGAGCCTGAAAATCCTGGCGCCACGAAAAACGGTGAGAACCCCTGACGAATCCTTGGAGGTGAATCAAACAATGCCCCATTTGGAATTTATCTCCATCACATTCTTCTTTCTTTTTATTATATCCTCGTCGTTAGGATAAAGAGACTTAAAATTCTCGTATAGAAAACGATCGATGTCGGAGAGCGTTGCAGCGCCATCATTATATTGTTGTTGTTGTTGCTGCTGCTATTATCATTTTGGTCACAATAAATGGCAAATGACAAGGTTTTGGGGTGTTTGCAGCTTGAAAGGACCAATTTTTCGAAGTTGAGAATGAACTAGGGTATTGTAATTGAATATTGATGGGCATTTTTTAACTTGGAGAGGCATTTTTTGAGAGATTTTTGAAGGTGCTTGGGCATTTTTGTTGGCTATGGATTTCTGTTACTTGAACTGTGTTTGGGTTTGAGTTTGAAGGAGTGGGTGTGCTTTATAAATAAGCAAGTTAAGGAAAGTAACATAATTAAAGTATTTATAAAGTAAGATAATTAAGTATTTATTGTTTTCGGAACGTATTAGTGTATTAATTTAGTTGAGAGTCTTAAAGAAAAAAAAAGGATGGGGCATGATTTTGTTGGAGATTTGGTAGCCATAAATGGATGTAAGATTTGTTTTAAATTAATGCAAAATATTAATATACGGTTAAATAATAATAATATAATAATAAATATGAGAAGATTTCAGTTTCCTTTATGCAATGCTTCTTATGGATTTGCTATCTATTCTTCATTAATTGTCAAAAGTGAATGATATTATATTGATGGTATTACAATATTTTTTAATATTTTCTATTTCTTTTATCTTTAAATTAATTGTCCTTGGTAGTTATTAAATGTAAGAATTTCTTGTGATGTATATATTGTCTTGCGATGCCAAAGAAGATGAAAAGTTGAAAAAAAAAAAAATCAATTTAAAAGTGAATGATGTTATATTTCATGTTTTGTAAAAGTTGAAAATTAAAATATAATTTAATTTTTTAGCTTTGCTCAACTCGAACTAGACCTTTAGTGAAATAGATTGACATCATAACCAGATACTCCACAAAACATTGATATTCGTAGATTCATCAAATAACATGGAGATGTTTTTGATATTTCTAACACTTTAAATAAGCTTATACATAAAGCAACTTATATTTAGTCATTCATCTTCATAAAACTGACTATGCAACCCACCCATGGGTAGCCTAGCGATTAGGGGTGAGCATGTGTAGTAGGTAGAACTAGAATCAGAATTGAAACCGGAACCGATACTGTACTAGTAGATTCCGATTCCAATATTTTGGAACCAAGATTGTACGGGTCCGGTTCCGGTTCCGGTTCCTACATGTGCTGGAACTGAAATCAAAATCGAAACTGGAACCGAAACCGAAACTAATGGTGGATACTTGGGATGGAACTTGCTTGGAACCGATGGCGAGTACCCGATATGGAACTTGCTTGGAACCAAGGGTGGTTACTCGAGCTAGAATCTGCTTGGAACTTGTCTTGGAACTTGGACTGAAACGGAATATCAGTAAAGAATGGGGGATCTGATCATTTTACATATAAAAAAATTATAATGGGATTAAAACACGTGTGGGTGCGTGTGTGGACTTGGAGGGCCCCATTTGGTTGGTGTAGATTATATTTAATAATAAAATATTATATATATATTTTAAAATGTTTTTTTAAATATATATTATAATATTAAAGTTTTGATTAATTAACTGAATAATTGAAATTAGGATCCAATTAAAACTGTTTTAATGTTATTAAAAGAATTATTTTTGAATAAAATATTATATTTGATTGAATGATATTTATTTATTTACCTAAATTATCAAGTTTTAACTTTCAAGTATATCTATAATAAATTTGTAATTAATTAATTATATATGATAAATTAATAAATATTATTATATTAGTGCATTACTTATTACTGAATTAAATGATTAAAAATTTAATTAATTATAAAATTACATTATAGTATGACAACCTCATGAGTCATGGTATATTAGAAAAGGTAAGTGTTTAATTAAAGATTCATAAAACATGTTAATATTAATATTTAATTTTATTCTTTTGTCACAACTTCACAATTAATGTTAATTTACTGCATTTCAATTCCGGTCGATTTCATTTCTAGTTCCTTTTCCTGGGAACCAATCGGTTTTGGTTCCTTTTCCTGGGTTACTAAAGAAGACGTAAAATGAAAAAAAAAAATTAAAAATGAATGATATTACATGAAAAAAAAAATCAATTTAAAATGGAATGATATTATATTTCATGTTAAGTAATCAAAAATGAAATGATTTAATTTTTGGCTTTGCCCATCGAAAATGAAAAATAAATTATTTTTTGGCTTTGCCTTGACTCGAACTGGAGACCTTTAGCGTGATTGACTGACCTGCGACACCGCTGAGCCTTAATATTTACTATTGCTGGCAATATTTTTTATCATCACCATCACCATCTTCATTTTCATATAAATTAAAATTATCCAGCAGAAATTGCAGACATTGAATCTTGGCATTATTGATTTTTGCAAAAAGATACTTTCAGAGTGTAATTTAAACTTGATTTGGTTGAGGTGCGCCAGGCCTTTGCAGTAGTGCAACGCATGGGCGACGCTTAAGGAACCCAGTAGCAAGCTACTGTAGTGGATCCTCCCCCTAAAAAAATAAATTTAATATCATGTGGGACAATGTCCCACGTATCAGATATTAAACTGATAAGAACAGATACTACACTTGATCTTAGCCAAAAGGCCGAGAAAGGTATGCTTTGTTCGAGATGAAAATGATTGCTTGTAAATTCGGCGGCACCATCGCTTTGAAAATTTTGATTTGGTGGAGTATTGATTTTCAACCAATTTTGAAATTGAAGAAAATATCAAAGAAATCTGATTTAATTTCATTGGATAAAGCCAAGTAAATCATGAGTAGTCATCGATAACAAACACATAATAGAGAAATCCCAAATTAGATTTGATGGGAGCGGGACCCCAAATATCGCAATGTATGAGACCTAAAACAACATTAGATCGAGTAGTATTGGGGAAAAGGCAAGCGATGACTCTTAGCGATGTTGACAAGTAGAGCAAAGAGATGGATAGGCAACAAGAAGTAGAAATAATTGTCCTTTTTTATTAAAAGAGATAAAATTGAGTGATTTACATGACCAAGGCGAGCATGCCATAATTCAAAGGAAGCATGTAAATTCTTATTCTTAAGGACAGAAACAAAAGCAGAGTGCCAGTTCCAGCACATACAGACCACCTTCTCGTTTACCTTTGCCACTGCCATTCCTGTTACTCGATTCTGTACAACAAAATTATCATGAGAAAAAGTGACAGAAAAAGGAAAGTCAGAGGTCGTTTGCTAATGGACAACAAGTTTTTGGTCAGACGAGGACAAACAAGAACATCCAAAAGTTGAAAATTAGAAGAGGGAGAGAGCGTGCCAGTGTGTGTAATAGGAAGAGAGGCACCATTTCCTACTACTACGCAGTCCTTACCATGATAGGGCTCAACCTTGTCCAATTGAGAAGGGTCAGGGGTCATGTGAGGGGAAGGCCGGTATCAGTGAACCAATCAGACTCGGAGTCATTGGGAGGGAACAGGCTACGGTGAAGGCTTCAGCAAGCTGTGTCGTAGGTTCCGTGCGATCATAACGGCTTCTGCAACGATCAGCAGTGTGACCTTCAATCTTGCAGATTTGACACCGAGGGGTATAGGAGCCCCGTTGGCCACGTCCATGGCCATGGCTCCATTGTGGCCGCTGCGAGAACGACGGGACTTGGACGAACTACCACCCCAAGATGGAGGAAAAGACCTGTTAGTGGCAGTAAAAGCGCAGAGGAAATGGGGAGGAGGCCCGAGTGACTTCTGGAAAATCTCAAAACTTTCAGCTTTGGGAACCAAGTCTTTGAAAGTTGGTAATGGGGTGAGAGACATCTGGGCAGTAGAAAAATTACAAAGTCAGTGCCCATCCTCTGAGATACCAGTGAACTTTGTCTGTTCATCAACGAGCAGCCCATTGCAGTGAGTTGATCGCATAAAGCCTTAAATGAACGAGAATATTCAGTGACACTTCGGGTGCCACGTTTGATGAGTTGCAAATATCTTTGATGCGAAGCTCACGAGTCTTGGAAATATGGCTGAAGGAATTTTCCAAAGCAAGCCAGACATCACGAGCGGTGGTGAACCAAGAACTTCGGCCATGGCTTCTTCAGTCAATGAGGAGAAGAGGAGACTGAGGAGACGTTGATCTTGAAGTTGCCACTCCACATATTTGGATTTGGTTGAGAAGAAGAAGAATCAGAGGTGATGGTGATGGAGGTGCTGCAACGGAACCATCGACATGGCTGAGGAGATTCTGAATTGAAGAAGAGGAGAAGTTGATTTCGCCAGAGAAGATAATTTGTGGAGGAGAGTTTAATAGTAATCATGTGGATCATGGTGTTGAAGGAGAAGGAAGAATCAGCCATGAGAGGATCGAGGAGGTTAATCCAAAGAATGCTCTGATACCAAACAATGTTTGTAAAACCACCATGCTACTATGGGGTTGAGTGTTCCATTTATATAGATAAATACAAAACAGAGTACAGTTTGAATACAAAGATAAAATAGGAAAGATAATTACAAATGGAAATGTATAACAAATGAATAGAAACCGTATCTCCTAAATTATATTACTACAATCAAGGAGGATTCCGTAAATCAAGAACTGATTACTGGAATCCTTTACAAGCTGAAACTAAGAACTGTATGCAACAAAGAAACATATGCATTGAATTTTTGAACATCAGCAGAAATTGTGTAATGATATAATTCCTGTTAAGGTGAAGAATAGTTGGTGGGGGAAATTTGAGCGGTTATCTTACCAAGAAAACAGTCTGTTTTTGGGAACTTAGAATGAATCAATTTTACAGCTCTTTTGAACCTATAACGCAAACAAGAACAAGGACTTGATAAATAGGTTTATTTTAGAAGACGTTAACTATATTTGAAAATAGATGATGGATTGAAATATCTATTAGTTCATGAATCATGAGAGGATTCGAGTTCAATGAATATATGAAAGAAAGAATATATCATATACATATATGCAAATCAACTTGGCTATGGAACAGTCCTATATAAATCAGTCTCACAAATTGTCTATGCGGTAAAATATTTAAAGACTAAAGACATCGATTAAATGGAGAAAACTCAAGTCAAGTCTCTTTTAATCCTTTGTTTGGTTTGGGTGTTCCTGCTGGGCAATCTGCAGCCAATTTCACGAAATGCTATCATTTTTGCTTAATTGCTTGTATTTTTTCAATTATAACTGGTCCTAGTGATTGTGCTAAATCTGCAAAAAGGAATGTCTGCGTGAAAGCGGCGTGGCCCCTTTTTAAACAGCAAGGACTTTTGCGACGTTGGTTTTGTCTCCTCCATCTGCTACAGTCTTATGACCACAGAAAACCTTCCTAAACCTGGAGGTAAAAATTAAACTCAAGATATTTTCGCAGTTTATTTTTTTTTATAGAACTAATGTTATTTTATTTTGTTTTGTTTTGTATTTGTTATTGTCAGGGAAAGAGAAGTGGAGGGTTTGGATATGTGCAACAGCCATTGCGGCAAGAACTGATCACCGAGGGAGCCGAAATAATTCCCATTCTAACCTATTGCCACAATCTTACAACGCAGTTATTTCCTCTCTTTCTCTGCACACTACTCCGTAATCTCACCGGAATCTATATGAATTCTGACGAAGACGACGACCAAATCCCATGCCCTTAATATGAATTTGTATGATTTTTTCTCATAACTCAGTAAAAAACAAAGCTCTTCTAAGAAACCCAATCAACCGTCATTTGATGTTGCAGTCTTGCGTCCACCATTTCTTGCATGGAGCGTTGAAAATCACCGTATGGACTTGGAGAGTATCTCAAGATTGTAATGGAGTCACCAGGAAGCTTCACATATTTGGAATCAGTAAAACAGTAGAGAGTGATCATTTAGGGAGTGGTTGAAGTTGAGGTTGAGGTTGAGGTTGAAGTTGAAGTTGAGCCAGCCATGTCCTCATAGTTGGTGAAAACTATTCCGAGCTTCTTCGATGAGCGAGCCTGAAAATCCTGGCGCCACGAAAAACGGTGAGAACCCCTGACGAATCCTGGAGGTGAATCAAACAATGCCCCATTTGGAATTTATCTCCATCACATTCTTCTTCTTTTTATTATATCCTCGTCGTTAGGATAAAGAGACTTAAAATTCTCGTATAGAAAACGATCGATGTCGGAGAGCGTGCAGCGCCATCATTATATTGTTGTTGTTGTTGCTGCTGCTATTATCATTTTGGTCACAATAAATGGCAAATGACAAGGTTTTGGGGTGTTTGCAGCTTGAAAGGAACCAATTTTTCGAAGTTGAGAATGAACTAGGGTATTGTAATTGAATATTGATGGGCATTTTTTAACTTGGAGAGGCATTTTTTGAGAGATTTTGAAGGTGCTTGGGCATTTTTGTTGGCTATGGATTTCTGTTACTTGAACTGTGTTTGGGTTTGAGTTTGAAGGAGTGGGTGTGCTTTATAAATAAGCAAGTTAAGGAAAGTAACATAATTAAAGTATTTATAAAGTAAGATAATTAAGTATTTATTGTTTTCGGAACGTATTAGTGTATTAATTTAGTTGAGAGTCTTAAAAGAAAAAAAGGATGGGGCATGATTTTGTTGGAGATTTGGTAGCCATAAATGGTGTAAGATTTGTTTTAAATTAATGCAAAATATTAATATACGGTTAAATAATAATAATATAATAATATAATATGAGAGATTTCAGTTTCCTTTATGCAATGCTTCTTATGGATTTGCTATCTATTCGTATAACAAATGAATAGAAACCGTATCTCCTAAATTATATTTACTACAATCAAGGAGGATTCCGTAAATCAAGAACTGATTTACTGGAATCCTTTACAGCCCCTCAAGCTAAGAGTGGGATTAACACAAACTCGTAGCTTGGATCGAAAGAAGACATAAAGATCCCGTGAGACACTCTTGGTGAAGACGTCAGCCAGTTGTAAGTGCGACTGAACATGTTGAAGACGAAGAGTGCCAGCAACAACGAGCTCACGAAGAAAATGGTAATCAAGGTCTATGTGCTTGGCGCGCTTGTGGGACACGGGATTGGAGCTCAAAAAAATTGCACTCTTGTTGTCACAAAGAAGAAGAGGCCGGTGAGTTAAAGTAACCTGAAGGTCTCGTAGGAGATGGGTGAGCCATAAAACTTCAGCAGCAGTAAGGGCAAGAGCACGATACTCGGATTCGCAGCTTGAACGAGAAACCGTCGGTTGTTTCTTGGCACTCCAAGAGACAAGATTATTGCCAAGAAAAATTGAGTAACCAGAGGTAGAGCGTCTAGTGTCCGGGCAGCCAGCCCAATCGGCATCCGAGTATGCAACTAAGCCCATTGAAGAGGATGAAGTGAACTTGAGACCAAAATGAAGTGTTCCTTTAACATAGCGAAGGATTCGCTTGACTGCCTGAAAGTGAACATCAGTAGGTGCATGAAGAAACTGACTTACAGAGTTGACTGAATGGGCAAGATCAGGACGTGTGATCGTTAAATACTGCAAGGCACCCACTAAGGAGCGATAGAGAGTCGGATCTGCAAATGAAGTTCCTTCAGAGGAGAGTCGTTGAGAGACAATCATGGGAGTAGCAACTGGTTTGCTGTCCAACAGTTGAGCACGAGCCAAGACATCAGTAGCATATTTAACTTGGCTGAGGAAAAGACCATCTGTGATGTAAGATGCCTCGAGTCCAAGAAAATAATTCAGTGGGCCTAAGTCCTTGACAGCAAATTCAGAGTGCAGTTGGGAGATAAATCGGTTGATGAGAGCAGAGTTATTCCCAGTGACTATGATGTCGTCAACGTAAAGTAGGAGATAAATGAGATCATCCTGCCTTTTAAAGACAAATAAAGAAGTGTCCGCGCGGCTGCAAGAAAAACCAAGTTTTAGAAGAAATGAACTAAAACGTTGAAACCAAGCACGGGGTGCTTGTTTCAAGCCATAGAGGGCCTTCTTTAATTTGCAAACATGAAGGGGATGGCGAGGATCAACATAGCCTGGAGGCTGCTCCATATAGACAGTTTCATGAAGAATGCCATTGAGAAAGGCATTTTTTACGTCAAGTTGACGTAGAGGCCACTTGTGAGACACGGCGAGAGAGATGACAACACGAACTGTGGAGGCTTTGACCACTGGGCTAAAGGTGTCTGTGTAATCAAGACCGGGAAGTTGAGTGTAGCCCTTTGCAACGAGGCGCGCTTTAAAGCGATCAATGGATCCATCGGACAAAAATTTAGTTCGGAAAACCCATTTGGAACTGACAATATTAGCATTGGAGGGTCGGGGAACAAGATCCCAAGTATGATTTGTTTGAAGCGCCTTCATTTCATCATCCATGGCGGCAAGCCAAGCTGGGTTTTTGGCAGCTGATTTAAATCCCTTAGGCTTAGAGGTGGCAAGCAGTGCATGGATCAATGGAGAAGATTGCACAAAGCTGAGATGAGCAGGATGTCGTGGCTTGAAAATTCCAGATTTTGTACGTGTAATCATAGGATGAGAGGCAGAAGGAGCTGATGAAGTGGTGGCATGAATCGGTTCCATAGAAGCTGCAGGAGGATCCTGGTCCGTAGTAGATGCAGGTGTAGGCAAAACTGCAGCTGATGGAGATGTTGACTCCGTAGAAGAAGAAACCTGTAAGGGCTCAACAGCAGGGTCATCTGCACAAAAATGACAAGGATGAGAAGGGACCTGCGTAGTAGTAGGAGAAGATATGGTAGGAGATGATGATGGTGCAAGGGCGCAGGGTTCAAAAAAATTTGAAAAACCAATGTTAGCAAGAGAAGCGGCACTGGAAGTATTTAAAAATGGGAAAAAATTCTCATCAAAGCGAGCATGCCGTGTAATATATGTGCGAGAAGTTATAGTGTCAAAACAACGAAAACCTTTATGTGAGGAACTATAACCAAGAAAAATACATGGTAAGCTACGGGGAGAAAATTTGTGAGGGGCATAATCACGTAAGCATGGGTAAACTCGACAGCCAAAAGGATGAAAATTCTCATAATTAGGAGACTTACCAAATAAAATTTCAAAAGGTGAAAGACCACCAAGAACAGGCATAGGCAATCGGTTGATAATGTAGGTCGCTGTGCTGAAAGCTTCAACCCAATATCGAGGAGGAATGTGAGAGTGAAAGAGGAGAGCAAGACCAGTTTCAGTCACATGACGATGTTTGCGCTCAGCTCTACCATTTTGTGAAGGAGTGTATGGGCAAGACATTTGGTGGTGGATGCCAAATTGTCGAAGATGAGATTGAAAATGATTGCTTGTAAATTCGGCGCCACCATCGCTTTGAAAAATTTTGATTTTGGTGGAGTATTGATTTTCAACCAATTTTTGAAATTGAAGGAAAATATCAAAGAAATCTGATTTTAATTTCATTGGATAAAGCCAAGTAAATCATGAGTAGTCATCGATAAACAACACATAATAGAGAAATCCCAAATTAGATTTGATGGGAGCGGGACCCCAAATATCGCAATGTATGAGACCTAAAACAACATTAGATCGAGTAGTATTGGGGGAAAAAGGCAAGCGATGACTCTTAGCGAGTTGACAAGTAGAGCAAAGAGATGGATTAGGCAACAAAGAAGTAAGAAATAATTGTCCTTTTTTATTTAAAAGAGATAAAATTGAGTGATTTACATGACCAAGGCGAGCATGCCATAATTCAAAGGAAGCATGTAAATTCTTATTCTTAAGGACAGAAACAAAAGCAGAGTTGCCACGTTCCAGCACATACAGACCACCTTCTCGTTTACCTTTTGCCACTGCCATTCCTGTTACTCGATTCTGTACAACAAAATTATCATGAGAAAAAGTGACAGAAAAAGGAAAGTCAGAGGTCAGTTTGCTAATGGACAACAAGTTTTTGGTCAGACGAGGAACAACAAGAACATCCAAAAGTTGAAAATTAGAAGAGGGAGAGAGCGTGCCAGTGTGTGTAATAGGAAGAGAGGCACCATTTCCTACTACTACGCAGTCCTTACCATGATAGGGCTCAACCTTGTCCAATTGAGAAGGGTCAGGGGTCATGTGAGCGGAAGCGCCGGTATCAGTGAACCAATCAGACTCGGAGTCATTTGGGAGGGAACAGGCTACGGTGAAGGCTTCAGCAAGCTGTGTTGTAGGTTCCGTGCGATCATAACGGCTTCTGCAACGATCAGCAGTGTGACCTTCAATCTTGCAGATTTGACACCGAGGGGTATAGGAGCCCCGTTGGCCACGTCCATGGCCATGGCCTCCATTGTGGCCGCTGCGAGAACGACGGGACTTGGACGAACTACCACCCCAAGATGGAGGAAAAGACCTGTTAGTGGCAGTAAAAGCAGCAGAGGAAATAGGGGAGGAGGACCCGAGTGACTTCTGGAAAATCTCAAAACTTTCAGCTTTGGGAACCAAGTCTTTGAAAGTTGGTAATGGGGTGAGAGACATCTGGGCAGTAGAAAAATTATCAAAGTCAGTGCCCAATCCTCTGAGATACCAGTGAACTTTGTCTGTATCATCAACCGAGCAGCCCATTGCAGTGAGTTGATCGCATAAAGCCTTAAATGAACGAGAATATTCAGTGACACTTCGGGTGCCACGTTTGATGAGTTGCAAATCATCTTTGATGCGAAGCTCACGAGTCTTGGAAATATGGCTGAAGGAATTTTCCAAAGCAAGCCAGACATCACGAGCGGTGGTGAGACCAAGAACTTCGGCCATGGCTTCTTCAGTCAATGAGGAGAAGAGGAGACTAAGGAGACGTTGATCTTGAAGTTGCCACTCCACATAGTTTGGATTTGGTTGAGAAGAAGAAGAATCAGAGGTGATGGTGATTGGAGGTGCTGCAACGGAACCATCGACATGGCTGAGGAGATTCTGACATTGAAGAAGAGGGAGAAGTTGATTTCGCCAGAGAAGATAATTTGTGGAGGAGAGTTTAATAGTAATCATGTGGATCATGGTGTTGAAGGAGAAGGAAGAATCAGCCATGAGAGGATCGAGGAGGTTAATCCAAAGAATGCTCTGATACCATAACAATGTTTGTAAAACCACCATGCTACTATGGGGTTGAGTGTTCCATTTATATAGATAAATACAAAACAGAGTACAGTTTGAATACAAAGATAAAATAGGAAAGATAATTACAAATGGAAATGTATAACAAATGAATAGAAACCGTATCTCCTAAATTATATTTACTACAATCAAGGAGGATTCCGTAAATCAAGAACTGATTTACTGGAATCCTTTACAAGCTGAAACTAAGAACTGTATGCAACAAAGAAACATATGCATTGAATTTTTTTGAACATCAGCTAGAAATTGTAGTAATGATATAATTCCTGTTAAGGTGAAGAATAGTTGGTGGGGGAAATTTGAGCGGTATATTCTTACCAAGAAAACAGTCTGTTTTTTGGGAACTTAGAATGAATCAATTTTACAGCTCTTTTGAACCTATAACGCAAACAAGAACAAGGACTTGATAAATAGGTTTATTTTAGAAGACGTTTAACTATATTTGAAAATAAGATGATGGATTGAAATATCTATTAGTTCATGAATCATGAGAGGAATTCGAGTTCAATGAATATATGAAAGAAAGAATATATCATATACATATATGGCAAATCAACTTGGCTATGGAACAGTCCTATATAAATCAGTCTCACAAATTTGCTATGCGGTAAAATATTTAAAGACTAAAGACATCGATTAAAATGGAGAAAACTCAAGTCAAGTCTCTTTTAATCCTTTGTTTGGTGTTGGGTGTTCCTGCTGGGCAATCTGCAGCCAATTTCACGAAATGCTATCATTTTTGCTTAATTGCTTGTATTTTTTCAATTATAACTGGTCCTAGTGATTGTGCTAAATCCTGCAAAAAGGAATGTCTGCGTGAAAGCGGCGTGGCCCCTTTTTAAACAGCAAGGACTTTTGCGACGTTGGTTTTGTCTCCTCCATCTGCTACAGTCTTATGACCACAGAAAACCTTCCTAAACCTGGAGGTAAAAAATTAAACTCAAGATATTTTCGCAGTTTATTTTTTTTTTTATAGAACTAATGTTATTTTATTTTGTTTTGTTTTTGTATTTGTTATTGTCAGGGAAAGAGAAAGTGGAAGAGTGTTTGGATTCATGTGCAACAAGCCATTGCGGCAAGAATTGATCACCGAGGGAGCCGAAAATAATTCCCATTCTAACCTATTGCCACAATCTTACATTACATGTCTCATTTTCCTCCTCCTTTCTCTTGCAACTCAAAAATCATGCCGTGATCTCACCGGAATCTTATTCGAATTCTGACGAAGACCGACGACCAAATCCACGAATGCCCTTAATATGAATTTGTATGATTTTTTCTCATTAAGCCTCACGTAAAAAAACAAAAGCTCTTCTAAGAAATCCCAATCAACCGTCGCTTGATGTTGCAGTCTTGCCTCCACCATTTCTTGCATGGAGCGTTGAAAATCACCGTATGGACTTGGAGAGTATCTCAAGATTGTAATGGAGTCACCAGGAAGCTTCACATATTTGGAATCAGTAGAAACAGTAGAGGAGTGATCATTTAGGGCAGTGGTTGAAGTTGAGGTTGAGGTTGAGGTTGAAGTTGAAGTTGAGCCAGCCATGTCCTCATAGTTGGTGAAACTATTCCGAGCTTCTTCGATGAGCGAGCCTGAAAATCCTGGCGCCACGAAAAACCGGTGAGACCCCTGACGAATCCTTGGAGGTGAATCAAACAATGCCCCATTTGGAATTTTATCTCCATCACATTCTTCTTTCTTTTTATTATCATCCTCGTCGTTAGGATAAAGAGACTTAAAATTCTCGTATAGAAAACGATCGATGTCGGAGAGCGTTGCAGCGCCATCATTATTATTGTTGTTGTTGTTGCTGCTGCTATTATCATTTTGGTCACAATAAATGGCAAATGACAAGGTTTTGGGGTGTTTGCAGCTTGAAAGGACCCAATTTTTCGAAGTTGAGAATGAACTAGAGTATTGTAATTGAATATTTGATGGGCATTTTTTTAACTTGGAGAGGCATTTTTTGAGAGATTTTTGAAGGTGCTTGGGCATTTTTGTTGGCTATGGATTTCTGTTACTTGAACTGTGTTTGGGTTTGAGTTTGAAGGATGTGGTGTGCTTTATAAATAAGCAAGTTAAGGAAAGTAACATAATTAAAGTATTTATAAAGTAAGATAATTAAAGTATTTATTGTTTTCGGAAACGTATTTAGTGTATTAATTTAGTTGAGAGTCTTAAAAAGAAAAAAGGATAGGGGGCATGAATTTTGTTGGAGATTTGGTAGCCATAAATGGATGTAAGATTTGTTTTAAATTAATGCAAAATATTAATATACGGTTAAATAATAATAATAATAATAATAATAATATGAGAGATTTCAGTTTCCTTTTATGCAATGCTTCTTATGGATTTGCTATCTATTCATTCATTAATTGTCAAAAGTGAATGATATTATATTGATGGTATTACAATATTTTTTAATATTTTCTATTTCTTTTATCTTTAAATTAATTGTCCTTGGTAGTTATTAAATGTAAGAATTTCTTGTGATGTATATATTGTCTTGCGATGCCAAAGAAGATGAAAAGTTGAAAAAAAAAAAAATCAATTTAAAAGTGAATGATGTTATATTTCATGTTTTGTAAAAGTTGAAAATTAAAATATAATTTAATTTTTTAGCTTTGCTCAACTCGAACTAGACCTTTAGTGAAATAGATTGACATCATAACCAGATACACCACAAAACATTGATATTCGTAGATTCATCAAATAACATGGAGATGTTTTTGATATTTCTAACACTTATACATAAAACAACTTATATTTAGTCATTCATCTTCATAAAACTGTCTATGCAACCCACCCATGGGTAGCCTAGCGATTAGGGGTGAGCATGTGTAGTAGGTAGAACTAGAATCAGAATTGAAACCGGAACCGATACTGTACTAGTAGATTCCGATTCCAATATTTTGGAACCAAGATTGTACGGGTCCGGTTCCGGTTCCGGTTCCTACATGTGCTGGAACTGAAATCAAAATCGAAACTGGAACCGAAACCGAAACTAATGGTGGATACTTGGGATGGAACTTGCTTGGAACCGATGGCGAGTACCCGATATGGAACTTGCTTGGAACCAAGGGTGGTTACTCGAGCTAGAATCTGCTTGGAACTTGTCTTGGAACTTGGACTGAAACGGAATATCAGTAAAGAATGGGGGATCTGATCATTTTACATATAAAAAAATTATAATGGGATTAAAACACGTGTGGGTGCGTGTGTGGACTTGGAGGGCCCCATTTGGTTGGTGTAGATTATATTTAATAATAAAATATTATATATATATTTTAAAATGTTTTTTTAAATATATATTATAATATTAAAGTTTTGATTAATTAACTGAATAATTGAAATTAGGATCCAATTAAAACTGTTTTAATGTTATTAAAAGAATTATTTTTGAATAAAATATTATATTTGATTGAATGATATTTATTTATTTACCTAAATTATCAAGTTTTAACTTTCAAGTATATCTATAATAAATTTGTAATTAATTAATTATATATGATAAATTAATAAATATTATTATATTAGTGCATTACTTATTACTGAATTAAATGATTAAAAATTTAATTAATTATAAAATTACATTATAGTATGACAACCTCATGAGTCATGGTATATTAGAAAAGGTAAGTGTTTAATTAAAGATTCATAAAACATGTTAATATTAATATTTAATTTTATTCTTTTGTCACAACTTCACAATTAATGTTAATTTACTGCATTTCAATTCCGGTCGATTTCATTTCTAGTTCCTTTTCCTGGGAACCAATCGGTTTTGGTTCCTTTTCCTGGGTTACTAAAGAAGACGTAAAATGAAAAAAAAAAATTAAAAATGAATGATATTACATGAAAAAAAAAATCAATTTAAAATGGAATGATATTATATTTCATGTTAAGTAATCAAAAATGAAATGATTTAATTTTTGGCTTTGCCCATCGAAAATGAAAAATAAATTATTTTTTGGCTTTGCCTTGACTCGAACTGGAGACCTTTAGCGTGATTGACTGACCTGCGACACCGCTGAGCCTTAATATTTACTATTGCTGGCAATATTTTTTATCATCACCATCACCATCTTCATTTTCATATAAATTAAAATTATCCAGCAGAAATTGCAGACATTGAATCTTGGCATTATTGATTTTTGCAAAAAGATACTTTCAGAGTGTAATTTAAACTTGATTTGGTTGAGGTGCGCCAGGCCTTTGCAGTAGTGCAACGCATGGGCGACGCTTAAGGAACCCAGTAGCAAGCTACTGTAGTGGATCCTCCCCCTAAAAAAATAAATTTAATATCATGTGGGACAATGTCCCACGTATCAGATATTAAACTGATAAGAACAGATACTACACTTGATCTTAGCCAAAAGGCCGAGAAAGGTATGCTTTGTTCTGTGGCTCAATTGTTCTTTTATAGCTCTACTCTGCATTGTGCTTCTCTTGTTTCATCAATGTGGGAGAAACCAGGCCTGACATTGCTGCCTTTATTTATTCCAATTTACACGGTATTTTTTTGATTTGTTATTCTACTTGTTTAGCAATAATAAAAAAGCTGTTTTTCATTAATTACACACTGGAGAACTAGTGGCTGATTTTCTGCTATCAGTAGAGTGACTCTGATTTCTCTCACCAGAACTGCTTTAAGGAATTTTGTTTTGGCAGCACTGCTGAACTGGACTTGAACTTTCTAGTTATTGCTAACCAAACATATTTCGGATTGCATATAGCACCCATCAAATGACATGATAAATATTGGCATGGTTAAGGCATTACACAAATGACCCTTCAATAATCTGAAACAGAACCAGTGTATGTTTGCAGTTCCATCACCTCTAAAACCAAGTCAAGGTTGTGTTACATTCACAGTCTTGCTGCACTTAAAAATTAAGCAAGATTTTATTAATATAAAGCAATTTTCACCATGATTGTGAAATCGTGTATTGTATCGTGTATCGAAAACCTAATTTTTCGAATCGTGTTTCGTATCATATTGTAAGATACGCTTTTTTGAAAAAAAAAATAAATTTTTTCTAAAAATTAATATCGTCTCCAAGATTAATTAACGAATTTTGTGATATTATTGGCTTTAAATTATGGTGTTACATAATCAAAATTAATCACGAAATTAAAAATCTATATCATTTCCTCTCAACTATTCATGTCATTTTCAAGATCAATGTCAATATCTATATCTCTACTTGTGTTATTATTATCATACAAAATAGGTAACACATTTTTTTTGGGTAACAGGGGTGTTCTGGCCAACTTACGCTCACCTCAACTAATTCCTAAGGTCTATTGAATGTCCTACAAACACAATGAACCGGGTAAGACACAATTATGCATTGAGGTAGGTGGCCCCAAGGTTTGAACCCAAGAAGTTAAGCAAGGGAGCACACCTCCTTGACAACTAGGCTAATCCCTTGGGGTTAATGGGTAACACATCTTCCTCTTCACTTTTTTCATGTAAAAAAGGTAAATTTGGGCGGGTTTTAGTGAACCGGGTTAGGTGACCTAGATCCGACCAAAATTTTTTTTGGGCCAAAGGCCAAAATTAATAAAGTTGTATTGATATTTTTAAAGATACAAACCGATATGAATCGTAGGATACTTATCAACAAAAGGTTTTAGATACATTCTCTGATACATATCATTGGTAACCTATATCGAATTATATACATATCACATATCGTAGGATACGGATAACCATGATTTTCACAACTAGATTTGATAGGGAGCTGCACTGAAGAGAGAACAACCTGTCCAAAAACAGAGGTATGCCGTTTTAGAGTGGCGAGCACATGGTATTCTTTAGTAAAAGGCGAAAGAATAGTTTGCTTTGTGCTCACCACGCGGCTCCATGCTTAGAATAAGGAATTTACTGCATTTTATATATCTAAGTTATGTGTCAGGATTCTACGTTCAAGGCCATGTGGGATTAGAACCATATCTACATATCTTGATTCTCCCTTAAGCTCATTGACTAATGACCATGCCAAGTAGCTGCCAAAATCGATATAAAAAATCAGAAATCTTAACTCACTAACATAAAATGCACTTTCCGGGAGGGTCAAAAACAGAGTGAGAATGCTCTTGCTAAAGTAAAAAACAGAGTAAGAATTTTATGAAAATGCTCTTGCTGGGAGAGTCATAAACAGAGGAGAACATTATGAAAATACTCTTGCTGGGAGAGTCATAAACAGAGGAGAATGTAAGTGAAGATGGTCCAGACACATCTACCGCAAGAAAACTTATTACTTCTGCAATCAAGTGTATAAATTAGCAAAAGCATGGCATTTTTAACGAGCAGTTTAGATACTCCACTTTTATTTTAAACAGAGTATGTGTGGAGTTCCATCACCAAGTAAATCAAAGTTGTGTAAAAACCAGGTGTGACAATAAGCCACGTAAATTAAGCAAGTTTCTGGTTCACAAAGCAATTTTCATTACAAGAACACTAAACTAGATTTGTTAAGGAGTTGGACTTAAAGAGTACAACCCCTCCAAAAATAGAGGTATGCCGCTTGAAGTGGCGAGCACACGGTATTCTTTAGTAAAAGGCGAAAGAATAGTTCGCTTTGTGCTCACCACACGGCTCCATGCTTTTTATAATCTGTTACTGCGGTTTATATATTTACGTTGTGGATTGAAGGTTTTATCTTTTCTAGTTCATGTGGGACTACGTGAATCTCTCTCTTTCAGTTAGTAAGGGCATGACATAACTCTCTTCTGCTGGGCTAATGAATCAGATTCTCTTTAATATTCATTCACTTCTATGACCTTGAGGAGGAGCAAACACAATGCCCATGAATATTTATTATTACCTTAAGAAGACAGGAATCTCATTGTATTAAACCGTGCTTTCTGGTCTACATTGCCTCTTCCCTCTTGTAGCCAATGTGGGATACTCTTTGCCTGACATTGCTTATTATGTTCGTACTGTTAATTCACTTCTGCTCCACGCTCCACCCATTATACTGCTTTCCGACGGATTTTGCGATACATCAAAGTCACTCTTTTCATGAGTCTCTCCTTTTCTCTTACTACAATTGCGTGTTTACTCTGATGCTGATTGGGCAGGGGATCCTACTGATCGATGATCCACCACTGGGTACTGTTTCTTCCTTGGTCTCACTCATTTCTTGGCGAAATAAGAAACAATCAACTATAGCTCAATCTAACACAAAAGCCGAATATCGTGCCTTAGCTGATACCACTGCCGAACTGCTTTGGCTCCAATGGCTCCCAGAAGAAATGGGTGTTGCTTATTCCTTTGCCGTTCCTATTCATTTTGACAATCAGAGTGCAATACATATCGCTCATAATGATGTCTTCCATGAATGCATTAAACAGATTGAGATTGATTGTCACTTCATTCGCCACCACATTGCACAAGGCACTGTTGAGTTATTATTTGTTCGCTTCGTCGATCAACTTGTTGATGTCTTCACAAAAGCTCATCACCCTGGACGATTCACAAAGCTAGTCTCCAATCTCAAGCTGGAATCTGCGTTACCACCTTGAGCTTGAGGGGGGGTGTTAGCCAAAATCAAGCAAGGCTTGATCAATGGCTTGAATCAATCAAAGCTTGATTTTAGCCATTAGCATAACTCACTAGCATGGTTCTAGCATATATTGTAAGTATAAATAGATAGCTCTTGTACATTGTAGAATACATACTTGTATATATAATTTCGTTCTTTGCCTTTCTCTCCAGAATTCTTTGCTTCTCTCTCTAGAATTCTAACACTTCCATATATTCATTGAACTTAAATTCAAAACACTAAACCACAAACCATAAACCATGTCTAGATAACTATTACTAGCTTCGTCCTATAAATAATACTATATCGGTCCTTACATTAAGACAACTAATATTGGTATAGGCTGGCATAGGCTTGGTCCTTACATTAATACTGGCTTTTATATGGTATCAACCGGCAAGGTTTATGGTTTTTCTAATTTCTTTCCTGCCGGAATCCCATATATAAAACTCTTTACCCCAGTAACGTTTATACATGTCAATGCTGTTATCTGTAGCCTTAAACTAAGAATTATGCAGAGGTCTTTTCTTCAGTAAAGTTTACACTGGTCAATGTTGGTATCTGTGTGCTTAAACTAGGAATTGTAGGGCTTTACCCCGGAGGGAGCCCTTCCAGAAATTCTCAAAGGCCAAGGCTGAACCTTGGCCTAAGAGGGGGTTTGGAAATAGTTTTCAACCAGCAATAGACGCGCCTCGGTTAGAACCTCACTAGCTGCGTCATTGCCCCAAGCGCAAAGATGCCTTTTCAATAAGATTTAGTTGTAGTTTTACAATGGACTCAGAAGGTTCAACTGCCTCTCATCACCGATGTGGGAGGAAAAAAAAGCATTGGTTGTTAAGTTCTGGTTCCAAACAACTAATAAAATTTTCTATTGAAATATCAACATGCACAAATTTGTATGGCAGATATATAAGGTTTATCAGACTTACATGGAATAAACACAACCAATTTCGCAGAAGTAAAGGGTTCTCTTGACAGTGGAAGTCTCTAAAGAGGTTTCAGAGTTGCAAGTCTTTAAGCATTCTTTAGTGCACGCTTCAACATTTTGGCTACCATGAGACAAACATCTATTGTGGCACTCTTTGGCACATATTTCATTGAAAGAGGCGGTAGACTGGCTAAAAAGAAGCCCCAACACCAAAGAAACTATCAAAATCAATTGAAATAAATTTTTCTCCATTTTCTTTTCTGATATATGCAAGAGAAGATATGTCAAGCTAAGATGAAAAGCAGCTGAATCCCTGAAAAGGTTTATATAGGAATTTTCATGACAGGTTTGTATAGTAATTTTCGGTAACTAAACTACATTTTTCCATAAATAGACATGGAATTAAGTGGATTGCTTAGAGATCTGATATTCCTTAAAGAATGATAGATATGTAGATATTAATGCTAGGATTAATTTTTTTCTTTTTTTCCAAAACATTGAAAGTGGCTACCATATATATAACTTCAACCTTGTAATAAAGTCAACTTATATAGATAATTCTGAACAAAATCTAATACACCTCTTTCCTCGTTCTTTTTAGAAATATTATACATACAAATGAAATTATGCACATAAACTCTGGTACACAAACTTCAGCTATCAGTTCATATCCACTCTTCCATTAATTTTACAACACATTCTGCAGTTTGTACATAAAATTTTTATTCGTCGTTTTTCCTTTTTATAATCTTAAAAGAGCTTTCCAAAATTACAAATTCATCAGCTTTAAATCTTTTTCCCCCTACATGATACCTGTAAGGTAGTTTTGAGAACAAAAAGGTAGATGAGATAATTAAATTTTTGAACATTGGAAAAAAGATAATTAAACTAGATTTGTTAGGGGTGCGCCAGAGCCTTGCAGTAGTGCAAAGCATGGACGACGGCTAAGGAACCCAGTAGCAAGCTACTGTAGCGGATCCTCCCCCTTAAAAAATAAATTTAATATCATGTGAGACAATGTCCCACGTATCAGATATTAAACTGATAAGAACAGATACTACACTTGATCTTAGCCAAAAGGCCGAGAAAGGTATGCTTCGTTTTGTGGCTCAATTGTTCTTTTATAGCTCTACTCAGCATTGTGTATTCTCTTGCTTCATCCATGTGGGAGTAACAACGCCGACATTGGTGGGATCATAACTCCTTTATAAACAACAGGTAGTACCTTTAAATCTCGGTGTATTTCCAATAACATCAATCAATTGGATTTATTATTGTTGTTTCATTACATCATAAAAATTCTCAATAACAAGATTAGTATACGGTGCGCACTTTTACCGCTTTTATTTAAACTTTCCATGTTAGCTCCTCCATGAATATGTTCAATTCTTGGCACAATAGCTTGTTGAGCATGAATCCAAACACCCTTCCACTTTCTCTTTCCCTGACAATAACAAATACAAAAAACCTGAATACTTTATAAATTATAGATAAATAAACCATGAAAATATTATGAGTTTAATTAGTTACCTCCAGGTTTTTGAAGGTTTTCTTTGGTCATAAGATTGGAGCACAAAGAGGAGACACAACCGACGTTGCTGAGGTCATTTCTGTTTACAGAGGTTTTGCCGTTATGTATGGCCTAGGCATTGCCCTATGCAGGATAAAGGTCATTGAGCAGGATTAATTATAATTGTAAAAAATACATCATTTTATGCAGTTACGGTAGCATCTCTAGAAACTGGCAGCTACAGGTTGCATAGAAAGAAGCCCCAACACCAAGAAAACAATCAGAAGAGACTGGACTTTAGTTTTCTCCATTTCCGTTGATGTTTTTAACCTTTAACTTCTATGCCATAACAATTTTGCAAGACTGCTTTATATAGGACTTTTCATCAGCTTAATTCCATATTGACCATTAATAATTCGAAAACTAATATGGAATAAAAACATTAATTTTTTTTGTTAATTAGGCAGGAGATCAAAGAATTAAACTGGCAAATCAATTTGTTATTTGCGATTGAAGAAATATAATTAAATAATTAAATAGCCTTAATGTTTTCAAGTATAATTATTTGGAAAGCCCAGCTCAATGGATAGTGAAGATACAAATATGAGAAGATAACATACAGAAATAGATTTATTATTCCATAGCCAAGATTGACTTGCTATATAATATGATATATTCCTCCTTTCATATATTCATAGAATTCAAATTCCTTTTATGATTTGTGAACTAATTAATGTAAGAAATCAATTCTAGTCATGAATCATGATTGTATTGATCAAATGACATTGAAGCAATCAATAGTTTAGCCTTTAATAAATCTGAATGAATGTATGTGTGGAGTTCTATCCCACATGAAAGCCAAAAAAAGGCTGATTTACATTCAGACTTATGCTAGCATCATGCTTTCACCAGAAAGGTTTCATTCCAAACATTTGATTACAAACTAAACTAAGAATCATTGTAAACATTTGCAACTTCTAGGACCAGCTGGCTGAACGTATCCTATGTGTTTAATATTTTTCTGAAACATAAATATAATAAGAGTGTGTTTGGTTGGATTTATCTACTAGTTAAAAAGAGCTTATTTATAAGCACTATTTTAGGTTGTTTCCCAAAAGACTAACCTATTAGGTGGAGAGATTCCCCTTGGGTCTGCTCTGATACCACTCGTCACGAGCGGAGAGTTTCACATCCAAAAGGCTAACCTATTTGGTGGAGGGATTCCCCCCTTTGTAAGCCCAAGACTTCTCCAATGCATTTTCGATGTGGGATTCACTATCAATTAAAAAAAAAAAAAAAAATTTTATTCTATTAAACATATTTGACTTAATTTATTCTTGTGCCTTAAATTTAGCACTAAAAAGTCTTTTACATTTTCCTAACCAAGCAACTAACACATTTTTCATAATAAAGCTATATTTCATATGCTCTTCTTCAATAAGCTTTACTCGAATAAATCGTAACAAACAGATATTTATTAAACGGTTGAACGACATCCTCCCACCCAAACTTTGCCCTAACAACAATTTGTTACCAAAAAATTTAAAAATGACAATTACTCACTTTTCGACAAAATCTGTTAGTAGAATCTGTTAACTGACCTGACATTATTGATGTTTGTATGGGCCAAAAATTGTATTAGGCCTAACGAGACAGAATAACGAAATAAACATATTATGACCTAATGCATTAGCCTAATTGCAGTTGGGTCTACGCTTAAATCCACCATGCGAACTGACTATTCTATGAGTTGAGTTATCTTACAAGTTAAGTTAAATTGGGTTCTAACCTGTTTTCCCACAACAATCCAGAATAGGAATTAAAATCCTATTTACTTTCCGCTTCAGTCAAGATCCTGAATCTTTCTTAAAGTGGTAAGCCTAATCTGATAAAGGCAAGTGATAATGCGTCCTTCCTAATTGAGGCTCATCTACAAAGTAGGACTCAGAGTTCTGCTAGGACTCCAACCCCTTTGGTTCACTATATAAACAGAGGCTAGACCTCTTATTATTCATTCAGAAATAACTCCTAGCTCTTAGCTCCTAAATTCTTCCTCTCAAGAATCACCGCCTTTCTTTGCCGTGAAGCTTACTTCCGACCAACTTCACCACCCTTAGCCACCGCAAAGTTATGCTCCGACCACTTTGTGTGAGTCTAGCCCTAGTCGCATTATACGGTAAACCCTTCCCACTCTCAGCCCTCACTAAATACGTTCAACCTCGTTGACTTCAACGTCGGAGTGCCTATGACAAACACCACACTGGTGTCACCTAAGCCTTCACATTCCCTTTCCCTCTCCCTCTTTGTCGCTTGTCACGAGATCTATCCTTTCTAAATCAATTGTAAATTTTATCGTCTATAATGGTCTTTCATCCTTAAAGGGTAATTTTGACCCTAGTTAGTAAATACGGGTACGGCAAAAAAAGGGTATGGAAATTTTACTAGCATAATACGGCAAACGGTGAAAAACACGTTTATAAAAATTCGGATACGAGAAAAATACGGTATGGATATATACGGGTTTAATACGATGTATTGTCAATAATACGTTTTGAAAAATACGGCAATATCAATCTTAGTTTTAACACTTTTATGGACTACCTAGTTAAAATCAATATAACATTTCAAATGCAAAGTATTCAATTAACCAATAACACAAATACACAATATATAAATATGACTGATATTCAAATTATAGTATTCAGACTCAAACACAATATTTAGCCAAGATTCAACTATAGTGTCAAATCAAACACAGTCATAACAAAACCAATTGTTTACAAAAATTACAAATACACCCTGCAGTCAGTTTACAAAAATTACAAATGTACCATGTAAAAGTTAAAACTATATATTTTATTAAATTTTCTCCCTCCTTTCTTTTCTCTTTCATTTTCTTGTTCTTTTCAAAAGTCAAAACTTTCTTCTCTCTTTCTTATGTAAGTTTCTTCTCTTCTTTCTTTCTTTTCTCCACCTTCTCTTCACTTCCTTCTTAAACCTTCGTCTCTTTTGTATAAAGTATAAACTTATGTCTATACAAAAGAGACGAAGGTTGTGGAAATTGATTGTTTGCTGGAGTTGATTGTTGTGTGTTGATTGTGGGAGTTGATTGCTTGTGGAAATTTGTGAAGAACTGAGGAAGAAAAGCTGAAGAAGAACTGAGGAAGAAGAAGTGAAGAACCGAAGAAGAGAGATCTGTTTTAATTTTTAGTAAAAACCCACTAAAACGACGTCGTTTTGGGGGTGAGATTTTGTTTTTTTTTCAATAATTCGCAAATTATACGGGAAGCCTTATTATACGCGAATTATACAGCAGATTTTACAAAATACATATACGTGCGTTTTATATGCAAATTATATGGTTGTCCATACAATTCGCGTATAATACGCGTTTTTACTAACTAGGATTTTGACTTTTCATGTTTTATAAAATCTCTAATTTTTTTTCTTTATTATTTTTACTTCATTTTCTCTTTCTTTCCTTCTCATCTCTCATCTTCTCCGTCTCTTCTCTTTCTCTTATCTTTCTTTCCATTCTTCTCCCTTTCTCTTTTCTCTTTCTATCCACCACTTTTCTCTCTACTTCTCTCTCTCCCTCTCCCTCCTCCTCCTCCTCCCATCTTCTTCTTCTTCATCTCCCCCTCTTCCCATCTTCATCTTCTTCATCTTACCATTCGGCCAAATTGCACCTGATCGCTCCGATTCCTGCCAAATCGCATCCGGCTAGGTTTGATTCCGTTGGAATAGCATCAGGTTGGGTGCGATTCCGGCCAAATTGGATTCAGAGAGGTGCGATTCAACTTGATTTTATTGTTGACCATTTGTCTTCTTCAACCGGAAGGAAATCGAATCATGAGTAATGATGATACAAGTGTTTAGGAGCCCTTCCACAAGCACTTGCCCATCTTTTGTAGCCATGGACAAGCTCCCACTATAAAGATTTATACTAGTAGTGTGCCGTGGCATGGAGCTTTCTAGGTAGATTCTGGAGTAATCTTCATCTTCATACCTTTTCTTTTGCCGCGGCATCTTCATCTTCTACAAAAAAAGATTCAATCTTCAATAGAATCCATTTCTGAATCATCATAGCAGCTATCAAACCAATAGCTAAAACTAAGAACTGTATGCAACAAAGAAACATATGCATTGAATTTTTTTGAACATCAGCTAGAAATTGTAGTAAATGATATAATTCCTGTTAAGGTGAAGAATAGTTGGTGGGGGAAATTTGAGCGGTATATTCTTACCAAGAAAACAGAACTCTTATTTAGGAACTTAGAATGAATCAATTTTACAGCTCTTTTGAACCTATAAGGCAAACAAGAACAAGGACTTGATAAATAGGTTTATTTTAGAAGACATTTAACTATATTTGAAAATAAGATGATGGATTGAAATATCTATTAGTTCATGAATCATGAGAGGAATTCGAGTTCAATGAATATATGAAAGAAAGAATATATCATATACATATATGGCAAATCAACTTGGCTATGGAACAGTCCTATATAAATCAGTCTCACAAATTTGCTATGCGGTAAAATATTTAAAGACTAAAGACATCGATTAAAATGGAGAAAACTCAAGTCAAGTCTCTTTTAATCCTTTGTTTGGTGTTGGGTGTTCTTGCTGGGCAATCTGTAGCCAATTCACGAAATGCTGCCATTTTTGCTTAATTGGTTGTATTTTTTCAATTATAACTGGTCCTAGTGATTGTGCTAAATCCTGCAAAAAGGAATGTCTGCGTGAAAGCGGCGTGGCGCCTTTTAAACAGCAAGGACTTTGCGACGTTGGTTTTGTCTCGTCCATCTGCTACAGTCTTATGACCAAAGAAAACCTTCCTAAACCTGGAGGTAAAAAATTAAACTCAAGATATTTTCACGGTATATATATTTTTTTTTTTATAAAACTAATTTTATTTTGTTTTGTTTTGTTATTGTCAGGGAAAGAGAAAGTTGAAGAGTGTTTGGATTCATGTGCAACAAGCCATTGCGGCAAGAATTGATCACCGAGGGAGCCGAAAATAATTCCCATTCTAACCTACTGCCGCAATCTTACATTACATGTCTCATTTTCCTCCTCCTTTCTCTTGCAACTCAAAAATCATGCCGTGATCTCGCCGGAATCTTATTCGAATTCTGACGAAGACCGACGACCAAATCCACGAATGCCCTTAATATGAATTTGTATGATTTTTTCTCATTAAGCCTCACGTAAAAAAACAAAAGCTCTTCTAAGAAATCCCAATCAACCGTCGCTTGATGTTGCAGTCTTGCCTCCACCATTTCTTGCATGGAGCGTTGAAAATCACCGTATGGACTTGGAGAGTATCTCAAGATTGTAATGGAGTCACCAGGAAGCTTCACATACTTGGAATCAGTAGAAACAGTAGAGGAGTGATCATTTAGGGCAGTGGTTGAAGTTGAGGTTGAGGTTGAGGTTGAGCCACCCATGTCCTCATCATAGTTGGTGAAACTATTCCGAGCTTCTTCGATGAGCGAGCCTGAAAATCCTGGCGCCACGAAAAACCGGTGAGACCCCTGACGAATCCTTGGCGGTTCAATGAACCGAGGTGAATCAAACAATGCCCCATTTGGAATTTTATCTCCATCACATTCTTCTTTCTTTTTATTATCATCCTCGTCGTTAAGATAAAGAGACTTAAAATTCTCGAATAGAAAACGATCGATGTCGGAGAGCGTTGCAGCGCCATCATTATTATTGTTGTTGTTGTTGCTGCTGCTATTATCATTTTGGTCACAATAAACGGCAAATGATAAGGTTTTGGGGTGTTTGCAGCTTGAAAGGACCCAATTTTTCGAAGTTGAGAATGAACTAGAGTATTGTAATTGAATATTTGATGGGCATTTTTTTAAATTGGAGAGGCATTTTTTGAGAGATTTTTGAAGGTGCTTGGGCATTTTTGTTGGCTATGGATTTCTGTTACTTGAACTGTGTTTGGTTTTGATTTGAAGGATGTGGTATGCTTTATAAATAAGCAAGTTAAGGAAAGTAACATAATTAAAGTATTTATAAAGTAACATAATTAAAGTATTTATTGTTTTCGGAAACGTATTTAGTTTATTAATTTAGTTGAGAGTCTTAAAAAGAAAAAAGGATAGGGGGCATGAATTTTGTTGGAGATTTGGTAGCCATAAATGGATGTAAGATTTGTTTTAAATTAATGCAAAATATTAATATATGGTTAAATAATAATAATAATAATAATATGAGAGATTTCAGTTTCCTTTTATGCAGTGCTTCTTATGGATTTGCTATCTATTCATTCATTAATTGTCAAAATTGAATGATATTATATTGATGGTATTACAATATTTTTTAATATTTTCTATTTCTTTTATCTTTAAATTAATTGTTGTTGGTAGTTATTAAATGTAAGAACTTCTTGTGATGTATGTATTGTCTTGCGATGCCAAAGAAGATGAAAAGTTGAAAAAAAAAATCAATTTAAAAGTGAATGATGTTATATTTCATGTTTTGTAAAGTCGAAAATAAAAATATAATTTAATTTTTAGCTTTGCTCAACTCGAACTAGACCTTTAGCAAAATAGATTGACATCGTAACCAGATACACCACAAAACATTGATATTCGTAGATTCATCAAATAACATAGAGATTTTTTTGATATTTCTAAAACTTTAAATAAGCTTATACATAAAACAGCTTTATTTAGTAATTCATCTTCATAAAACTGACTATGCAACCCACCCATGGGTAGCCCAACGATTAAGGGTGAGCATGGGTAATAGGTAGAACTAGAACGAGAATTGGAACCGGAATCGATACTGTACTAGTAGGTTCCGATTCCAATATTTTAGGATCAACATTGTACGGGTCCGGTTCCGTTCCGGTCCTACATGTGCTGGAACTGAAATCAATCGAACTGGACCGAAACAAACTTGGGTGAATACGTGGATGGAACTTGCTTGGAACCGATACGTACCCGATATGGAACTATTGCTTGGAACCAAGGGTGGTTACTCGCTAGAATCTGCTTGAACTTGTCTTGGAACTTGGACTAAACGGAATATCAGTAAAGAATGGGGATCTGATCATTTTACATATAAAAAAAATTAATTGGGATTAAAACCCGTGTGGGTGCGTGTGTGGACTTGGGAGGCCCCATTTGTTGGTGGTAGATATATTTAATAATAAAATATTATATATATTTTAAATGTTTTTTTAAATATATATTTATAGTAAAAGTTTGATTAATTACTAATAATTGAAATTAGGATCCAATTAAAACTGTTTTAATTATTAAAAGATTATTTTTGAATAATTATATTTGATTGAATGATATTTATTTATTTACCTAAATTATCAAGTTTTAACTTTCAAGTATATCTTAATAAATTTGTATTAATTAATTATATATGATAATTAATAAATATTATTATTAGTGCATTACTTATTACTGAATTAATGTTAAAAATTTAATTAATTATAAAATTACATTATAGTATGACAACCTCATGGTCATGGTATATTAGAAAAGGTAAGTGTTTAATTAAAGATTCATAAAATGTTAATATTAATATTTAATTTTATTCTTTTGTCACAACTTCACATAATGTTATTTACTGCATTTCAATTCCGGTCGATTTCATTTCTGTTCCTTTTCCTGGGAACCCAATCGTTTTGGTTCCTTTCCTGGGTTACTAAAGAAGACGTAAATGAAAAAAAAATTAAAATGAATGATATTACATGAAAAAAAAAATCATTTAAAATGGAATATATATTATATTTCATGTTAAGTAATCAAAAATGAAATGATTTAATTTTTGGCTTTGCCCATCGAAAATGAAAAATAAATTATTTTTTGGCTTTGCCTTGACTCGAACTGGAGACCTTTAGCGTGATTGACTGACCTGCGACACCGCTGACCTTAATATTTACTATTGCTGGCAATATTTTTTATCATCACCATCACCATCTTCATTTTCATATAAATTAAAATTTCCAGCAGAAATTGCGACATTGAATCTTGGCATTATTGATTTTTGCAAAAGATACTTTCAGAGTGTAATTTAAACTTGATTTGTTGAGGTGCGCCAGGCCTTTGCAGTAGTGCAACGCATGGGCGACGCTTAAGGAACCCAGTAGCAAGCTACTGTAGTGGATCCTCCCCCTAAAAAAAATTTAATATCATGTGGGACAATGTCCCACGTATCATATTTAAACTGATAAGAACAGATACTACACTTGATCTTAGCAAAAGGCCGAGAAGGTATGCTTTGTTCTGTGGTCAATTGTTCTTTTATAGCTCTACTCTGCATTGTGCTCTCTTTTTCATCAATGTGGGAGAAACCAGGCCTGACATTGCTGCCTTTATTTATTCCAATTTACACGGTATTTTTTTGATTTGTTATTCTACTTTGTTTAGCAATAATAAAAAGCTGTTTTTCATTAATTACACACTGGAGAACTAGTGGCTGATTTTCTGCTATCAGTAGAGTGACTCTGATTTCTCTCACCAGAACTGCTTTAGGAATTTGTTTTGGCAGCACTGCTGAACTGGACTTGAACTTTCTAGTTATTGCTAACCAAACTATTTCGGATTGCATAGCACCCATCAAATGACATGATAATATTGGCATGGTTAAGGCATTACACAAATGACCCTTCAATAATCTGAAACAGAACCATGTATGTTTGCAGTTCCATCACCTCTAAAACCAAGTCAAGGTTGTGTTACATTCACAGTCTTGCTGCACTTAAAAATTAAGCAATTTTATTAATATAAAGCAATTTTCACCATGATTGTGAATCGTGTATTGTATCGTGTATCGAAAACCTAATTTTTCGAATCGTGTTTCGTACATATTGTAGATACGCTTTTTTGGAAAAAAAAAATAAATTTTTTCTAAAATTAATATCGTCTCCAAGATTAATTAACGAATTTTGTGATATTATTGGCTTTAAATTATGGTGTTACATAATCAAATTAATCACGAAATTAAAATCTATATCATTTCCTCAACTATTCATGTCATTTTCAAGATCAATGTCAATATCTATATCTCTACTTGTGTTTTATTATCATCAAAATAGGTAACACATTTTTTTTTGGGTAACAGGGGTGTTCTGGCCAACTTACGCTCACCTCAACTAATTCCTAAGTCTATTGAATGTCCTACAAACACAATGAACCGGGTAAGACACAATTATGCATTGAGGTAGTGGCCCCAAGTTTTGAACCCAAGAAGTTAAGCAAGGGAGCACACCTCCTTGACAACTAGGCTAATCCCTTGGGGTTAATGGGTAACACATCTTCCTTTTCACTTTTTTCATGTAAAAAAGGTAAATTTGGCGGGTTTTAGTGAACCGGGTTAGGTGACCTAGATCCGACCAAAATTTTTTTTTGGGCCAAAGGCCAAAATTAATAAAGTTGTATTGATATTTTTAAAGATACAACCGATATGAATCGTAGGATACTTATCAACAAAAGTTTTAGATACATTCTCTGATACATATCATTGGTAACCTATATCGAATTATATACATATCACATATCGTAGGATACGGATAACCATGATTTTCACAACTAGATTTGATAGGGAGCTGCACTGAAAGAGAACAACCTTCCAACAGAGGTATGCCGTTTTAGAGTGGCGAGCACATGGTATTCTTTAGTAAAGGCGAAAGAATTGTTTGCTTTGTGCTCACCACGCGGCTCCATGCTTAGAATAAGGAATTTACTGCATTTTATATATCTAAGTTATGTGTCAGGATTCTACGTTCAAGGCCATGTGGGATTAGAACCATATCTACATATCTTGATTCTCCCTTAAGCTCATTGACTAATGACCATGCCAAGTGCTGCCAAAATCGATATAAAAATCAAAATCTTAACTCACTAACATAAATGCACTTTCCGGAGGGTGAAAAACAGAGTGAGAATGCTCTTGCTAAAGTAAAAACAGAGTAAGAATTTTTATGAATGCTCTTGCTGTGGAGAGTCATAAACAGAGGAGAACATTATGAAATACTCTTGCTGGGAGAGTCATAACAGAGGAGAATGTAAGTGAAGATGGTCCAGACACATCTACCGCAAGAAAACTATTACTTCTGCAATCAAGTGTATAAATTAGCAAAAGCATGGCATTTTTAACGAGCAGTTTGATACTCCACTTTTTTTTAACACGAGTATGTGTGGAGTTCCATCACCAAGTAAATCAAAGTTGTGTAAAAACCAGGTGTGACAATAAGCCACGTAATTAAGCAGTTTCTGGTTCACAAAGCAATTTTCATTACAAGAACACTAAACTAGATTTGTTAGGAGTTGGACTTAAGAGTACAACCCCTCCAAAATAGAGGTATGCCGCTTGAAGTGGCGAGCACACGGTATTCTTTAGTAAAAGGCGAAAGATAGTTCGCTTTGTGCTCACCACACGGCTCCATGCTTTTATAATCTGTCCTTGCGTTTAATATTTACGTTGTGGATTGAAGGTTTTATCTTTTCTAGTTCATGTGGGACTACGTGAATCTCTCTCTTTCAGTTAGTAAGGGCATGACATACTCTCTTCTGCTGGGCTAATGACAGATTCTCTTAATATTCATTCACTTCTATGACCTTGGAGGAGCAAACACAATGCCCATGAATATTTATTATTACCTTAAGAAGACAGGAATCTCATTGTATTAAACCGTGCTTTCTGGTCTACATTGCCTCTTCCCTCTTGTAGCCAATGTGGATACTCTTTGCCTGACATTGCTTATTATGTTCGTACTGTTAATTCACTTCTGCTCCACGCTCCACCCATATATACTGCTTTCCGACGGATTTTGCGATACATCAAGAGTCACTCTTTTCATGAGTCTCTCCTTTCTCTTACTACAATTGCGTGTTTACTCTGATGCTGATTGGGCAGGGATCCTACTGACGAGATCCACCACTGGGTACTGTTTCTTCCTTGTGTCTCACTCCATTTCTTGCGAAATAAGAAACAATCAACTATAGCTCAATCTAACACAAAAGCCGAATATCTCTGCCTATACTGATACCACTGCCGAACTGCTTTGGCTCCAATGGCTCCCAGAAGAAATGGTGTTGCTTATTCCTTTGCCGTTCCTATTCATTTTGACAATCGAGTGCAATACTATCGCTCATAATGATGTCTTCCATGAATGCATTAAACAGATTGAGATTGATTGTCACTTCATTTCGCCACCACATTGCACAGGCACTGTTGAGTTATTATTTTTCGCTTCGTCGATCACTGTTTGATGTCTTCACAAAGCTCATCACCCTGACGATTCACAAAGCTAGTCTCCAATCTCAAGCTGGAATCTGCGTTACCACCTTGAGCTTGAGGGGGGTGTTAGCCAAATCAAGCAAGGCTTGATCAATGGCTTGAATCAATCAAAGCTTGATTTAGCCATTAGCATAACTCCCTAGCATGGTTCTAGCATATTTGTAAGTATAAATAGATAGCTCTTGTACATTGTAAATACATACTTGTATATATAATTTCGTTCTTTGCCTTTCTCTCCAAATTCTTTGCTTCTCTCTCTAGAATTCTAACACTTCCATATATTCATTGAACTTAAATTCAAAACACTAACACAAACCATAAACCAGTCTAGATAACTATTACTAGCTTCGTCCTATAAATAATACTATATCGGTCCTTACATTAAGACAACTAATATTGGTATAGGCTGGCATAGGCTTGGTCCTTACATTAATACTGGCTTTTATATGGTATCAACCGGCAAGGTTTATGGTTTTTCTAATTTCTTTCCTGCCGGAATCCCATATATAAAACTCTTTACCCCAGTAACGTTTATACATGTCAATGCTGTTATCTGTAGCCTTAAACTGTAGCCGTAAACTAGAATTATGCAGAGGTCTATTCTTCAGTAAGTTTATACTGGTCAGTGTTGGTATATGTGTGCTTAAACTAGGAATTGTAGGGCTTTACCCCGGAGGGAGCCCTTCCAGAAATTCTCATAGGCCAAGGCTGAACCTTGGCCTAAGAGGGGGTTTGGAAATAGTTTTCAACCAGCAATAGACGCGCCTCGGTTAGAACCTCACTAGCTGCGTCATTGCCCCAAGCGCAAATGCCTTTTCAATAAGATTTAGTTGTAGTTTTACAATGGACTCAGAAGGTTCAACTGCCTCTCATCACCGATGTGGAGGAAAAAAAAAGCATTGGTTGTTAAGTTTTGGTTCCAACAACTATAAAATTTTCTATTGAAATATCAACATGCAATTTGTATGGCAGATATATAAGTTCATCAGACTTTTACTGGAATAACACAACCAATTTCGAAGAAGTAAGAGGTTCTTTTGACAGTGGAAGTCTCTAAAGAGTTTCAGAGTTGCAAGTCTTAAGCAATCTTTAGTGCACGCTTCAACATTTTGGCTACCATGAGACAACATCTATTGCGGCACTCTTTGGCACATATTTCATTGAAAGGCGTAGACTGGCTGAAAGAAGCCCCAACACCAAAGAAACTATCAAAATCAATTGAAATGAATTTTTCTCCTCATTTTCTTTTCTGATATATGCAAGAGAAGATATGTCAAGCTAAGATGAAAAGCAGCTGAATCCCTGAAAAGTTTATATGAATTTTCATGACAGGTTTGTATAGTATTTTTGGTAACTAAACTACATTTTGCCATAAATAGACATGGAATTAAGTGATTACTTAGAGATCTGATATTCCTTAAAGAATGATGATATGTAAATATTAATGCTAGGTTAATTTTTTTTTTCTTTTTTTTACAAAACATTGAAAATGGCTACCATATATATAACTTCAACCTTGTAATAAGTGAACTTATATAGATAATTCTGAACAAACTAATACCCCTCTTTCCTCGTTCTTTTTAGCATATTATATATACAAATTATGCACATAAACTCTGGTACAAAACTTCAGCTATCAGTTCATATCCACTCTTCCAGTTTGTACATAAAATTTTATTCGTCGTTTTCCTTTTTCATAAACCAACTATTAAAAAGCTTTCCAAAATGACAATTTTCATCAGCTTAAAACCTTTTTCCCCCTAAATGATATACGTAAGGTAGTTTTGAGAACAATTAGGAACAAAAAGGTAGATGAAAATAATTAAATTTTCATCACCTCTAAAACCAAATAAAGGTTGTGTTACATTCACAGTCTAGCTGCAATTATAAAGCATAACAACCCTAAAAAATTAAGAAAGATTATATTAATATAACAATTTTCACACTAGATTTGATAGGAGCTGCACTCAAGAGAGACACCCCTCCAAAAATAGGGTATGCCGTTTTAGAGTGGCGAGCACACGGTATTCTTTGTAAAAGGCGAAAGAATAGTTCGCTTTGTGCTCACCACACGCCTCCATGCTTAAAGTAAGGAATTTCTGCATTTTATATATCTAAGTTACGGTGAGATTCTATGCTCTAGGCCATGTGGGATTAAGCCATATCTACATTTCTTGATTCTCCATAAGCTCATTAACACAATATCTTTCTAAAGATCATTGACTATGACAGAAATCAAAGTGACATAAAATGCACTGGCCGGGAGAGTTAAAAACAGAGTGAGGAATGCTATAAAAATGCTCTTGCTGAAGTTAAAAACGAGTGAGAAGTTATGAAAATGCTCTTGCTGGGAGAGTCATAAACAGAGGAGAATGTTATGGATGGTTGAGGAATTGTTGATTCAATCAAATTTATTGTTGTTTGTTTAGTTAAGTCTTTAAATTCCCAATAATTCACTGGAGTCCAGATACATCTACCTCAATTGTATAAATTAGTAAAAGCATAGCATTTTTAACAAACGTTAGCTCTTTGTTTGTGATGCATGTGGACAATTGCTCTGGAAAAATGACCTCCTATTAAAGTTATCATATATAGTAGCCAAATGTTAGCATTCAAAAAGTGAACCTCCAGTAGATAAAACTGAGTATGTGCGGAGTTCCATCACCAAGTAAATCAAAGTTGTCTTAGAGTATTTCAAACATTTTGCTACTCATATATGATAACTTAGGTGTGAGCATAACCCACATAAATTAAGTTTGTTTCTGGTTCACAAAGCAATTTTCATTACAGAAAACTCAACTATATTTGTTAAGGAGGTTGCCGCTTAAAACGGCGAGCACAATAATATCTATATTCTCTAGATTTGTTAAGGACCCGCCACCCTTAGGGACTATATCTTCATTTCTTGATTCCCTTATGCTCTTTAAACGCTAATTTTTTCCCAAGTATCATTTGACCAATATGACTATGCCAAGCAGCTGTAGAACTCGATAGCTTACCTCACGAATGTAAATTGCTCTCGCTGAGAGAGTCGGAAACAGAAATATGTTGTTTAATTACGTCTTATGGCACTTTTAACAAACAGTTTAGATGCTCTACTACTTTTACTTTATGGTCAAGCACCTATAAACACTTTTTAGCTTTGTCAACAGTTTGTGATGCATGCTGCCAATGGGTCCGCGTAAATAACCTCTGTGAAATTTAGCAAGCTACTGTGGCGAGTCCTCCCCCTAAAGAAATAAATTTAATATCATGTGGGCGTAACAACGCCGACATTGGTTGGATCATAACTCCTTTATAACAAAAGTAGTATTTTAGTGTTTCCAGAAGATCGATCAATTAGATTTATTATTGTTTTTTGATTATATCATAAAATTCTCAATTACAAGATTAGTATACGGTGCGAACTTTCACCGCTTTTATTTTAACTTTCCATGAGCATGATCAATTCTGGCGCAATAGCTTGTTGAGCATGAATCCAACACCCTTCCACTTTCTCTTTCCCTGGCAATAACAAATTAAAAAAAAAAAAAAAAAAAAAAAAAAAACATGAATACTTTATGATTATAGGTAAATAAACCGTGAAAATATTCTGAGTCTAATTAGTTCCTCCAGGTTTTTTGAAGGTTTTCTTTGGTCATAAGATTGAAGCACAAGGGAGAGAACACAACCGACATCGCAGAAGTCATTGCTGGTTAAGAGTTTTCACTCTGGTGGCCAAGACATTCCCCTAAGCAGGTTAAAAGACATTGAGCAGGATTATTATAATTGTAAAAATACATTTTTTTTATGCAATAAGGTAGCAGCTCGTGAAACTGGCGGCTACAGGTTGCAAAGAAGAAGCCCCAACACCAAGAAACAATCAGAAGAGACTGGACTTTAGTTTTCTCCATTTCCGTCAATATTTTTAGCCTTTAATTTCTATGCCAGAACAATTTGTAAGACTACTTTATATATGACTTTTCATTAGCTTAATATTTGGAAAGGAAATCTCAAGGATAGTGAAGATTAAATAAAGTATTTATTGTTTTCGGAAACGTATTTAGTGTATTAATTTAGTTGAGAGTCTTAAAAAGAAAAAGGACAGGGGCATGAATTTTGTTGGAGATTTGGTAGCCATAAATGGATGTAAGATTTGTTTTAAATTAATGCAAATATAATATATGGTTTAACTATTAATAATATAAAGAGTTTTCAGTTTCCTTTTATGCAATGCTTCTTGTGGATTTGCTATCTATTCGTACATTAATTGTCAAAAGTGAATGATATTATATTGATGGTATTACAATATTTTTTAATATTTTCTATTTCTTTTATCTTAAATTAATTGTCCTTGGTAGTTATTAAATGTGAACTTCTTGTGATGTATATATTTGTCTTGCGATGCCAAAGTACATGAAAAGTTGAAAAAAAAAAAAAAATCAATTTAAAGTGAATGATGTTATATTTCATGTTTTGTAAAAGTTGAAAATAAAATATAATATTTTTTTTAGCTTTGCTCAACTCGAACTAACCTTTAGTGAAATAGATTGACATCATAACCAGATACGCCACAAAACATTGATATTCGTAGATTCATCAAATAACATGAATGTTTTTGATATTTCTAACACTTTAAATAGGCTTATACATAAAGCAACTTATATTTAGTCATTCATCTTCATAAAACTGACTATGCAACCCACCCATGGGTAGCCCAGTGATTAGGGGTGAGCATGGGTAGTAGTGAGAACTAGAACCAGAATTGGAACAGGAACCGATATAACTAGGTAGTTTCGATTCCAATATTTTGGAACCACATTGTACGAATCCGATTCCACTGGAACTTAAACCAAAATCGAACCGAACCAGAACCGAAACTATGGCGGGTACTTGGGATGGAACTTGCTTGGAATCGATGGCGAGTACTCGATATGGAACTTGCTTGGAACCAGGGTGGGTACCCAAGCTAGAACCTGCTTGGAACTTGTCTTGGAACTTAGACTGAAACAGAATATCAGTAAAGAGAGGGGGTCTAATAATTTTACATATAAAAATTTAGAATGGGATTAAAACACGTGTGGTTGCGTGTGTGGACTTGGAGGGCCCCATTTGGTTGGTGTAGATTATATTAAAAATGTTTTTTTAATATATATTATAATATAAAGTTTTGATTAATTAAGTGAATAATTGAAATTAGGATCCAATTAAAAGTGTTTTAATGTTACTAAAGAATTATTTTTGAATAAAATAATATATTTGATTGAATAATATTTATTTATTTACCTAAATTATCAAGTTTTAACTTTCAGTATGTCTATAATAATTTGTAATTAATTAATTATATATGATAAATTGAAAACATTATTATATTAGTGCATTATTTATTACTGAATTAAATGTTAGAAATTTTAATTATTATAGTTACATTATAATATGACATCCTCATGAGTTAATTAAAGATTCATAAAACATGTTATATTAATATTTTATTTTATTTTTTTGTCACAACTTCACATTTATGTTAATTTACTACATTTCAATTCCGGTCGATTTCAGTTCCAGTTCCAGTTCCTTTTCCTGGGAACCAATCGGTTTTGGTTCCTTTTCCTAGGCTACTAAAGAAGTGAAAAATGAAAAATGAAAAAAATATTAAAAAATGATATTTACATGAAAAAAAAATCAATTAAAATGGAATGATATATATTTCGTGTTAAGTAATCGAAAATGAAATATTTAATTTCTGGCTTTGCCCATCGAAAATGAAAAATAAATTATTTTTGGGTTTGCCTAGACTCGAACTGGAGACTTTTAGTGAGATTGACTGACCTGCGAACGACACCGCTGAGCCTTAATATTATTTGCTGGCAATATTTATATCATCACCATCTTCATTTTCATATAACTAAATTATCCAGTAAAATTGGCATTATTGATTTTTGCATAAAGACACTGTCAGAGATTGTTATTTAAACTTGATTGTTGGTGTGCGCCCAGGCCCTTGCAGTAGTGCAACGCATGGCGACGCTTAAGGAACCCAGTAGCAAGCTACTGTAGTGGATCCTCCCCCTAAAAAAATAAATTTAATATCGTGTGGGCAATGTCCCACGTATCAGATTTTAAACTGATAGAACAGATACTACACTTGATCTTAGCCAAAGGCCGAGAAAGGTATGCTTTGTTCTGTGGCTCAATTGTTCTTTTATAGCTCTACTCAGCATTGTGTATCTCTTGCTTCATCCATGTGGGAGTACACGCCGCATTGGTGGATCATAACTCCTTTATAAACAACAGTGAGTACCTTTAATCTCGGTGTATTTCCAATAACATTCAATTGGATTTATTATTGTTGTTTCATTACATCATAAAAATTCTCAATAACAAGATTAGTATACGGTGCGCACTTTTACCGCTTTTATTTAAACTTTCCATGTTAGCTCCTCCATGAATATGTTCAATTCTTGGCACAATAGCTTGTTGAGCATGAATCCAAACACCCTTCCACTTTCTCTTTCCCTGACAATAACAAATACAAAAAACCTGAATACTTTATAAATTATAGATAATAAACCATGAAAATATTATGAGTTTAATTAGTTACCTCCAGTTTTTGAAGGTTTTCTTTGGTCATAGATTGGAGCACAAAGAGGAGACACAACCGACGTTGCTGAGGTCATTTCTGTTTACAGAGGTTTTGCCGTTATGTATGGCCTAGGATTGCCCTATGCAGATAAAGGTCATTGAGCAGGATTAATTATAATTGTAAAAAATACATCATTTTATGCAGTTACGGTGCATCTCTAGAAACTGGCAGCTACAGGTTGCATAGAAAGAAGCCCCAACACCAAGAAAAATCAAAGACTGGACTTTAGTTTTCTCCATTTCCGTTGATGTTTTTAACCTTTAACTTCTATGCCATAACAATTTTGCAAGACTGCTTTATATAGGACTTTTCATCAGCTTAATTCCATATTGACCATTATAATTCGAAAACTAATATGGATAAAAACATTAATTTTTTTTGTTAATTAGCAGGAGATCAAAGAATTAAACTGGCAAATCAATTTGTTATTTGCGATTGAAAATATATATTAAATAATTAAATAGCCTTAATGTTTTCAGTTATTATTTGGAAGCCCAGCTCAATGGATAGTGAAGATACATATGAAAGATAACATACAGAAATAGATTTATTATTCCATAGCCAAGATTGACTTGCTATATAATATGATATATTCCTCCTTTCATATATTCATAGAATTCAAATTCCTTTTATGATTTGTGAACTAATTAATGTAAGAAATCAATTCTAGTCATGAATCATGATTGTATTGATCAAATGACATTGAAGCAATCATAGTTTAGCCTTTAATAATCTGAATGAATGTATGTGTGGAGTTCTATCCCACATGAAAGCCAAAAAAAGCGCGATTTACATTCAGACTTATGCTAGCATCATGCTTTCACCAGAAAGGTTTCATTCCAAACATTTGATTACAAACTAAACTAAGAATCATTGTAAACATTTGCAACTCTAGGACCAGCTGGCTGAACGTATCCTATGTGTTTAATATTTTTCTGAAACATAAATATAATAGAGTGTGTTTGGTTGGATTTATCTACTAGTTAAAAGAGCTTATTTATAAGCACTATTTTAGGTTGTTTCCCAAAAGACTAACCTATTAGGTGGAAGATTCCCCTTGGTCTGCTCTGATACCACTCGTCACGAGCGAGAGTTTCACATCCAAAGGCTAACCTATTTGGTGAGGGATTCCCCCCTTTGTAAGCCCAAGTTCTCCAATGCATTTTCGATGTGGATTCACTATCAATTAAAAAAAAAAAAAATTTTATTCTATTAACATATTTGACTTAATTTATTCTTGTGCCTTAAATTTAGCACTAAAAAGTCTTTTACATTTTCCTAACCAAGCAACTAACACATTTTTCATAATAAAGCTATATTTCATATGCTCTTCTTCAATAAGCTTTACTCGTAAATCGTAACAAACAGATATTTATTAAACGTTGAACGACATCCTCCCACCCAAACTTTGCCCTAACAACAATTTGTTACCAAAAATTTAAAATGACAATTACTCACTTTTCGACAAAATCTGTTAGTAGAATCTGTTAACTGACCTGACATTATTGATGTTTGTATGGGCCAAAATTGTATTAGGCCTAACGAGACAGAATACGAAATAACCATATTATGACCTAATGCATTAGCCTAATTGCAGTTGGGTCTACGCTTAAATCCACCATGCGAACTGACTATTCTATGAGTTGAGTTATCTTACAAGTTAAGTTAAATGGGTTCTAACCTGTTTTCCCCACAACAATCCAGAATAGGAATTAAATCCTATTTACTTTCCGCTTCAGTCAAGATCCTGAATCTTTCTTAAAGTGGTAAGCCTAATCTGATAAAGGCAAGTGATAATGCGTCCTTCCTAATTGAGGCTCATCTACAAAGTAGACTCAGAGTTCTGCTAGGACTCCAACCCCTTTGGTTCACTAATAAACAGAGGCTAGACCTCTTATTATTCATTCAGAAATAACTCCTAGCTCTTAGCTCCAATCTATTCTTCTCTCAAGAATCACCGCCTTTCTTTGCCGTGAAGCTTACTTCCGACCAACTTCACCACCCTTAGCCACCGCAAAGTTATGCTCCGACCACTTTGTGGAGTCTAGCCCTAGTCGCATTATACGGTAAACCCTTCCCACTCTCAGCCCTCACTAAATACGTTCAACCTCGTTGACTTCAACGTCGGATGCCTATGACAACACCACACTGTGTCACCTAAGCCTTCACATTCCCTTTCCCTCTCCCTCTTTGTCGCTTGTCACGAGTCTATCCTTTCTAAATCAATTGTAAATTTTATCGTCTATAATGGTCTTTCATCCTTAAAGGGTAATTTTGACCCTAGTTAGTAAATACGGGTACGCAAAAAAAGGGTTGGAAATTTTACTAGCTATACGGCAAACGGTGAAAACACGTTTATAAAATTCGGATACGAAAAAATACGGTATGGATATTACGGGTTTAATACGTGTATGTTCAATAATACGTTTTGAAAAATACGGCAATATCAATCTTAGTTTTAACACTTTTATGGACTACCTAGTTAAAATCAATATAACTTTCAAATGCAAAGTATTCATTAACCATAACACAAATACACAATATATAATATGACTGATATTCAAATATATTATTCAGACTCAACACACTATTTAGCCAAGATTCAAATAAGTGTCAAATCAAACACAGTCATAACAAAACCAATTGTTTACAAAATTACAAATACACCCTGCAGTCGTTTACAAAAATTACAAATGTACCATGTAAGTTAAAACTATATATTTAATTAAATTTTCTCCCTCCTCTTTCTCTTTTATTTTCTTGTTCTTTCAAAAGTCAAAACTTTCTTCTCTCTTTCTTATGTAGTTTCTTCTCTTCTTTCTTTCTTTTCTCCACCTCTCTTCACTTCCTTCTTAACCTTCGTCTCTTTTGTTAAAGTATAAACTTATGTCTACAAAAGAGACGAGTTGTGGAAATATTGTTTGCTGGAGTTGATTGTTGTGTGTTGATTGTGGAGTGATTGCTTGTGGAAATTTGTGAGAACTGAGGAGAAAGCTGAAGAAGAACTGAGGAAGAAGAAGTGAAGAACCGAAGAAGAGAGATCTGTTTTAATTTTTAGTAAAACCCACTAAAACGACGTCGTTTTGGGGGTGAGATTTTTTTTTTTTTTCAATAATTCGCAAATTATACGGGAAGCCTTATTATACGCGAATTATACAGCAGATTTTACAAAATACATATACGTGCGTTTTATATGCAAATATATGTTTGTCCATACAATTCGCGTATAATACGCGTTTTTACTAACTAGGATTTGACTTTTCATGTTTTATAAAATCTCTAATTTTTTTTCTTTATTATTTTACTTCATTTTCTCTTTCTTTCCTTCTCATCTCTCATCTTCTCCGTCTCTTCTCTTTCTCTTATCTTCCTTTCCTTCTTCTCCCTTTCTCTTTTCTCTTTCTATCCACCACTTTTCCTCTACTTTCTCTCTCCCTCTCCCTCCTCCTCCTCCTCCCATCTTCTTCTTCTTCATCTCCCCCTCTTCCCATCTTCATCTTCTTCATCTCCCATTCGGCCAAATTGCACCTGATCCTCCGATTCCTGCCAAATCGCATCCGGCTAGGTTTGATTCCGTTGGAATAGCATCAGTGTGCGTTCCGGCCAAATTGGATTCAGAGGTGCGATCAACTTGATTTTATTGTTGACCATTTGTCTTCTTCAACCGGAAGGAAATTGAATCATAAGTTGATGATAACGTGTTTAGGAGCCCTTCCCAAGCACTTGCCCACCTTTTGTAGCCATGGACAAGCTCCCACTAATAAGATTTTATAGTAGGGTGCCGTGGCATGGAGCTTTCTAGGTAGATTCTGGAGTACTCTCATCTTCATACCTTTTCTTTTGCCGCGGCATCTTCATCTTCTACAAAAAAAGATTCAATCTTCAATAGAATCCTTTCTGAATCATCATAGCAGCTATCACAATAGCTAAAACTAAGAACTGTATGCAACAAAGAAACATATCATTGAATTTTTTTGAACATCAGCTAGAAATTGTAGTAAATGATATTCCTGTTAGGTGAAGAATGTTGGTGGGAAATTTGAGCGGTTATTCTTACCAAGAAAACAGAACTCTTATTTAGGTTAGAATGAATCATTTTACAGCCTTTTTTGACCTATAAGGCAAACAAAACAAGGACTTGATAATAGGTTTATTTTAGAAACATTTAACTATATTTGAAAATAAGATGATGGATTGAAATATCTATTAGTTCATGAATCATAGAGGTTCGAGTTCAATGAATATATGAAAGAAAGAATATATCATATACATATATGGCAAATCAACTTGGTTATGGAACAGTGATCTGTTTTAGTATGTTATCTGCTCATATTTATGTATTAACTACCCATTGAAGTGATACCATAATTAACATTTCCCAATCATTACATAATCACAAAATCAATGTTTTTATACCATAATTTACTATCCAATTATTAATGTTTCAATTGGAATTATAGACAGAAAGCTAATGAAAAGTCCTATATAATCAGTCTCACAAATTTGCTATGCGTGAAAATATTTAAAGACAAAAGACATCGATTAAAATGGAAGAAACTCAAGTCAAGTCTCTTTTAATCCTTTGTTGGTGTTGGGTGTTCTTGCTGGGCAATCTGTAGCCAATTCACGAAATGCTGCCATTTTTGCTTATTGCTGGCATTTTTCAATTAATCTGGTCCTAGTGATTGTGCTAATCCTGCAAAAGGAATGTCTGCGTGAAAGCGGCGTGGCGCCTTTTAAACAGCAAGGACTTTTGCGACGTTGGTTTTGTCTCGTCCATCTGCTACAGTCTTATGACCAAAGAAAACCTTCCTAAACCTGGAGGTAAAAAATTAAACTCAAGATATTTTCACGGTATATATTATTTTTTTTATAGACTAATTTTATTTTATTTTGTTTTTGTTAGTTCAGGGAAAGAGAAAGTTGAAGAGTGTTTGGATTCATGTGCAACAAGCCATTGCGGCAAGAATTGATCACCGAGGGAGCCGAAAAATTCCCATTCTAACCTATGCCACAATTTTACATTACATGTCTCATTTCCTCCTCCTTTCTCTTGCAACTCAAAAATCATGCCGTGATCTCACCGGAATCTTATTCGAATTCTGACGAAGACCGACGACCAAATCCACGAATGCCCTTAATATGAATTTGTATGATTTTTTCTCATTAAGCCTCACGTAAAAAAAACAAGCTCTTCTAAGAAATCCACACCCGTCGCTTGATGTTCGTCTTGCCTCCACCATTTCTTGCATGGAGCGTTGAAAATCACCGTATGGACTTGGAATGATCTCAAGATTGTATGGAGTCACCAGGAGCTTCACATACTTGAATCAGTAGAACAGTAGGGAGTGATCATTTAGGGCATGGTTGAAGTTGAGGTTGCGGTTGAGTTGAAGTTGAGCCAGCCATGTCCTCATAGTTGGTGAAACTATTCCGAGCTTCTTCGATGAGCGAGCCTGAAAATCCTGGCGGCACGAAAAACCGGTGAGACCCCTGACGAATACTTGGCGGTTCAATGACCGAGGTGAATCAACAATGCCCCATTTGGAATTTATCTCCATCACATTCTTCTTTCTTTTATTATCATCCTGTCGTTAAGATAAAGAGACTTAAAATTCTCGTATAGAAAACGATCGATGTCGGAGAGCGTTGCAGCGCCATCTTATTTTGTTGTTGTTGTTGCTGCTGCTATTATCGTTTTGGTCATAATAAACGGCAAATGATAAGGTTTTGGGGTGTTTGCAGCTTGAAAGGACCCATTTTTCGAAGTTGAGAATGACTAGAGTATTGTAATTGAATATTTGATGGGCTTTTTTTTAACTTGGAGGCATTTTTTGAGAGATTTTTGAAGCTGCTTGGGCATTTGTTGGCTATGGATTTTCGTTACTTGAACTGTGTTTGGGTTTGAGTTTGAGTTTGAAGGATGTGGTGTGCTTTTAAATAAGCAAGTTAAGGAAGTACATAATTAAGTATTTATAAAGTAACATAATAAAGTATTTATTGTTTTCGGAAACGTATTTAGGGTATTAATTAGTTGAGAGTCTTAAAAAGAAAAAAGGATAGAGGCATGAATTTTGTTGGAGATTTGGTAGCCATAAATGGATGTAAGATTTGTTTTAAATTAATGCAAAATATTAATATTGGTTAAATAGTAATAATATGAGAGGGTTTCAGTTTCCTTTTATGCAATGCTTCTGTGGATTTGCTATCTATTCATACATTAATTGTCAAAAGTGAATGATATTTATTGATGGTATTCATATTTTTTATATTTTTCTATTTCTTTTATCTTTAAATTAATTGTCGTCAGTTGTTATTAAATGTAAGAACTTTGTGATGTATATATGTCTTCGATGCCAAAGTAGATGAAAAGTTGAAAAAAAAAAAAAAAATCAATTTAAAAGGAATGATATTATATTTCAGTTTAGTAAAAGTTGAAAATAAAATATAATTTATTTTTAGCTTTGCTCAACTCGACTAGACCTTTAGTGAAATAGATTGACATCATAACCAGATACACCACAAAACATTGATATTCGTAGATTCATCAATAACATGGAGATGTTTTTGATATTCTAACACTTTAAATAAGCTTATACATAAAACAACTTATATTTAGTCTTCATCTTCATAAAATTGACCATGCAACCCACCCATGGGTAGCCCAGCGATTAGGGTGAGCATGGGTAGTAGTAGAATTAGAACCAGAATTGGAACAAAAACGATACTGTACTAGTAGGTCCCGATCCAATATTTGGAACCAACTTATATGGGTCCGGTTCCGGTTCCTACATATGTTGGAACTGAAACCAAAATTGAAACTGGAACCGGAACCGAAACAATGGCGGGTACTTGGGATGGAATGCTTGGAACCAAGGGTGGTTACCCGAGCTAGAACCTGTTTGGACTTGTCTTGGAACTTGGACTGAAACGGAATATCAGTAAAGAATGGGGGGTCTCATAATTTTACATATAAAAATTTAGAATGGGATTAAAACACGTGTGGGTGCGTGTGTGGCTCTCACCAGAACTGCTTTAGAATTTTGTTTAGGCAGCACTGCTGAACTGGACTTGAACTTTCTAGTTATTGCTAACCAAACAAATTTCGGATTGCAAAAAGTACCCATCAAATGACATGATAAATATTGGCATGGTTAAGGCATTACACAAATGATCCTTCAATAATCTGAAACAGAACCAGTGTATGTTTGCAGTTCCATCACCTCTAAAACCAAGTCAAGGTTGTGTTACATTCACAGTCTTGCTGCACTTAAAAATTAAGCAAGATTTTATTAATATAAAGCAATTTTCACCATGATTGTGAAATCGTGTATTGTATCGTGTATCGAAAACCTAATTTTTCGAATCGTGTATCGTATCATATTGTAAGATACGCTTTTTTGAAAAAAATAATAAAATAATAAATTTTTTCTAAAAATTAATATTGTCTCCAAGATTAATTAACGAATTTTGTGATATTATTGGCTTTAAATTATGGTATTACATAATCAAAATTAATCACAAAATTAAGAATCTATATCATTTCCTCTCAACTATTCATGTCATTTCCAAGATCAATGTCAATATTTATATCTCTACTTGTGTTATTATTATCATACAAAATGGGCAACACATTTTTTTTTTTTTTTTGGGTAACAGGGGTGTTCTGGCCAGCTTACGCGCATCTCAACTAATCCCCAGAGTCTATTGAGTGTCTTACAAACCCAATGAACCGGGTAAGACACAATTATGCATTGAGGTAGTTGACCCCAAGGTTTGAACCCAAGAAGTGAAGGAAGGGAGCACACCTCCTTGACAACTAAGCTAACCCCTTGGGGTTAATTTGTAACACATCTTCCTCTTCACTTTTTCCATGTAAAAAAGGTAAATTTGGGCGGGTTTTAGTGAACCGGGTTAGGTGACCTAGATTCGACCAAAATTTTTTTTTGGGCCAAAGGCCAAAATTAATAAAGTTGTATTGATATTTTTAAAGATACGAACCGATATGTATCGTAGGATACTTATCAACAAAAGGTTTTAGATACATTCTCTAATACGTATCATTGGTAACCTATATCGAATTATATCGTAAGATACGTATCACATATCGTAGGATACGGATAACCATGATTTTCACAACTAGATTTGATAGGGAGCTACACTGAAGAGAGAACAACCCGTCCAAAAACAGAGGTATGCCATTTTAGAGTGGCGAGCACACGGTATTCTTTAGTAAAAGGCCAAAGAATAGTTTACCTTTTGCTCACCACGCGGCTCCATGCTTAGAATAAGGAATTTACTGCATTTTATATATCTAAGTTATGGGTCAGGATTCTACGTTCAAGGCCATGTGGGATTAGAACCATATCTACATATCTTGATTCTCCCTTAAGCTCATTGACTAATGACCATGCCAAGTAGCTGCCAAAATCGATATAAAAAATCAGAAATCTTAACTCACTAACATAAAATGCACTTTCCGGGAGGGTCAAAAACAGAGTGAGAATGCTCTTGCTAAAGTAAAAAACAGCGTAAGAATTTTATGAAAATGCTCTTGCTGGGAGAGTCATAAACAGAGGAGAACATTATGAAAATACTCTTGCTGGGAGAGTCATAAACAGAGGAGAATGTTAGTGAAGATGGTCTAGACGCATCTACCACAAGAAAACTTATTACTTCTGCAATCAAGTGTATAAATTAGTAAAAGCATGGCATTTTTAACAAACAGTTTAGATACTCCACTTTTATTTTAAACAGAGTATGTGTGGAGTTCTATCACCAAGTAAATCAAAGTTGTGTAATGTTATGTAAACAACCAAGAATCAATCACAAACAACAAGAAAACAGAAAACACACAAACAATCAACACCAGATTTTTACCGTGGTTTACTTGCCCTATTTGAGCAAGCGACATCCACGTTGAACTCAGGAAAGGGAGTTCGCTGCACTATGATTATAGAACAACCACTTACAGTCACGATTACAAGAATACTCCCAAAAATTCTAGATCAAACAACTCTGATTCAAACCCGTAATCTACCCTAGGAATACTCTAACTTGGAAATTCCTATAACAAGAACACAGAAGTTCTTCTCTTGACTGATTAACCCAAACCACTTAAGATACCCATAGATTACAACTGAAATCAGACCCAGAACCCTAATCGAACAAAGAAAATGAAAATCGGCTCTCTCTTTTTCGTTTGATCTACTGTTGGTATAAAGACTTAATCCTTTTATAGTGTTGACTGGAGGCTTGATCTCAGCTGTTAGTTTTTCCTCTGAATTAGAGGTCAGGATCATCTTGGAGCTGTCTCAAAATGACACCGTTCCACTAATACTCGATACGACGCCGTTTCAGCATTCACTCACAACAATCTCCACCTTGAATGCTAAGCATTCACAGTGCAGCAAACCCAAACAGTTCCTTCATCGTTCTGGTCTTCACAGGTTATCTTACATGCAGCAGGTTCAAGCAGTGCTTGAACTTTGTAGGTGAGACAACCTTGGTTCCCATGTCAGTTGGATTATCCTCAGTGGATACCTTTCTAAGATCAATTACCCCTTGTGTTACTAAGTCCCTGACGAAGTGGAAGCAAACATCTACATGCTTGGTCCGCTCATGGTATATTGGATTCTTGTTGAGATGAATTGCACTCTGACTATCTGAGAATACAGTAACCTTGCCATCAGTTAGTTTTGCTTCGGTTAACAAACCTTGCAGCCACACAACTTTCTTAAACACATCAGCAATAGCAATATACTCTGCTTCAGTTGTTGAGAGAGCAACAATAGGCTGAAGCTGTGACTTCTAGCTAATGCAATTTCCTCCAAGGGTAAAGTAATATGAAGTGGTGGATTTCCTTGTGTCTTTGTCACCTACAAAATCAGAATCTACAAAACCCACCAAGTCAAGTGTATTATGCCTTTTACAGAAATTTAAACCAACATTCAGGGTACCATTAATATACCTTAACTCTCCCTTTAAGGCAGTCCAGTGCTCACTGCCTGGATTTGCCGTAAATCTGTTTAGTAAGGAAATGGAATAGGACAGGTCTAGTCTGGTACTGATCATCCTATACATCACAGATCCAACAACATTTGCATAGGGGACAGATTCCATTTTGATTAACTCAGATTCAGTTGTAGGGCATTGGCTCTTGTTTAACACAACATGGTTTGCAAGAGGCATGGACATTGGTTTTGAATCAGCCATACCAAATTTAGACACTAATTTTTCTAAGTATAATTTCTGCCTAATGATTAATTCATGTTTACTTATGTTCCTGGTAATGTCCATTCCTAGGATTCTTTTTGTATTTCCTAGATCCTTCATGTCAAATTCTGATCTAAGCTGTCCCTTTAACTCATAAATTTTAGACTTAGACTCACTCACAAGCAACATATCATCCACATACAATAAAAGATACACAGGCAGATTATGATTCAAATTAAATAGAAACAATTGTCATATCTACTCCTAGTGTACCCTATGCTTACAATGAAATTGTCAAACCTCTTATACCACTGTCTTGGGGATTGTTTCAGTTCATACAGTGATTTGTGCAGGATGCACACATGGTCAGGTTTCTTAGGGTCAATAAAACCTAGAGGTTGGCTCATGTAAATCTCCTCTTCTAAGTTACCATGCAGGAAGGCAGTGGTAACATCCATCTGTTCTAGCTCTAGGTTATAATGGGCAACAATGGAGAGCATTAACCTAATGGTTTTATACTTGACTACAGGGGAAAAGACTTCATTGAAGTTTATTCCCTCGCGTTAGGTGTAACCCTTAGCCACTAGCCTAGCCTTGTACCTAGGAGGGTCAGTAACTAAAATTCCCTCTTTAATCTTATACAACCATCTGCATTTTATTAGTTTTTGCTCCTTGGGTTTGGGAACCAAGGATCAGGTTCTGTTTACCTCAAGGGACCTCATTCCCTCTTCCATTGCTTGCCTCCATTTTTCCCTTTCCTTAGAGTTCATTGCTTCTTCATATGAGTCTGGTTCTGTTCTTTGAATCCTTGTTCCTGTAAGCAAAGTAGTGTATATCAGTTCAGCATAAGAAAACCTGGCAGGGGGTCTTACCTCCCTCCTTATTCTATCTCTGGCAAGTTGATAGTGTTCTAGTTATGCATGTTGAGGCTCTAGGGCATCTGCTTCAGTTTCTTCGCTATCAAATCCAGGATCCTCTGGTCCTGGTTGGTTTTTTGGTGCTTGTTCCTCATCAGGTTGAGGTGGTTCAGCCTGCTGACCCACAGGCTCCACCTCAATGGTTGTACTCTCAGATGGATCCTTAGTAGGTTCAGATGGGGTGTGGTTACCAGTGTTCTGTCCAGTGGTTTTACAAGGAACACCCCTTCATTAAAGACCACATCCTTGGAAATAATGATTTTTACCCCTGGTGAATTTCTGTCCTAGAGTCTGTACCCCTTGGTACCATCTTGATATCCTAGGAACACACACTTGGTGGATCTAGGCTCTAACTTTCCTCCCACTGTATGTGCATAGGCTGCACACCCACAAATTCTCAAATGACTTAAACCGGGCTTTCTTCCTGACCATACTTCTTCAGGACATTTAAAATTTATGGTAGTAAAGAGGCTCTTATTTGTCAGATAGGCTGCAGTGGACAAGGCCTCTCCCCATAAGGTATTAGGTAAACCTGAGCAAGCATTTGACTTTTTCCAGGAGAGTTCTATTCATCCTCTCAGCTACTCCATTCTGTTGAGGGGTTCTTCTCACAATTCTATGTCTTAGGATTCCTTGCTCACTACAAAACTTATCAAATTCAGTGTTACAGTACTCTAATCCATTGTCAGTCCTTAGAGTTTTCACCTTTCTATCTAGTTGGTTTTCCATTAGGGCTTTCCACTTTTGAAATTTAGACAGTGTCTGGTCCTTAGTTCTAAGGGTGTATATCCACACTTTCCTGCTAAAATCATCTACAATGGACATAAAGTAACTACTGCCCCCATGAGACCTCACTCTCTCAGGTCCCCGTAAGTCTGAATGTATGTATCCTAAACATCCTTTGGTTAGGTGTATGCCCTTTGGGAAACTGACTCTGTGCTGTTTTCCTAAAATGTAGTTCTCACAGAACTCTAGGGTTGATGCAGTATCCTTGCCTAGCATGCCCTGGTTACTTAGGATATCTAATCCCCTCTGGCTCATATGTCCCATCCTAAGGTGCCATCTTTCAGTTACTGACATATTTGAGGTGGCTAGATATGAACTTAGACAATCAGAATAATATTCTCCACATAGGATGTATAATCCATTCCTCTTTTCTCCTTTCAAGATTAGATTATGGTTTCTATACACAGTCAGCCACCCATTTTCGTCTCTGTAACAGCATCCTTCCTCATCTAAGGTTCCTAAGGATATAAGGTTCCTTTTGAGTTCTGGAATGTACCTAACATGGGTAAGTCTTTTTAGTTTCCCACTACAGAGTCTAAGGGTTATACTGCCTTTACCTTTGACTCTACAGGCATTGTTGTTCCCCATGAACACAGTCTCCCTATCATATTCCTCAAAGTCTTGAAACTAGTCCCTATTGGGGCTCATATGGAAAGAGCACCTAGAATCTAACACCCACTCTTTTGTATTGTCAGAAACAGAGACAGTAAGCATCTCTGTTTCTTCAACTAAGTGTTTGGATGAGGCTAGGTTACTCTAAGTGTTTCCTTGCTTTTGTTTCTTAAGCCATTCAAAGCAATTCTTCTTCAGATGACTAGTTTTATTACAGAAAAAACATTTTCTAGACTCTGCCTTATGCTTATTGTTCCATTTACCCTGTTTCTTATTTTTGGACCCCTGGCTAGGTTGGCTGCCTTTACCAGATTGAAAGATGTCTGGTTTTCCCCTAACAAACAGGTTACTCCCATTTCGTTTTTAGACCTTTAACTCAAGTTCTCTAGCCTTTAGACCAGCCACAATCAAGTCAACACTAGGGACAGTACCGGAATACTGAAGTGCATTCTTAACTACAAGATAATCCTCGGTAATGGAGTTTAGCAGTATCATGGCTAGACTAGTTTCTCCTAATTCTTGATCTGTGCCCTTTACAATTAAGGTCATTTTTAGGAATTCATCTAGGTTCTCCTCTATTGTCTTGTTACTATCCATTTTATATGAAAACAGAGCACCCTTGAGAAAAGCTAAGTTTGGAGCAAATTGAAGAACATACAAAGTTTCGAGTTTACCCCATAACCCTAGAGGAGTTTCGATTCCATCAACCTTCCTCAGTACACTGTCTGAGAGGTTCATCACGATCAGACTGTAGGCTGCTTCGTCAATCTCCTCCTTCTCCTTCAATTTCTCCTCGAGCCATTTCTTTTAGTCCTTCTCCAGTGCAAGACCGACTTTATTGTGTGAAAGCAGAGCCTTCATTTTCTTCTTCCAACTCCTGAAATCGATCTTCCCATCGTATTGGGAGATCTCCATACGGGTAGTGCTCATTGTATTATAAAGGCAGGGTGGTACAGTCTAAGGTGTAAGTGGCATTGTTAGACCAGAAGTCGCCAAATACTGTCAGGCAGTTTTTAAGGCGGTTACTGGTTTCCAGCCGATATACCCTTAAACTTGACAAAAAATGAAAAAGAACACTATTGGTACAGACTCTAGGCAATGACCAAGATTGCTCCCCTTGACTAGTGTTTGTGATCTAATCTCACAAATTAACCCCAAGACTCAGCAAGATTCGAAGTCCTAAAGCTCTAGGAACCTTTGGATTGAGGAACCCCTAAAATCTGACAAACCCTAATTTTTTCGAACAAACCCTAATTTTCGAATTCATCAAAAAATTAAACGATTTCTAAAACCTAGATACACCCTAGGACATTGGCTCTGATACCACTGTTATGTAAACAACCAAGAATTAATCACAAACAATCAAGAAAACAGAAAACACACAAACAATCAACACCGGATTTTTACCGTGGTTCACTTGCCCTATTTGAGCAAGCTACATCCATGTTGAACTCAGGAAAGGGAGTTCACTGCACTATGATTATAGAACAACCACTTATAGTCACGATTACAAGAATACTCCCAAAAACCCTAGATCAAACAACTCTGATTCAAACCTATAATCTGTCCTAGGAATACTCTAACTTGAAAAATCCTATAACAAGAACACAGAAGTCCTTCCCTTGACTGATTAACCCAAACCACTCAAGATACCCACAGATTACAACTGAAATCAGACCCAGAAAGTAAGAACCTTAATCGAACAAAGAAAATGAAAAGCGGCTCTCTCTTTGTCGTTTGATCTACTGTTGGTATAAAGACTTAATCCTTTTATAGTGTTGACTGGAGGCTTGATCTCAGCCGTTAGTTTTTCCTCTGAATCAGCGGTCAGGATCATCTTGGAGCTGTCTCAAAACGACACCGTTCCACTAATACTCAGTACGACGTCGTTTCAGCATTCACTCACAACATGTAAAAACCAGGTGTGACAATAACCCACATAAATTAAGTAAGTTTCTGGTTCACAAAGCAATTTTCATTACAAGAACACTAAACTAGATTTGTTAAGGAGTTACACTCAAAGAGTACAACCCCTCCAAAAATAGAGGTATGCCGCTTGAAGTGGCGAGCACACGGTATTCTTTAGTAAAAGGTGAAAGAATAGTTCGCTTTGTGCTCACCACACGGCTCCATGCTTTTTATAATTAGTTACTGTGGTTTATATATTTATGTTGTGGATTGAAGGTTTTATCTTTTCTAGTTCATGTGGGACTACGTGAATCTCTCTCTTTCAGTTAGTAAGGGCATGACATAACTCTCTTCTGCTGGGCTAATGAATCAGATTCTCGTTAATATTCACTCACTTCTATGACCTTGAGGAGGAGCAAACACAATGCCCATGAATATTTTTTATTACCTTAAGAAGACAGGAATCTCATTGTATTAAATCGTGCTTTCTGGTCTACATTGCCTCTTCCCTCTTGTAGCCAACGTGGGATACTCTTTGCCTGACATTGCTTATTATGTTCGTACTGTTAGTCAATTCATTTCTGCTCCACGCTCCACCCATTATACTGCTGTCCGACGGATTTTGCAATACATCAAAGACACTCTTTTCATGAGTCTCTCCTTTTCTGCTTACTACAATTACGTGTTAACTCTGATGCTGATTGGGCAGGGGATCCTACTGATCGATGCTCCACCATTGGGTACTGCTTCTTCCTTGGTCTTACTCATTTCTTGGCAAAGTAAGAAACAATCAGTTACAACTAGATCTAACACAAAAGCCGAATATCGTGCCTTAGCTGATACCACTGTCGAACTGCTGTGGCTCCAGCAGCTCCTAGAAGATATGGGTGTTGCTCATTCCTTTGCCGTTCCTATTCATTTTGACAATCATAATGCAATATAGATCGCTCATAATGATGTCTTCCATGAATGCATTAAACACATTTAGATTGATTGTCACTTCATTCGCCACCACATTGCACAAGGCCCTGTTGAGTTATTATTTGTCTGCTCCGTCAATCAACTTGTCGATGTCTTCACAAAAGCTCATCATTGGACGATTTACGGAGCTAGTTTCCAATCTTAAGCTAGAATCTGTGTTACCACCTTGAGCTTGAGGGGGGGTGTTAGCCAAAATCGAGCAAGGCTTGATCAATGGCTTGAATCAATCAAAGCTTGATTTTAGCCATTAGCATAACTCATTAGCATGGTTCTAGCATATATTGTAAATATAAATAGATAGCTCTTGTACATTGGAGAATACATACTTGTATATGTAATTTCATTCTTTGCCTTTCTCTCTAGAATTCTTTGCTTCTCTCTCTAGAATTCTAACACTTCCATATATTCATTGAACTTAAATTCAAAACACTAAACCCTAAACCTTAAACCATGTCTAGATAACTATTACTAGCTTCGTCCTATAAATAATACTATATCGGTCCTTACATTAAGATAACTAATATTGGTATAGGCTGGCATAGGCTTGGTCCTTACATTAATACTGGCTTTTATATGGTATCAACCGGCAAGGTTTATGGTTTTTCTAATTTCTTTCCTGCCGGAATCCCATATATAAAACTCTTTACCCCAGTAACGTTTATACATGTCAATGCTGTTATCTGTAGCCTTAAACTGTAGCCGTAAACTAAGAATTATGCAGAGGTCTATTCTTCAGTAAAGTTTATACTGGTCAGTGTTGGTATATGTGTGCTTAAACTAGGAATTGTAGGGCTTTACCCCGGAGGGAGCCCTTCCAGAAATTCTCATAGGCCAAGGCTGAACCTTGGCCTAAGAGGGGGTTTGGAAATAGTTTTCAACCAGCAATAGACGCGCCTCGGTTAGAACCTCACTAGCTGCGTCATTGCCCCAAGCGCAAAGATGCCTTTTCAATAAGATTTAGTTGTAGTTTTACAATGGACTCAGAAGGTTCAACTGCCTCTCATCACCGATGTGGGAGGAAAAAAAAGCATTGGTTGTTAAGTTTTGGTTCCAAACAACTAATAAAATTTTCTATTGAAATATCAACATGCCAAATTTGTATGGCAGATATATAAGGTTCATCAGACTTTTACATGGAATAAACACAACCAATTTCGAAGAAGTAAGAGGTTCTTTTGACAGTGGAAGTCTCTAAAGAGGTTTCAGAGTTGCAAGTCTTTAAGCAATCTTTAGTGCACGCTTCAACATTTTGGCTACCATGAGACAAACATCTATTGCGGCACTCTTTGGCACATATTTCATTGAAAGAGGCGGTAGACTGGCTAAAAAGAAGCCCCAACACCAAAGAAACTATCAAAATCAATTGAAATGAATTTTTCTCCATTTTCTTTTCTGATATATGCAAGAGAAGATATGTCAAGCTAAGATGAAAAGCAGCTGAATCCCTGAAAAGGTTTATATAGGAATTTTCATGACAGGTTTGTATAGTAATTTTCGGTAACTAAACTACATTTTGCCATAAATAGACATGGAATTAAGTGGATTACTTAGAGATCTGATATTCCTTAAAGAATGATAGATATGTAGATATTAATGCTAGGATTAATTTTTTTCTTTTTTTTACAAAACATTGAAAATGGCTACCATATATATAACTTCAACCTTGTAATAAAGTGAACTTATATAGATAATTCTGAACAAAATCTAATACACCTCTTTCCTCGTTCTTTTTAGCAATATTATATATACAAATTATGCACATAAACTCTGGTACACAAACTTCAGCTATCAGTTCATATCCACTCTTCCAGTTTGTACATAAAAATTTTATTCGTCGTTTTCCTTTTTCATAAACCAACTATTAAAAAAGCTTTCCAAAATGACAATTTTCATCAGCTTTAAACCTTTTTCCCCCTAAATGATATACGTAAGGTAGTTTTGAGAACAATTAGGAACAAAAAGGTAGATGAAAATAATTAAATTTTCATCACCTCTAAAACCAAATAAAGGTTGTGTTACATTCACAGTCTAGCTGCAATTATAAAGCATAACAACCCTAAAAAATTAAGCAAGATTATATTAATATAAAACAATTTTCACAACTAGATTTGATAGGGAGCTGCACTCGAGAGAGAACAACCCCTCCAAAAATAGAGGTATGCCGTTTTAGAGTGGCGAGCACACGGTATTCTTTAGTAAAAGGCGAAAGAATAGTTCGCTTTGTGCTCACCACACGGCTCCATGCTTAAAGTAAGGAATTTACTGCATTTTATATATCTAAGTTACGGGTGAGGATTCTATGCTCTAGGCCATGTGGGATTAGAGCCATATCTACATTTCTTGATTCTCCCATAAGCTCATTAAACAATAATCTTTCCAAAGTATCATTGACTAATGACAAGAAATCAAAGTGACATAAAATGCACTGGCCGGGAGAGTTAAAAACAGAGTGAGGAATGCTATAAAAATGCTCTTGCTGAAGTTAAAAACAGAGTGAGAATGTTATGAAAATGCTCTTCCTGGGAGAGTCATAAACAGAGGAGAATGTTATGAAGATGGTTGAGGAATTGTTCATTCAATCAAATTTATTGTTGTTTGTTTAGTTAAGTCTTAAAATTCCCAATAATTCACTGGAGTCCAGATACATCTACCTCAATTGTATAAATTAGTAAAAGCATGGCATTTTTAACAAACAGTTAGCTCTTTGTTTGTGATGCATGTGGACGATTGCTCTGGAAAAATGACCTCCTATTAAAGTTATCATATATGAGTAGCCAAATGTTAGCATTCAAAAAGTGAACCTCCAGTAGATCTAAAACTGAGTATGTGCGGAGTTCCATCACCAAGTAAATCAAAGTTGTCTTAGAGTATTTCAAACATTTTGCTACTCATATATGATAACTTAGGTGTGAGCATAACCCACATAAATTAAGTTTGTTTCTGGTTCACAAAGCAATTTTCATTACAAGAAAACTCAACTATATTTGTTAAGGAGGTTGCCGCTTAAAACGGCGAGCACAAGTAAATCTATATTCTCTAGATTTGTTAAGGACCCGCTCACCCTTAGGGACTATATCTTCATTTCTTGATTCCCTTATAAGCTCTTTAAACGCTAATTTTTTCCCAAGTATCATTTGACTAATATGACTATGCCAAGCAGCTGTAGAACTCGATAGCTTAACTCACTAATGTAAAATGCTCTCGCTGAGAGAGTCGGAAACAGAAATATGTTGTTTAATTACGTCTTATGGCACTTTTAACAAACGGTTTAGATGCTCAACTATCTTTTACTTTATAGTCAAGCACCTATAAAACATTTTTAGCTTTGTCAACAGTTTGTGATGCATGCTGCCAATGGGTCCGGGTAAATAACCTCTTGTGAAATTTAGCAAGCTACTGTGGCGAGTCCTCCCCCTAAAGAAATAAATTTAATATATAAACAAGAAGTAGTATTTTAGTGTTTCCAATAAGATCGATCAATTAGATTTATTATTGTTTTTTGATTATATCATAAAAATTCTCAATTACAAGATTAGTATACGGTGCGCACTTTCACCGCTTTTATTTTAACTTTCAATTCTATGATCAGTTCTTGGCGCAATAGCTTGTTGAGCATGAATCCAAACACCCTTCCACTTTCTCTTTCCCTGACAATAACAAATAAAAAAAAAAAAAAAAAAAACATGAATACTTTATAGATTATAGATAAATAAACCGTGAAAATATTCTGAGTCTAATTAGTTACCTCCAGGTTTTTGAAGGTTTTCTTTCGTCATAAGATTGAAGCACAAGGAGGAGACACAACCGACATCGCAGAAGTCATTGCTGGTTAAAGAAGTATTGACGTTATGGCCGCCTAGACATTCCCCTAAGCAGGATTAATTATAATTGTAAAAGTACATTTTTTTAGGCAATGACGGTAGCATCTCTTGAAACTGGCGGCTACAGGTTGCATAGAAAGAAGCCCCAACACCAAGAAAACAATCAGAAGAGACTGGACTTTAGTTTTCTCCATTTCCGTCGATATTTTTAGCCTTTAATTTCTATGCCAGAACAAATTTGTAAGACTGCTTTATATATGACTTTTCATTAGCTTAATTATTTGGAAAGGAAATCTCAATGGATAGTTTAGATATAAATATGGGAAGATAACATACTAAAATAGATTTATTATTTCATAGCCAAGATTGACTTGCTATATAAAATGATATATTCTTCCTTTCGTATATTCATAGAACTAGACATGGGGCCCACACGTTGTGCGGATATGTTTATTCAATATTTTTGAAATAGATTGTAAACAAATTTATTCTAATAAAATAAACTAATTAGAGTAAGACATAATAAGTGTTAAATTATACAAATTTTAAAGTAAATATATAATTGCACGCCCATCACAAGTTAAAGTAAAAGAAAATCAAAGTTTTGTTATCATGATTCATGAGTCAAACTTATGATAGTTGCACGCTCATCACAAGTTATGTTGGCATTTAAAACATTTACATTTAAAATAATTAATTTGATTTAAAATCAATTCATGCTATCAGCATATTGGCTGGTGTATCAATTTCTATCACCTGAATATACATCTATAAAGGAATTGTTTAGACAGCTGTGAGTTATTTGGAATGCATAATTTCAAGCAAATGCAAACTGAACAAATTTTGGGTTGCAAAGAAATAATGTTTATGTGAGAAGTTTTAGAGTAGGTGTCCCTGGGCCAATTATATTGTTGTATGTAGACTATGTGGGTCAGGATTATTCAATCTATAAAGGCATCGTTTATATTATATAAAGCATATTCCATGTGTATGTATTAATATATGCCCTTAGAGTGGTTAAACCATGACGAGAGAATCAAGCAATGATAAATCTTGATTGTGAGATCCGTATAATCACTTATGGTCGTCATTCTGGAAACGTCCGTAGCCCCAGTATTATCCTGACCTAGGGCATAGATAATACGGTAAGACTATCATAGGGTTAAATGACTCTACCGGAAAGTAAAGACAGGTCTCACATGTCAAGGTTGTTTGGTGACAATTTTGTACGGCGCATGGGTGCTTGTTATTCACGCGTTCATTAGACTGGCTCATCAGAGGATTCCATATAGATGGTAACCTTAATGTCCATGAAATATATCCTCTAATAGATGGTGGTGCATATGACTCTTAGACTTGAAATCATCGGAGCGTCGTGTGTAACTATTGGTGTTGTTTGACACTATCTAAATATAATCCTAATAGGTTTGTTAGTATGGTAGTGATTGACTACATTTAGAAGTGCATCATGACTATGGTGGATTGACAAAGGATTCATCACTCTTAGGTACATGAGAAATTATCTCAGTAAGATTTTCGATAAAGGACAACGACCTTAAATTTGTGGCCACAGTGGAATCGAGTTGATGCTCGGTTGGTCGATTGGTCTAATTACCGAATCTGAATATGTCAAGGTGGTTTATACTTGAAGATGACATTATTTCTATTCTTCAAACCTTGATGAGATAATAGATGGTGAAAGGATTTGATTGCACGGTAACCATACTAATGATAGGTAGCGAACACGCTGAATTTGAATATGTCGGGTGGCCATGATGTTTTACTAGAGGTCAATCTTAGTCTGTGTGTAATAAGACGATTAATAAGGTGTTGATCATGATATCACTCACTACCTACATGATGAAGAAGCCTATGGGTCATACACATAAAAGGCAATTTAAAGCAGATAATGAGTGAGGGGCATTTTTGTCATTTTTTGACGAAGGGGTATTTTGGTAAATCTTACGGAGTAATTAAATTTGCTGGAAAGGTTGTTGCCTAGATCCAATCTTGTATTGGATTTAATATGTAAGATTAGTTATTTATTTAAATATATATATTGGTGTATATATGTTTTAAATATTGAAAAATCATTATTAGATGAAAAAAATAATAATGGCCCAATACCTAGTTTATGATTTTGTTCGGAAATCATGGATACTAATTAAATAATTAGTGAAAGTGTATATTTGTAATATACTAATCAAGGGAAATTAGGGTGTGCCTATAAAAGGGCACTTGTCCCTACATTTCCCTAAGAGCTTCATTTGGCCACCCAAGAGAAATTCCTTGAGAGAGTTTTCTATCAACTTTTCTCACTCACATCATCTTCTTTAAACCTCACAAATCAAACTAGTATGTTGATTGTGTGTTGATTCTTGCCTTTGTGTGGATATCGTTGGTTCACTCCTATCTTTGGAGTGTGAGCGTTTTCAACGGTTGATAAAGTGGTGGAGCCTTAAATGTGGGTAAGAATCTAAACCTTGTATGGGTTTTTGATGATGTATAACATGTAAATATCATAACTCTCATATATGGATTTTGGGGCTTCTAGGCTTTTAATCAGTAAATTTTTGTTTTCAGTTGCCTATTTCTTTGATTAAATCCTAACATGGAGTACTATACAATGTTTTATGTTATCTAACCTGGGTGTGACAGGAGCCAAAAATGGCTAAAAGCATTACATTTTTGGTCATAATAATTGAATTGAATTTTTTTTTTATTATTACTTTCCATCAAACTTATAATTACAGTCCTTGCTCCTCTTGTGGCAAGGGACGTAAAAGATTTTATTACAAAACTTTATTCATCAACATAGTGGGAAATTATTTTTTGTCTCCTCCATGAGCATGATCAATTCTTGGCGCAATAGCTTGTTGAGCATGAATCCAAACACCCTTCCACTTTCTCTTTCCCTGACAATAACAAATACGAAAAACATGAATACTTTATAAATTATAGACCGTGAAAATTAATATTCTGAGTTTAATTAGTTACCTCCAGGTTTTTGAAGGTTTTCTTTGGTCGTAAGATTGGACCACAAGGAGGAGACACAACCGACGTCGCAGAAGTCATTGCTGGTTAAAGAGGTTTTGCCGTTATGGTGGCCCAGACATTGCCCTAAACGAATATGGTATAGGACTGCTTTGTAAGACTGCTTTAAATAGGATTTTTCATTAGCTTAATTCTATATTGACCATTGATAATTCGAAAACGAATATGGTATAAAGACATTAATTTTTTTTATTAATTAGGCAGCAGATCAAAGAGTTAAACTGGCAAATCAATTTGTTATTTGGGATTGAAGAAGTATAATTAAATAATTAAATGGCCTTAATGTTTTCAAGTATAATTATTTGGAAAGGCCAGCTCAATGGATAGTGAAGATATAATTATGAGAAGATAATATACTGAAATAGATTTATTATTCCAGAGCTAAGATTGACTTGCTCTATAATATGATATATTCTTCCTTTCATATATTCATAGAATTCAAATTCCTTTTATGATTCGTGCATGAATCATGATTGTACTGATCAAATGACATGGTTGAAGCAATCAATAGTTTAGCCTTTAATAAATCTGAATGAATGTATGTGTGGAGTTCTATCCCACATGAAAGCCAAAAAAAGGCTGATTTACATTCACACTTATGCTAGCATCATGCTTTCACCAGAAAGGCTTCATTACAAACATTTGCTTAGAAACTAAACTAAGAATCATTGTAAACATTTGCAACTTCTAGGGCCTGGCTGAACGTATTCTAGGTGGTTAAATTTTTTCTGAAACATAAAGATAATAAGAGTGTGTTTGGTTGGAGTTATCTACCGGTTAAAAAGAGCTTATTTAAAGTCATAAGCACTTTTTTAAGTTGTTTCGCAAAAGACTAACCTATTAGGTGGAGAGATTCCCCTTGGGTCTGCTCTGATACCACTCATCATGGGTTGAGAGTTTCACATCCAAAAGGCTAACCTATTTGGTGGAGGGACTCCCCCTTTTGTAAGCCTAAGACTTGTCCAATGCACTTTCGATGTGGTATCTGCTATCATTTAAAAAATATATATATTTTTATTCTACTTAACATATTTGACTTAATTTATTCTTGTGCCTTAAATTTAACCCTAAGCTTTTTTACATTTCTAACCAAGCAACTAACAAAATTTTCATAATAAATGCTATATTTCATATGCTTTTCTTGAATAAGCTCTACTTGAATAAATCGTAACAAACAGATCTTTATTAAATGGTTGAACGACATGCTCCCACCCAAACTTTGTCCTAACGACAATGTATTACCAAAAAGTTTAAAAACAACAGTTACCCACTTTCCATTAGAATCTATTAGTAGAATTCGTTAATTGACATGACATTATTAATGTTCGTTCATCCTTAAAGGGTAATTTTGACTTTTTATATTTTATAAAATCTCTAATTTTTACTTCATTTTCTCTTTCTTTCCCTCTCATCTCATCTCTTCATCTTCTCTTTCTCTTTCTCTTTCTCTTCTCTTTCTTTCCTTTCTTCTACCTTTCTCTTTTCTCTGTCTCTCCACCACCTTTCTCTCTACTTCTCCCTCTCCCTCTCCCTCCCCTTCCCATCTTCTTCTTCTTCATCTCCCCCTCTTCCTGTCTTCATCTTCTTAATCTTACCATCTGGCCAAATCACACCCGATCGTTGTGATTCCGGCCTAATCGCATCTGGCCAGGTTCGATTCTATTAAAATTGTGATATCTTACTGGAAATTTAAAAACTAGTTAAGTTAGTTTTTTGATCTGTTTTGGTGCCAAAAAGGAACTATCATCTGCCTTCTCTATTTGGTTTGTTGGGCAGCTGTATTTGATATATTTTTGTGATAGATTTAGGTGTGTACAATTGGGATATATGGGACTTGTCCATAAAGGTTGTTATAGCAGGTTTTAATGTATGATGTAGGATTGATATTGTGTAAAATATCCCTGCAAAGTGGTTGTAAACAGTGGATATTTTTGCTTTATTTGGTTTGTTGTAAAACTTGGTTATGTAATGAAATCTAGTAATAACCTTCTCTCCAATTTGACTATTTCTTTTCTTAGTATTCTTTGGCATTAACAGCAACAAAATCGTATTAGAGCTTCATCACTTGACCTGAAAATCTGAAACCTTTTCTCTTTCTCGGTCACCTTTTCACATCTCTAAAAAACTCCTATGTATCAAACCTTTTTTCTTGAACTTATGGCCACTCAGACAACTTCTTTTTCACCTCCTGTCTTCAATGGTGAGCAAAACCACATGTGGGCTATCAAAATGAAGGCATATCTGCAGGGTCAAGGACTCTGGCAGTACTTAGAGGAGGAGAAACAACCTCCTCAGTTGGGACCAAATCCGATTACATGAAGAAGAAGCTTCAAAGGCTCCAAGAGCCTTGTCCCACATTCATTCAGTTGTCACATACCTTGTTTTTACAAGGATCATGTCATGTAAAACAACAAACGAATCATGGGACAAGTTAAGAGAGGAGTTCATGGGAGTGACACTACAAGGAATATGCAGTTGTTGAATCTAAGAAGGGAATTTGAGATGTTGAGAATGCAAGAAGCTGAGAAAATGTAGGAATATGTTGAAAGATTAATGAGTGTAGTCAACAAAATCAGGTTGCTTGGAGTGGAGATGACAAATAAAAGAATAGTGGAGAAGGTAATAGTAAGTTTACCTGAAAGATTTGAAGCAAAATCTCTTCTTTGGAGGACTCAAAGGACTTGTCTTAGATCACTCTCACTGAGTTGGTCCATGCTCTGTAAGCACAAGAGTAGAGAAGGCTCCTGAGGCAAAATGATGAGAGTGAGGGTGCAATGTTAGCAGCTCACAAAGGAAAGCCTGCACAACGGAACAATAGGAGGTTTGCTGGAGATAAGAAGGGAAAAGAAAGGTCTAATACTCAGTGGAACAAGACTGGTGGAATGAAGAATTTTCCACCTTGTTCTCACTATAAGAAGAAGTGACATGCAGAGAATAGATGCTGGTTTAGGCCAAGAATATATTGTAAGGCCTGCAAGCAGTTTGGCCACATTGAAAGGGTCTGCAAAAACAAGGGAGAGCAATCCCAATAGTAAGCTCAAATGGCTAATAAGCAGCAGCCAAGACAAGAGACAGAACAATTATTTGTGGCCTCATCCAATTTGATTCAAGCATGTGATGAAACCTGGTTAATTGACAGTGGATGTACACATCACATAACACCAGACTTGCAGAGTTTTGTGAACATGGATCATTCACATCGGTCAAGAATCAAAGTGGGAAATGGAAGTTTGTGGAAGCAAAAGGGAAAGGAGATGTTGCTATCCAGACCATGGTTGTTAGTATCCTACAATACAAGATATGTATCCTATGATACGATTCGATACAGATAGCCAACGATATGTATCAGAGAGTGTATCTTAAACATTTTGATAAATTGATATGTATCCTACGATACGATACGTATCTGTTTGTATCCTTAAAGATATCGATACAAATCAATACAACTTTATTAATTTGGACCAAAGGTCCAAAAAAAATTTCAGGTTGAATCCGGGTCATCCAACTTGGTTCACTAAAACCTGCCCAAATTTACCCATTTTGCATGGAGAAAGTGAAAGGAAGATGTGTTGCCTATTTTGCATGATAATAATAACACAAGTGGAGTTATAGATATTGACATTGACTTTGGAAATGATATGAATGGTTGAGATAAAATGATATAGATTATTAATATTGTAATTAATTTTGATTATGTAATACCATAATTTAAAGCCAATAATACCGCAAAATTTGTTAATTAATTATGGGGATGATATTAATTTTTATTATTTTATTAATTTTTTTTTTTTTGAAAAAGGCATATCCTGCGATACGATACGATACGATATGCGATACACGATTTAAAAAATTAGGTTTTCGATACACGATTTGATATAGATATTGACATTGATCTTGGAAATGATATGAATGGTTGAGAGAAAATGATATAGATTATTAATGTTGTGATTAATTTTGATTATGTAATACCATAATTTAAAGCCAATAATACCACAAAATTTGTAATTAATTATGGGGATGATATTATTTTTTAGCAAATTTTTATTATTTTATTATTTTTTTTTTGAAAAAGGCATATCCTGCGATACGATACGATACGATACGATACGTGATACACGATTTAAAAAATTAGGTTTTCAATACACGATACGATACACGATTTGACAACCGTGGTTCAGACCAACAGGTATGAAGCTAATTACTAATGTACTTTATGCACTGAAATTAGTCAAAGTCTCCTTAGTGTGGGACAGATGCTAGAAAAGGATTATGCATTGCATTTTCAAGATCAATCATGCATAATCCTGGACAGTGAGGAAGTGAGATTATGAGAGTAAGAATGGTAGGAAAAAGCTTTCCAATCATGTGGAAGAATACTCTAGACAAAGCATGTAATGCTAAGGAGGATGAAACTGAGATGTGGCATAAGAGACTAGGCCATGTACATTATAGAAGTTTAAGAGAAATTCAATCCAAAAATTTTGTTCAGAATCTGCCTAATGTAGAAGAACCAAAAGGAGTTTGCCAAGCATGTCAGTTAGGCAAGTTGACTAGAAAACCTTTTCCTGTGAATCAAGCTTGGAGAGCCTCTAAAAAATTTCAGCTTGTTCACTCAGATGTGTGTGGTCCTATGCAAACCTTATCTCTAAGTGTAAGTAGGTATTTGTGTGTATAGATGCTTGGTCCATGATTTGCTAGGTCTATTTTTTAAAGCAGAAAAGTGAGTTGGCTGGATATTTAAGACATTCAAGCAATTGGTGGAAAACCAAACAGGAAAGACTATCAAAACCTTGGAAGTGAAATGGCACTGAATAACTTCTCAAGAGTTTGAAATGATTTGCAAGGAGGCTAGAATCAGACATCAATTCAACAGCCCTTATACTCCGCAGCATAATAGAGTTAGTGAGAGGAAGAATATGACTGTTATGGAGATGGCAAGATGTATGGTGGCTGAGAAAAAACTTCCAAAATTCTTTTGGGCAGAGGCTGTTATATAGGTGCATTTGCTTAACAGATTCCCATAAGAGCCTTGATCAACCAAACCCCATTTGAAGCCTGGACTAGAGTCAGCCAGAGTAGGATAACTTTAGGTTTTGGAAGTATATGTTGTTTTAGTACCAACTGCAAAGAGAACAAAGCTAGATGATAAAGCTTTGACAAGAATTTTTATTGGCTACAAAGCCAATCCAAAGCTATAGGGTATAAATTCCTAAGTCAAAGAAAATTCTTATTTCCAGAGATGTTAAAATTGATGAGAATAGAGTCTAGAATTGGGAGGAAGTAAGGGTGATGTAGAATCAAGACCTTGACTGATTGAAGCACCCAACTGATTAGTTTGAAGAAGATCAAGGGGTGAATTAGATAAAGAAGTTTATGTTAGAGGAACAAGACTCTGGCGATGTGTATGAAGGATGCAATGTGGCACAAATGGAACCTTATAAAGCTTTGACAAGAATTTTTACTGGCTCAATAGCCAATCCAAAGCCTAAGGGTATACATTCCTAAGTCAAAGAAAATTCTTATTTCCAGAGATGTAAAATTGATGAGAATAGAGTCTAGAATTGGGAGAAGGTAAGGTTGATTTGAATCAAGACCTCGATTGATTGAAGCACCAACTGATTAGTTTGAAAAAGATCAAGGGGATGAATCAGATAAAGAATTTATGTCAGAGGAACAAGATCTTTGGCTGATGTGTATGAAGATGCATGTGGCACAAATTGGAACTTATAAAGCTTTGACAAGAATTTTTACTGGCTACAATAGCCAATCCAAAGCCTATAGGGTATACATTCCTAAGTCAAAGAAAATTCTTATTTCCAGAGATGTTAAAATTGATGAGAATAGAGTCTAGAATTGGGAGGAAGGTAAGGTTGATGTAGAATCAAGACCTTGACTGATTGAAGCACCAACTGATTAGTTTGAAGAAGATCAAGGGGATGAATTAGATAAAGAAGTTTATGTTAGAGGAACAAGATCTCTGGCTGATGTGTATGAAGGATGCAATGTGGCACAAATGGAACCTTATAAAGCTTTGACAAGAATTTTTACTGGCTACAATAGCCAATCCAAAGCCTATAGGGTATACATTCCTAAGTCAAAGAAAATTCTTATTTCCAGAGATGTTAAAATTGATGAGAATAGAGTCTAGAATTGGGAGGAAGGTAAGGTTGATGTAGAATCAAGACCTCGATTGATTGAAGCACCAACTGATTAGTTTGAAGAAGATCAAGGGGATGAATCAGATAAAGAAGTTTCTGTCAGAGGAACAAAATCTCTGGCTGATGTGTATGAAAGATGCAATGTGGCACAAATGGAACCTTCAAGCTACTTAGAAGCAGCAAAATTAGAAGCCTGGAGGACTGCCATGAAGGAGGAGTTAGCCATGATAGAAAAGAATCAGACCTGGAAGCTTGTGGATAGACCAGAAAACAGAAAAATGATCCAAATCAAATGGATTTTTCAAGAAAAAGCTAAATCCGAATGGTTCAGTTCATACTCATAAGGCTAGGTTGGTTGTTAAAGGATTTGCTCAACAATATGGAGTAGATTTATATAAGACATTTGCACCAGTTGCCAGGCATAACACCATCAGATTGCTGCTTGCTTTGACAGCTCAATTTTCTTGAAAAATTCATCAACTAGATGTCAAATCTGCCTTTTTGAATGGCTAGTTGAATGAGGAGATTTATGTTGAACAACCGGAAGGGTATAGATTCAAGGAGGAGAGGGAAAAGTTTACCTGCTGAAGAAGGCCTTATATGGCCTAAAATAGGCACCAAGGGCTTGGTATAGCAAGATTAATGACCACCTGATCAGTTTGGACTTTGTGAGGAGTCCAAATGAGCACACTTTGTATGTTAGATGATGTGATGATCATTTTTCTATATGTGGATGATCTTTTGGTGACTGGAAGCAAACATGCTCAATTAGAGGAGTTTAAGAAGTCCATGCACAGTGAGTTTGAAATGACAGATATAGGGAAAATGTCATACTTCCTTGGGATGGAAATTGATCAAAGTGCTAATGGAATTTTCATGAACCAGAAGAGGTATGCAAGTGAAGTTCTTAAGAAATTTAGCATGTAGAATTGTAAACTAGTGGATATACCATTGGTTCCAAATGTGAAATTATCAAAGAATGATAAGGCTGAGAAGATTGATGAAGGTTTGTATAGGAGCTTGATTGGTTGCCTACTGTACTTGACAACAACCAGACCAAACCTAATGTATGCCACAAGTCTACTGTCTAGATTTATGAGTCAACCAATAGACACTCATTTCAAGGTTGCAAAAAGGGTGATGAGATATGTGAAGGGTAGCACTGGCTATGGGGTATGGTTCAGGAGATCAGAAGACTTCAAATTGGTTGGTTTTTTTTACAGTGACTAGGCTGGTTCAATAGATGACATAAGGAGCACTTCAGAGTATGCGTTTTTCTTGAATTCTGGTGCAATATGCTTGTTATCTAAGAAGCAAGAAACTATGGCTTAATCAACAACAGAAGCATAATATATCTCAGCTACTACTACTATGAATCAAGCCATTTGGCTGAGAAAAATACTAGAAGATTTGAAGCTGAAACAAGTAAAGCCTACTGCAATCATGTGTGACAACCAATTAGCTGTGGAAATGGCTAAAAATCCAGTGCGCTGTGGATGTCCAAAGCACAGAAAAATTAAGTTTCATGCGATGAGAGAAACTGAGCAAAATGGTGAAATGGAACTGATTCACTGCAAGGGTGAATTTCAAGTGGCTGACATTATGACTAAAGCTATTTCCAAAGCCAAGTTTGAAGATTTTTGACTCAAACTTTGTGTTTCCAACAAAAATATCAAGGAGTGTTAAAATTTTGATATTTTGCTAGAAATGTAAAATTTAGTTAAGTTAGTTTTTGAATCTGTTTTGGCGCCAAAAAGGAACTGTCATCTGCCTTTTCTGTTTGGTTTGTTGGGCAGCTGTATTTGATAGATTTTTGTGATAGATTTAGGTGTGTACAATCGGGATATATGGGACTTGTCCATAATGGTTGTTATAGCAGATTTTAATGTATGGTTTAGGATTAATGCTATGTAAAATATCCCTTCAAAGTGGTTGTAAACAATGGATATTTTTGCTTTATTTGGTTTGTTGTAAAACTTGGTTATGTAATGAAATCTAGCAATAACCTTCTCTCCAATTTGACTATTTCTTTTCTTAGTATTCTTCGGCATTAACAACAATAGATTCGACCAAAATCGCATTAGTTTAGGCACGATTCTAGCCAAATCGCATTCGATGGGGTGCGATTAAACTTGATTTAATTGTTAACCATGTGTCTTCTTCAACTAGAAGGAAATCAAATCATGATTAATGATGATACGAGTGTTTGGAAGCCCTTCCACCAGCACTTGCCCACGTTTGTAGCCATGGACAAGCTCCCACCATAAAGATTTATACCAATAGCGTATAAATCAATTATTGCTTTAACTGGAAACCCCAAAGAGACAGCCCATCTAATTCCTCTTACACTAATCGTGTTAAGAAATAGAGGATTACTAGCTTTATTTCATTCTAGTTCCTAAAGAGGCATATGCATTTGTGCTATTTAAAGCTTCTTGCAACAAGCTGGTGTTTATATTTGAGGTAGGAATTATAATGGCTTCTCCATAAAGTCTCCCAGTAATTAATGTCCATGGTTTTTGTGTACCATGTGTAGTTCTTTCCTATCACACTTGATTGAAGAGAAAATGAAGAATTGGAGAGCACAACTAGAGTTTGATCATTGTCCATATAGTAGGAAAATAAGAAACCATCCAATCTAATATATGAACTCTGTGAAATGTGAGGAATTTTTGAAAATGCTTGTAACAATGAAGGAGCCACCTGTAACAAAACGTGATTAATCTCGGTTGTCTCTCCATTTTAAATCAACCAAATCAAATTAATAAGTAATGTTAATAATTAATGAGACGAGCAATATTTATATGTAATAACCTTAGTCTCGATCTGGGAGAAGGAGATTACCATCTTGTCCTTCTTCAAATGGATTTTATTAATAGATTCTGACAGAAAGTGGGTAATTGTCGTTTTCAAACTTTGTGGGTAGTAAATTACCATCACGGCAAAGTTTGGGGGGAGGATATCCTTCAACCTTATTAAATATATAATTTGTTATCGAAACCCTGAACATCTCCTGACCCTCATAATACAAAGTGATAATAACAATTGATAGGTAGTTGTTCTCAAAGGAATATATAATTTGTTATCAAAATGCATTTTATAAATGAAAGTTTAGATTGAGAGTTTTATCTTCTAGGCCATGTGGGATTTTAAAATTAATAATATTTTATTTTTGCAAACATCATCTTTTAATCAACAAAAGATAACACTTAAAAAGTGTTACCAGTTATTATTTATTTTTTTCTAATGGTCAATTATATAACGCTTGCAAAAGTGATATTGTTTGTCATTTTTATGCATTACATTTAACCCATTCACCGTCATGGAAAATATTGCTCTTATGGCTACGTATGATCCTAAACATCACCAAAGACCATATACACAACCTATGAGACATGTCACAGTATTTGCAAGCTACAACCCAAATTAAATTGAAGCAAAAATACAGAAGTGGATACATGAACTAGAAAAGAAAAGAAGAAATGAAAAGGAAGTGTTGATCATATAGTTGTTGTTAACAGAGGAAGAAAGTTCTATTAGTTTAATGTTTTCTGGTAGAAGATGTTAGTCATATATGCTATCGTTTCTACAGCACTCGAAATCAAAAGATTCTGTTAGAGTTGGTGAACTGTATTCAACATTTAGTTACCCATTTTAAAGATGCAGCAGAAGAAATTTACCAAGTTGATTAAGCAAGTCAAGTTAGAACAAATCACAAATAAAAACAAGTTGTAAATGTAAAGCACACCATCATATACATGGTTCGGCTAAATCCACTTTTAGCCTTCATCCATAGGTTCTCATCCTGATCGAAGCAATCCATTAAACAAAAAACATTACAAGATATAGTTCAAAGTTGATTTTAGCTACGGTAAAGAGAAATCCCTGTTCTAGTTACACTAAACACAACCCTTTGAATCTCTAACATCTTGTTGCTTCAAGGACCTCTTCACGTTGGGAACACACCCGAGGAACACTTGAGCTCCACCCATGCTTCACACACCAAAGCCTCGCTCTAGCATCAACAATGGAACCAAGTTCCAGTAGCCATTCAACAAGGATAAGATATGGTAAAGGTTTAGCACATAAACATAAGTTGAACCTTTGAGGAAAAACTCTATAAAAATTTCAGAGCAAAAGTAAAATAAAATATCAAATGTTAACTTTTCAAATGAGCAAGAATGAAGATGATATAGACCAATTTCGTGCTCCCAATTCTTGCCAAGTCAACAAACAAGGGCTAACATATGTTGGTCCAAAAATGGAAAAGATTCCATCTATCTTTTAGGATCACAACCAAAAAAGGGAAAAGGCTGATTTTTCCTAGACCACTAAAGGATATTGGGACACCTAAGTGGTCCTCATGACATCACAATAGATGGGAAACAAATATCTCAGCTGATAAAGATAAAAACGCAACTTATGGAAAATGAGTCAGACGTGTGATGTTAGCATAGCAGAAAAGTGTGCACACACACGATGCAAAATGTGAAATGAAATGCAACATGTATATGTTTGAAATAAGTGTGCAAGCACATATCTACTGTGCACACACATGAAATGAAAAAGCAAAAGGCATAAGTCTAATAAGGCTGAACATGTGGAGGACAAAAAGAATTCCAACTTTTTGTTGGACCACAAACATATCTTTTTCTCTTTCTTGCGGGACCACAGACAAAGCCTTACAACCTTTTAGGACCACATAAGGCAATTGTGACACACATAAAGATAGCTCACACAAGAATATCATGAATCAAAATAAGCTTGATGGGCAAGACAACAAAGAGAAAAACGCCATTTGGCAAAATGTGTTAGACAACATATTGTTGCACATAAGAATGGTGTGTGCACATATTTGCTCAACAATTCATTGTCCACCATAAGATAAGTTTGAAAAAAATATCAACAGATTCAAATAACAAAGAAAGCAGCTTTGTCTTCTTTCCATAGTAGAAAAATAACAATAGCAAAAATTGAAGAAATCGAATGGTGAATAACAGCTTACAATGTGTCTATTGAAAGGATAAATGTATGGTTGAGATGTAGAGTGATATGGATCATTGTAGACAGTAAAATCTATGATTGATTCGAAAGGGATGGATTATGTGAGAGGTTAGCCACTGACAATCTGATGGACCTACAGAAAGAGGAAAAGAGAACGTGAAGGCTAGATAAACACCGGTGTGTTATCTTCCATAGACACTACGACGCTCAAGTTAGCGAGGTTGAAGGTATTTAGTGAAGGGTGATGGTGGAAAATGTTACCAGAACAATGTGGTGGCTTAGGGTAGTAAAGTTAGTCAGAACTAAGCTTTACTGGGGGAAAGGCGACAGTTCTGATTCCTATTTGGTAAAGGAGTTCTAATTAGAAAGAAAGTCTTGAGACTTGCCTTTATCGGATTAAGATCTTCTAATTCTGGTAGGATCAAGATCTTGATGAAATTGGAAGGTGAATATGATTCTTGTTCCTGTTTATGGATTGTTGTGGGCTATTGGGCTGGGACCCAATTTAGCTTAATCTGTAGGATAACCTAACTCATTGAGTGGACATTTTATAAGGTGGATTTAAGCGTAGACCTAATTGGAATGGATTATGGCACTGGGTTGTGGCATGTTTATTTTGTTATTGGACCTTGCGAGGCTCAATACGATTTTTGGCCTAGAAAAATACATTAAAAAAAAAATACATAAAATTCTTTGTTTCACACACACACACTCTCTCTCTCTATAGATTTTTCACTGCAATTCTACTTTACCATTTTGTAGACTTATGGATTTTCTTTGTAACAATATAAATTAAATCAAACCCAACGATAAGGAAATAATAAATATACGGTTGAGATATAAAGTGTGAAATGGATCAAGTCATACCACGTCATTGTCTTCTCTAGATTGTCTGTCAATCTTGGTGTCGCTATGATTCTTGGAGTCCCATGACATTCTTCTTTCTGGAATTTTGTCCCATCAACTTCATGTCTTGCTTTCGCGACATTAGGTTTGGTGTGTCATGGCATGGAGCTTTCTGGAAAGATCCTGGGCATACCTTTTCTTTTGTCGTGGCATCTTCATCTTCTACAAAGAAAGATCCAATGTTCAACAAAATCCAGTTTCTAAATCATCATTGTTGCTATCAAACCAATAAATAGAACTAAGAACTGTATGCAATAAAGAAACATATGCATTATATTTTTTTGAATATCAACTAGAAATTTTAGTAAATGATATAATTCCGATTAATGTGAAGAATTGTTGGTAGGGGAAATCTGAGCGTATATTCTAACCAAGAAAACATACTCTTATTTAGCAACTTAAAATGAATCAATTTTACAGCTCTTTTGAACCTATAACGCAAACAAGAACAAGGACTTGATAAATAGGTTTTGTTGTGTGTAATTTTTCCTTCAAGCTCAAAGAATTACAATGTTATAGCTCGACCCAAAACTAGCCCAACTCTACCGATTGTTTGACCCAACATAAGCTCTACGCGTCGTAGCTCGACCTAGCACAAGTTAGTCATGACCAATCCTTACAGTTGTTCAACCAATTCATAGATAACTTCAGACCTCGGATATCTTGGAAAGGATTAGATTGACAACAATTTTTGCACAATCACAGTGCCCAATTGCGAGAATATCGGAGTTGCGTTTCAAACTTAATTGTAATCCTTTTATTTTTGCTATTTCCTTTATACAAAATCTGTATATAAACCTCCTCCAATGATGAGAAATAGGTTTGAAACTTATTCTAGGATTGTTATCATAAGCTCTCATAGCAAATACAAAAACAGTGGACGTAGGCTTAAAAGCTTAACTCGCCGAACCATTTTAAAAACCTCTTTGCCATTTACTTTACGGCATTTATTCTTTATTCATTGCTGGTTACCTATAATCACGCACACATCAGTTTTAGTCCTGACAAGGTCGATTAGATCACTCTAGTTGGTATATTTTGGCATCAACATTTTGGCGCTAGAAAGAGGGCCTCTGCCAAAATCTCAAAAATTCCGATTAACAGCCATAATGATCTAATCAATCAAGGCCCAAAATGGTACGTACAAGATCAAAAATACCTTCAGAAACTACGACAATATGGAGACCACCCACCAGAAGGTGGAATAAGACACTGTTTGGCGTTAACCACCTATGCCGCTAACTCAACAGGTCACGAATAACCAGGGAGCAAGGACATCAAACCCCAAGAATAGCCAACTGGCGAAAATGATCAGAACAATGGTTGCACAGGTGGTGCAACAGAACATGGCTGAGCTGAGAAATCAGCAACCAACCACACAGAACCAGTTTAACCAGCCATGCTTAATCAATGTCACCCTAACAAGCTGGATTTCAACCAGCAACCAATTTGGTTCATCGGCACCAAGGGACGATTGGCACCCTTAACATCACAAAGTACACTTCGTTCATGAGCGTGAGTTCGGTGGGTAAAATAACCTTAGGAGACAACCAGAGAAACAACCTATGGGGGAAACCAAAGGTAATAGTCACCCAAGAGACGCTTGACCTGCCTAGCGATATCCCCAACGTCAACGTGCCAGTTTTACCTCACACCCAAGACAGGCTTAGTCCTTGCAAGCTCACCAGACGAGTCATGTGCATCAATCTGGCAATGACCGACATTCGGTTATAACCAACATTGTGAGCAATGCATTGACGAGCAATGCATTGACGAGCATGATAACACCTACCAACCTAGCTGTTGATAATCCATGGATTATACTATTTTGATTAGATTTTTTAGTCGGATTTCAGATACTTTTTAGTTCATTTTGACCTAAATTGCTACTTAATTCTTTATCTTTTGTGTTTCAGGCTAAAATGGACATTTTATGCAAATAAGGAGCGAATTGGAGTTTTTGGATTTAGAAGTGAGCGGATCTCAGAAGTTGGGAAAGTCTTGAAGCAGAGTGGATGCATTATGAAACTTGTTTCCATGAGAAGAGTGATGAAGATAGAAGATTCAAGCAAAGAAGCAAGCGGAGGGCAATTCTGTAAATTTAGAATTCCATATGAAGGTTCACCGCGGCGAAGAACAGCGAAGAGAGTTGCACACGAGGGATTAATTCACTTCTTCGCCACAGCGAGAATCCTTCTTCACCGCAGCGAAATCTGGGAATTTAAAAAACGCACAGTTTCATTTAGGCATCTGTTTTTAGGTTTTTGGTTGAGTATAAAAGAGGAACTTAGTCATTTTTGTCGAGAGTTCGGTTTTTCTTAGAGAGATCAGCTTTTTACATTTTCTTAGATTTGTTTTGGGCGATCTGTGATTGCAAAAAGGGTGAAGATTCGAGATTAAACCAATGGATTTGTCATTTGGGGAGATTTCTTATCTTTTCTCTTATTTTCATTATGTTGAACTTTGGATTTTTCATTTCTTTTATTGGTATTGTTGATTTAGCCATGAACTAACCTATTTTGGGTTAGGGTTTTGATGTAGTTCAGATTCTAATGGGTTAAAGAGTTGATGATTATTAATTTCATATGATTTTGCTTTGATTGTGTGATTATTCTATATTTATTGTTTTTATGTGATGAACATGATGAGATTGAGAAACAATTCATGTTAAGCTTCTTGGGTAATTACCATTGTAGTATTAAATGCTAGAGATATATTTAAGAATCAATGAAATCAATCTAGGATTCTTGTGCTTAATGAACTTTGAACTATTAGTCTTCATTTTGTTGGGTGTGGAAGTTTAATAGGAAATATTAAGGAAATATAGCCTGAGAAGGTATATTTTATACTTTAGAGAGTTCGATTTACAATCAATGCATGTGAATATAGAATTAGTATAATCCTTAGGATTAACCCAGAGAGTCCGAATGAAGTCAAAACCCTACCCATTTGTTTGAATTGATTTTATCCGTGTTTTAAATCTTGCTTTCATAATTTAGTTTGAATAGTTAGAAATTTTGATTTAGTTTAGTTTAAAATTCTCCCATAAATCCAAACAATTCGATTGCTCCAACTTTAAAACAGTAGAAAAACTTAGTGCTTAGCAACCAATCCTCGTGTGAACGATACTCACTCATCACTCTATTACTTGTGCGATTAGTATACTTGCTACATATTGCATGTTGTAGTAAACACGCATCAGCCATCATGATTCAACCTCACGCATCAATGTGCATAATAGAGGGGGCTCACAAGCAAAAGATTTGCGAACTCACCTGCTTGAGGTAAGGCTGAACAGAGCCAACCAGGGCAATCACAATGAAGACTTGCATTGGGTGCAGAAAATGCTTGATGATCTAAGACCCCACCAGAACAATGCAACAGAAGAAATAGTGAGCTCTCCCTTCACAGAGGAAGTTTGCTAAGCCCTGCTTCCCCAGGGATTCAGGGCACTAGAAAGTAAGTTCAACGGGAAAGGAGATCCCAGTGACCACCTTAACACTTTCAATGACCTGATGGAGCTACACTGGGTTTGTGACTTAGCAAAGTGTTGTTGCTTCGTGGTCACATTAGTTGGGGATTCCAAGAGGTGGTACAAGAGGCTCAAGGTGAACTCCATCAGTTCTTGGCAACAATTCTCCTTGATGTACTTACAGCAATTCCAAGCGAGGAAATAGTTCGCAATGCTGCTCAAATACTTAAGCAACATTCGTCAGGAGAGAGACGAAACACTGACTTCGTATTTAACAAGGTTCCAAAATGAGCAAGCAAAGGTCGCGGATGCACCCAAAGAGTCTATATGGACTTTGCTAATTGCAAGTATCAGGACACAAACAGAGTTGTAGAAAGAGCTCTAAAATAAAGATCTTGTGAGCTTGGCAAATTTTTACCAGATGATTGCAAAGCACTAGCGAGTAGAAAGATCGCTAGCAGCTTTAGACATAAGCTCGCCACAAAGAGCCTCAGACAGGCGACAAGGTCGCCCATCAAACAAGTGAAGGGGCCAAGACTGAACTAACAGGGATTGAAATAAGTCCCAAAAGAGATAGAGAACAGATAATACGGGGACAGGCAGGTCTTTCCATGATATGCAAAATACACCCTCCTCACACAAGATATAGCTCATATATATAAAGTCTCCGGTGAGCTTAAAAGATTGCCCACTCCATTAAGAATGAAGTGGGCTACGGGCAGTAAAGATCGGCACAAATATTTTTGATACCACTAGGACATCAGGCATAATACCAACGAGTGTCGGGCTTTAAAGGACACCATCAAATACATGATACGAAGGGGCCACTTAAAGGAATTTGTTAAGGAGGCACCAGCTTGCAAAAATACTGGCAAGCAAAATAACTAGGTCTAGCAAGCCCAGGCTAACTCCAACAATGAGGTCCTGGTAGGCATAATTTACGAGGGACCTGACATTGCAAGGAGCTTAAGGCACTCTCGCAAGAAATATGCTCGAGAGGCTAGAATAGACTCGGTCCCAGAAACAATAAGCTACGAATAGAAGAGGCAAGAGAGCAAGGTGGTAGGATTCACAATGCAAGAATGTGAAGAAACTCCTCGCCATAATCATGATACAATTGTAATCGCAGCCAGAATCGACAACGCCAAAGTACTAAAGGTAATGGTTGATAATGGAAGTGTAGCAAACATCATTTTCTTGGAAGCTTTCTAAGAGATAAGGTTCACGGAGAGAGACTTGAGGGCATGCCCATCACCACCCCATGGATTTATCGAGGATATCCTGGTCCCTAAGGGCATGATCGACCTATCCGTAACTCTGGAGCAGAACCCAAAATCAGGACAGTGATGGTAGAATTCATAGTGATAGACTGCCTAACCACATACAATGTCATCCTCGGAAGGACGATCCTAGATGATCTGAGTGCAATCACTTAAGTGCGCTACCAAACGATGAGGTTCCTAACTCCAAGTGGGGTTGTAATGATCAGAAGCTGCAGAAAGGAATCTCAGAAATGTTACAATTGGGCCATTAATGCTACACTAAAATGGCCTGTCCTGAGAACCATGGTAATTGCAGAGTCCGAGCCATATCCCAAAACTCTCGAGGATACAATAGATCCTTGTGTCCATAGGAAAAAGCCCATAGCAGGGCCAATATAAGAGCTGCGGAAATACTTGTCAGCGAGGAAGATCTAACTCGAGTATTAAAGGTTAGCAACAATCTAAGTAAAGAAATGGCTGACAGTTTGGTAGGGATTCTAAAGAAAAAGCTCGACGCCTTTGCATGGGTGCAAGCTGATATAGTGGGAATCAGTCCCAAGGTAATGTGCCACAAACTGAACATCGACCGAACAACTTGACCAATCAGACAAAAGAGAAGATCTATGGATGCAGAGTGCTCTAAAGTGCGTAAAGATGAAGTTGACAAACTCATGAACATCAACTTCATCAAGGAAGTGAAATACCTAAACTGGCTCGCCAACCCACTCCTGGTGAAGAAGTCGAATGGCAAGTGGTAGACTTGCATTAACTAGACTTGAATAAAGTTTGTTCGAAAGACAGCTTTCCACTACCCCAGATTGACCAATTAGTAGATGCGACAGCTGGGAATGCACTACTCAACTTCATGTATGCATACTCGAGATATAATCAAATCACGATGTATCAACCAGATGAAGAAAAAACCTTTATTACTGACTGGGGATTTACTGTTACAAGGTTATGCCATTTGGCCTGAAGACTGCTTGAGTGACCTACCAACGTTTGGTGAACAAAATGTTCGCCAAACAAATCGACGAGACAATAGAGGTATATATCGATGACATGCTCATCAAATCAAAGGTCACCAAAAGCCACATCGAGCACCTGGGAGAAATATTTGGCATCCTCACAAAGTATATAATGAAACTCAATCCTTTAAAGTGTGCTTTCGGAGCAAGCTCGAGAAAATTTCTGGGTTTCCTGATCAATCAGCGAGGTGTCGAAGCCAACCTAGAGAAGATTCAAGCTCTCCTAGACATGAAAAGCCTGACCAACATAAGGCAGGTATAAAGCTTGATAGGGCATGTGACCACACTTAGCAGGTTTGTTTCCTGAGCCACAAATAGGTGTTTACCATTCTTTGAGACCTTGAAGGGGAAGAAGGTTTTAAGTGGACAGAGGAGTGCAAGAAAGTCTTTTAGGAATTGAAGAAACATCTGGGACAGCCTTCTTTATTATCAAAGCCTATCCAAGGTGAGCCACTGCTGTTATATTTATTGGTATCTAAGTCCGTGATCAACACGGCTTTGGTACACAGAGAAAGGGGGTGCAGTGGCCGGTATATTATGTGAGCAAGAGATTTCTCGATGTAGAGACAAGATACCCCGAGATGGAGAAGCTTGCCTATGCACTGATTATCGCTGCTAAAAAACTACGACCCTATTTCCAGGCATACTCCATATATGTGCCGACAAACTTTCTATTGAGGAAGATAATCCAAAAGCCTGAGACATTGGGCAGATTGATCCAATGGACAATGGAAATAAGTCAGCACGATATTAAGTACATCCCGAGAATAGCAATCAAAGGTCAGGCTTTGGTAGACTTTATTTCGAAATTCTCCTATCAGTTAGAAGGAGAAGTAAGCTCGGGAGGGGCAAGCACCTCAAAGGAGAGCAAGCAGCAAATGCCAAAGTGTGACAACCTATGGAAGTGGACTCTGTATGTAGACGAGTCCTCAAATGAGAAGGGTGCAGGAACTGGGCTCTTGCTCAAAAGTCCAGAAAAGATCATGATCTAGGCCGTAGTCAGATTCGGGTTCGCCGACTCCAATAATGAGGCTGAGTACGAGGCATTGTTCACGAGGATCCGCCTCACCAAGGAAATAGGGACAGAGTCCATCAAGATCTATAGCGAATCCCAGCTCGTAGTCCATTAGATTAATGGGGAATATCAGGCAAAGGAAGATAGAATGGCATCTTATCTCTGTCAAGTGAAATCTGAGCTTGAGCAGTTCAAACCTTCACTATTCTTCAGATCCCAAGGGAGAAGAATTCAGTAGCCGACGCTTTAGCTCGCCTAGCCTCTACAATGAGCCAAGAGAAGACTGATTCAATACCTATTAAGTTCCTCCCAAGTCTAAACACCTCCGCTCCATAGGAATCAATCTTAGTGACAAGTCAGAGATACAATTGGATAGATGCAATAATTGCCTACCTAAGAGATGGAACAATACTTGAAGGGAGAAATGAAGCCAAAACACTCCACACAAAGTCAGCTTGATACACACTCATCAATGACAAATTGTATAAGTATCGGTTCAATTCACCATTATCGTGGTGTGTTAACCATGAAGATGCAGACTATGTTCTGAGAGAGTTCCATGAAGGCATTTGTGGGAACCATGCAAAAGGCATATCTCTAGCATACAAAGTGCTTCGTCAGGGTTATTACTGGCCAACAGTCTTTGACGGTACAACAGACTATATGCGCAGATGAGACAAATGCCAAAGGTTCGCAGATGTTCTGCGAGCTCTACCCTAGGAGTTAACTATTTTGACAAGCCCCTGATCCGTTTGAAATTTGGGGCATCAACCTAATAGGCCTTTTACTCAAGGAAAAAGGGATGTTAAGTTCGTAGTAGTCGTTATGGACTACTTCACTAAGTGGGCAAAAGCTGAGCCTTTAGCTATCATCATGTTGAACAAGCTAAAAGATTTCATCTACAAAAACATCATTTATAGGTTTGGAATCCCCCACACTATAATAACCGACAATGGAAAATAGTTCGACAGTGAGGACTTCATATTTTTCTACGAACAGCTTGATATTAAGAAGCGCTTTGTCGTTATTTATCGGCCTTAAGCCAATGGTCAAGTGGAGTTTGTGAACAAAGTTATCAAGCACACCATTAAGAAAAGGCTCAACGCCTTAAAGGGAAGATGGGTCGAAGAATTGCCCGAGGCCTTATGGTCTTATAGAACAACAGCCAGAAGCTTGATAGGAGAAACCCCGTTCTCTTTGTCATACTGGTGTGAAGAAATGGTCCTAGTTGAAGTGGGGATTAGTTCATTCTAGAGGGAGGTTTTCAACGAAGAAACAAACAAAGATCTTCTTCGCCTGAGGCTAGACCTAATCGAAGAACATCAGGCCAAGTCTCAACTAAGGCTCGCCTCATACCAGCAATGAGTCAGATGATACTTTAACACCAAAGTCAAGAAAAATGACTTTGAAATGGGTGACCTAGTCCTCAGAAAGGTTGTCCAGGGTAAACAAAACCCTAACTTAGGGGCACTTTGACCCAAATGGGAAGGTCCATTCAGGATCTACAAAAAGCTTGCACCAGGGACCTTCCACCTAGAACCTGGAACGCTGAGCATCTGCGAAGTTATTACCAATGAGCAGCTCGGGCTCCACTCGTGTTTTATTTTCTTTTAAACATTTATTATACGGTTGTTTATGGCTAAAAGATTCTATCAATAAAAAGAGGTATTGTTCATAAACTTTTCTTTGTTCGTTATCTTTTATTTACTTATTGTTTATCATTTATCATTTATTGCTTCAAGAATCACAACCTACGCGATCGTATCCAAAAAACTCAGAGTCATAAGTTTAGAAAAAGGCAGCTTAGCTCAATAAGCCATGCTAAAATCCAACTCATTAAGGGTGAAATTCCCCAGATCGATGAAGTTACACTTGGAAAAATCCAAGTAAAACACGTCATAGGAAATCAATCATAAGCCAATGACCAAAACTCGAGATGGACAATGAGTTTGAAGTCATAGTTGTCGCATAAGATTTCCTCATGCATATTCAAAGAGTTCCTCAAGAACGAGCTATGCATAACTTGGAACAAATTCGATTTTTTTAAGACAAGTCCAATTAGGACGATCGTACCGACTCTGCAAAAATAAAAAATTGCTCGACAAATTTATGCAAAAAATATTTTTCATTGATTAAGAGTTTAGTTACAAACTAAACTTAAAAAAAAAAATACAAAAAAAAAAAAAAAAATAAGAGAGAAATTCTTCTAAGCAATTGGAGCATCAAAGGGCTTGCACCAATCTAAGCAGAAGTTTCCTCAACAATAGGAGTCTAGCCAGCCTCTTCGAGGGTGAGAGTTGGGACATCTTGTGGAGGCTCAACTTGGGGAAGGTTAGCAACAATTAGGGGGAGCATAGCCAGGGGAGTCGGATCCTTGACTTCTTGCTTTAAGCCAGTTTCCTCCTAGCCCTCACCATTAGGCTCGGAATCATTCAAGTAAACATAGGTGTAACACCTACTGAAAACTAGTACAATGCATGCAATTAACAATGGAAAATTGGGCCCAAAATGTTTCTTTTCATTACAATTCACATGTCTTTTATACACAAAGGTTACTGTTTACAAAAGTGCATTTTAAAAGACAAAATAGGGGAACAGTGTAGCTATTGCTCCTCGCGCGCCGACGCCCCTCCAACCGCATCATCACCTAGAACCTGCATCCACAAAGGAAAATAACGGGGTGAGCACAAATAATGCTCAGTAAGTAAAACTCTCTAACGTTGCTCACCGTGTGTGACTCTTAATTCTTTCCTTTTCTAATTCTGTTTATTCTGTTCTAATAACATCATGGCTCATCTTAACGGAGGTACGACCGGATGGCGTTCACACAGCACCATCTCACTCTTATGGCTATGGGTGGAATTCACACAGTACCAACCCTTTTAGTGACTACCGAGGGAGGATCACAAAGCCCAACTCGGTTCCTCCTAACTATCGGGTGGAGATCACCTAGCACCTACCCGTTCCTCATGAAGTTTTGGGTAATGATCACCAAGCATTTACCCGTCTTAGTACTATCGGGTGATGATCACAAAGCATCAACCCGCTTCTACTAGGCGTTGGATGATGATCACAAAGCACAAACTAATATCTCTTAACTAATCGGGTAGTGGTCACAAAGCATCTCATTCTATACTCATTGGGTGACGATCACTAAGCATCGACCCATCTCTCCAAGGCTATTCGGATGATGATCACAAAGCATCAATCCGATTCCCCTAACGGTCGGGTGATGATCACAAAGCATCATCCCAACTATACTACTCCTCTAACTCATTCTATTGTAGCATTTTTCAATGCTCTCTACCTTAGAGTAATTTACCCACTAAGCTCTTATATCAAGGGGTATTTCTATACACAAAGTTCCCTACTCTTTCTTAGGTCACGTGCAATGCATTAACAATGCACATGGATGATTTATCTCTACAATGCACTTGTGAAATGCAAATGCAAGTTGCAAGAATTAAGGTTCATTACTCACACAAACCCTATTAGGCATTTCATCAAACAAATCACTGTGCACTATAAGACTCTATCATAGCCATGAATCTAAAACTTCCTAACCATCCAAAAGGGGGAAAAACCCCTTCCCAAAGCCTAATAACTGTCAAATAAAACACTTCCAAAAAGGTCCAAACCCCCTTCAAATCCATCTCAACTACCTTGCCAATCCAAACAACATTTCTCATATTGCAAAGATAAACATTCACAAAGCATAGAAATCTCTATTTAATCCTTCATACATGCCATATTACATGTATATCACATACATACATCAAGTCTATCAAAACCCTAATCAAGAAATTTCATAAACTCAACTTGGGGTGGGGTTACTTACTTGCTATGGAGAGACTTCACCAAATTTCTTTCCAATGGTTTCGTGCTATTCTCTCTACTCTTAACAAAAGAATAAAACCCTCAAAAACCAAAATGAACTAAAATCTACAAATCACACAACTTAGGAGAATACCTTACCTTAGGAAGCCTTAGGTTGCTTTCTATACCCCAAATCACTTCAATCCCTTGGAAAACCTGATCAAAAGAAAAAGAGAAGTTAGAGGAGAAAGAATGAAGGGTTGCGTTTTTGGAGAAGAAGAATGAGGGTTCTTTGATTATTAATTCCTTTAAAGAAAAATAAAACACACATCATTCCCATTTTGCCCTACTTCTTTGGGAATTCCCTCTATATCCTTTGATTCATTACAAACTCACCCCCATATCAACATATTCTCCATGAAAAATCCTTACAATAACTCCCCACTTTTCCTGCTAATTAGGGGTAGAATGGTCAAATTGCCCTTAGGGAAGAAAATGTCTAAAACTCAACCCAACAGAGAAATCGGCGTCGCCGCGGCGGAAGAAATTATGTCACCGCGGCGAAAACCGTCTAGAGAGTTTCCGGTGGTTTCAACAAATCTTCGCAGCGGCGAAGATTATTCTTCACCCCGGCGAAGCTTGGTTCACTAAGATTCTTCTATTTTCAACCAATTTCAGGGCAACATTCAACATAACACTAAACAAACAATAAAAACAAATAACAACTCGATTAAGGGCGGGAAAGAGGAAACAATAACAACGTACCTCAAATGGGGCGTTACAATAGGCCATCCCTTAAGCCTCGACCTCATTCTTGTAGACTTTTTGATAGGACCATGGCAGAAAGGAGAAGTCAATTAAGGGATGAAACTTCCCATAACTTCTACACAAGGAAGACTGATGTGTCCCAAGCTCGTTAGTGACAGCCTTGTTCAACTCCCTGATTTGAAGCCTAAGTACTCATTTTCAACCATGGCTTTCTGTCGACCTTCGCTTATGGGCAAGATCGAGCGAGACCTATTGAAATTTGCCTCCCAATCCGAGGCAGTTTTCTAAACCGAGGTGAGCTTAGAATTTAACTTATTATTGGCACCTCGCTGTTGTGCCAACTCTTCTCAGCCGACCACCTCAGTTCAACCTTGGCCCAAGTAGCCTCACTTGCCTTAATTTTGTCAAGGAACTCCTTTTCTGTTAGGAAACGACCCAATTGTGCAGTGAGAAACAAATTTTTTTTTTTTTTTGCAAAACGGATCGTCTTAGAACCCAAATCAGGGCACAGAAATTACAAGTTTATGTATATAACAAGAATTGCAGAAAATAAATTAAAGTTGATTCATACCCAGTTGGAGGCTCCTCCAATATTGTCTCTAAACTTGTTGCTACCGATCCAAGTGTAGGATCGAACCCAAGAAGTCCACACGAAGATAATCACAAAGAACCAAGAGGGATTTGCTAGATCCTCCTTGGTCTTAAGAAATCAAGAAGAAGAAAAGAGAAATATTTGATTTTTCAATCAAACAGTGAAAGTGGCGTGGGAGAGTGTGTATAGGCTACTGTGTGTTTTCTTTTAATTAAAAGAATTATATTATCAAATCACACACACACACTTTCTTTTATAGGCAAACTAAGTAGCCTATTCCATATGGAATAGGCTGGGCTCCAACCAAACACCCATGTTCCAAACACCCCCAATTAGATATTTATTTTATTTCATCATTATCTTCTATTAAATCAATTAATAATATTTTAATAATATATATATATTAACATTTTACAATAATGATAATTTATTTAAATATATGCGAACACATATTTAAATGTAATTTCACTTATTTAATTTTTTTCTGATAAATTAAATAAAGGCTCGACCTCAGCAAATTTATTGCACTATGAATTACCAAATACCCTTCACCCAAAAAGAAAAAACACCCTCTTTCTTCTTGGCTCTTAAATTTCTTATATGTGTGTGACCCATAGGCCCTCACTATACCGGCAGTGTAAGTATCACGATAACACCAATTAATCGTCTCAAATACACTGACCAAGATTGGCCCCTAGCAAGGCATCATGGCCACCTATGATTCAGATTCAGCAAAATAGCTACCTGTCAATGATATGGTTGCGTATAATTCGATCCTTTACCTATTGTATCTCGACGAGACGAAGGCATAGAAATATGTCAACCTCCGGTTACTCTCGATATTCTGTATTCAATTTCTGGACCAATGACCTGTATTAAAAAGGATAGAGCAACAAACTCAATCCCACTGTGGCCACAATTTTAGTGCATTGCCTATACTGAATTGCGCATAAAGATAACTTCCCCCATACCCGAGAGTGATGAATCCTCTGTCAATCCACCATAGTCTTGATACACTCCTTGATGTAGCCAATCACCACCGTATTGACAGCTCTAAATAGAAATGCGTTAGGCTAGTGTCAAACTGCACCAATCGGTGCACAAGGCACTCTGGTGATCTCAAGGCTAAGGATCACATGCACCACCATTCGTTAGAGGATTTGTCCATAGACACTAGGGTTACCATCCATATGGAATCCTTGGTGGTAGTCAGTGAACTTACTATGGTATATCTGCCTATAGCAAGCACCCATGTGTTGAACCAGGTTGTCACAAATAACCGTTACAAGTGGATCAGTACTGCCTTTCGACAAGGGTCGTTCAACATTTGATAGTCTTACCGTATTATCTGTGCCTTACTTTAGAATAATGTTTGGGTATGGACGTTTCTAGAATGGCCACCATATGTGTCATAGGATTCTCACTATCAAGGTTTGAAACACTTGATACCCTCGTCACAGTTCTACCATTCTAAGGCATATATCAATACATATTGCAATAATAATGATTTACCAAATAGAATAAAATTCTTTTATGATTAATGAACATTATTACAAAGAGTCAATTCTACAATAATTGTGGCTCTAGGGCATCTACTATAACCCTTTCCTACCCCAAATGTTTCCATTTCCTCCTTAAGCCATCAAGCTAGCCTGCTTCGCATCCTTTCTCCTTTTCTTCTTACTCGGCCTTAGCCAAGGCATCCTCTTTAAGTGTTTCTGCTTCCTACCATCCTTGATGAGTGCTCTCCAATGTGGGATAACACCCATCATAGATGAGCCTATTCGCCACACAAGCGTAAGGCTATCATAGTGTTGAACGACCCATCATAGATGAGCCTACTTGCCACACAAGGGGGCTATGATAGATACACAGAGAAGGGGGCTAACTACTGGTACCTTCGCCATATAGCTACACACCCAAGCCAGCAACTATGGGGGAGACAAATCCCTAACACTCACAAAAGTTTACGGGGTGATGGCATCTCTAGCTGCGGCGGCCCTAATATTGATGTGCCGAGGGAGTTGGTCGATTAATGCATCGACCACAGCTTGAGCTGCCTCATCCATCTTTGCGCCTCCATGCTAAGGAGAGCTTGGTTTACTTCCCAGTTTGCCCGTGGGAATGAATTTTTTCTTGGCCAAGTCCTTGGCCGCAGATTTCTTTGGGTCGTCTGCTTGCCTTATGACCTCCTTGCCCGAGCTACCCTATTGCTCGACCATTTTCTGTTTCTCCGAGCCCCCTTGAGGCTCATTCATTTTCTTCTTGCCAGAGCCCTCATATTGCTCCGACATCTTTTTCTTGCCCAAGCCATCATGTTGCTTGGGCGCTTTCTATTTTCCCGAGCCTCTAGTTGGCTCGAATGCTTTCTTCGCTAGCCTCTTTTGAGGCTAGGGGGCACATTTCCCTCCAACTTCTTTGGAGGCAATTACGAGCTTTTTCGCACTTGGGTCTTCCCCAAGCTCACCCTCGCTTCACTTCATACCAACAACATCAATAGGTTGCTTCTTCGCCAAAGCAACAGGCGGCTTCTTTGTAGCCTCGAAAGCTTCTGCCTTGTTCTTCAGGCCCTTTGGTTTCTCAGCCCACATTTTTGTGAAAGGAGAAGCAAACAATCAATGACCTACCTACACGAAAGAAAAGAACTCGAGCAAGTGAACACTTTACCTTTTTCAAGGATGGTAATAAAATTGGTGTTATCCTCGCAAATGTTGTATGCCCTCAAGCGAGGAAGTGAGATAATCTCATTGATGTTGCACTCCTTATCGGAAAGGTCGTTGAAGAGCTAAAGCCTCTGTAAGCTCGCAGCGGGGAGAAAATTTAGCTTGATGTTAACTGCAAAGCAAAGAAGTTTGGTTAGTTCATCCATCGAGCTTTAAAATGCTCTTCGTACACACTGGGGTCAAAGTCTTACTAGCTTTCGAAGCAAAACGTCGGCCTCTCCGGCCTCATAAAAGAAAAACTAAGAGTCCCAATATGGGACCTTCTTTGGAACGTCAACCAGCCCGTTGAAACTTACCTTCCTCGCCTTGGAGAGGTAATATGTCTGGTCTTGACCCTTCTTTAATCTATACAAATGGACACGTTCCTCAACAGATGGCTCGCCCAACTCGGCTATTTGGTATGCTATGTACAAACCTATAATTATGACGTATGAGTTTGCAGACAGTTGGAGAGGGACAATGTCGAACCGTCTCAAAATGCTATCTATGATATGGTGACCGGGAATAGACATCCCATACCTTAGAAGAATCTCAGAGATAGCCACCCAGCCTATAGGGGGATTCTTTCGGGAGAAGCCTCCTAGAACCCTCAAGTTGAGTTGAAGTGCATAAGTCTCATTTACGTGCCAAAGATCCTCAGCATTAATCGAGGATCACGATTCCTTCAATGGCCTGTAAACTGGAGATCTCCTAAACTAAGCGACCTCCACATAAGCATGGTTGAACGAGCCTATCGTGATAGGGTCTGAGCTCCATGCGACAATCTTCTCGAAAACCTTAGGGATTGTGCCTCCAAAGACTGTCGAGCCAGCAGGGGAATCGAACATGCGATCAATTGTGTGGCTGCTTGACTTAGACATGACTATAGCCCGCCTTTAGGTACCTGAAACAGAAGCAAACATGTGTCAAAGCTCGAAAAACGGTTCCAGTTCTAGTTCCAAATTTCAAGGAACGACGGTTCCGGTTCTGGTTCCAAATTTCAAGGAACCATCGGTTCCGATTCTGATTCCTTCAAAAAGTGTAGGGTACCCAGAACCGAACACCCCTAACATAGCCGTCAATCTACATTGAAACTCGACCCTCAATTCGTTAAGCAATCCCAACCCTTGGACATGGCCACGCATCAATCATCCGTGAAGGGCGATCAATCGTCAGACTACCACAATCATAACCATCATCATACATCAGCTCAACTTTGCACGTGGACAGCTGTAGTCGCCCATGCACGATGAAAAGCAACTGCCAAAGGCTGCCACATTTAATGCGACATGACCATGTGGAATTTACACGAATACCCTTTCTTTTCAAATTTCGAGTTTGTTAAGAATGTCATAGAAGAGAAAAGGTCAAGTGTTGAGTACATCGAATGGGAATGAGTCCGACTCACAAAGCTCGACCTAATCTACATTCAGTGCCCTACTGATGAATACGGAGCTTGACATCAAATCAAGCAGCAGCGAACACTAGGTGGCAGATGTTGTGTGTGATTTTTCCTTCAACCTCAGAGAATGCGAGGTTATACGTCAACCTAGAACAAGCCCAACTCCACCAATTGTCCGATCCAGCATAAGCTCGTCGAGTCATAGCTCGACCTACCATAAGCTAGTCGTGACCAATCCTTACAGTTGTTCAACCAATTCACAAATAACTTTAGGTCTTGGATATCTTGGGAAGGATCAGATCAACATCAATCTTTGCACAATCATAGCGCCCAATCGCGAGAATATCGGAGTTGCGTTTCAAACTTAATTGTAATCCCTTTGTTTATGCTCTTTCCTTTTTACACAATCTATATATAAACCCCCTCCAATGATGAGAAAGGGATAAGAAACTTATTCTAGGATTGTCATTGTAAGCTCTCACAACAAATACACAAACAGTGGACAAAGACTTAAGAGTTTAACTCACCAAACCACTTTAAAAACCTCTTTGCCATTTACTTCACTGAATTTATTCAGTTCTAGTCCTAACAAGGTTTATCGGATCACTCTAGTTGGTGTATTTTTACATCAACAAGTTTATTTTAGAAGACATTTCACTATATTTGGTAGGGGTGCGCCATGCCCTTGCAACAGTGCAACACATGGGCGACGATTGAGGAACCCAGTAGCAAGCTACTGTAGTGGATCCTCCCCAGAAAAAAGTAATTTAATATCATGTGGGACAATGTCCCACGTATCAGATATTAAACTGATAAGAACAGATACTACACTTGATCTTAGCCAAAAGGCCGAGAAAGGTATGCCTTGTTCTATGGCTCAATTGTTCTTTTATAGCTCTACTCTGCATTGTCTCTTCTGTTGCTTAAACAATGTGGGAGAAACTAGGCCAAACATTGGTGCCTTTATTTACGCCAATTCATGCATGATTTTTTTGATTTATTATTCTGCTTGTTTAGCAATAATATAAAAGCTCTTTTTCATTAATTAAATACTGAAGTAGTAGTCGCTGATTTTCTGCTATCAGTAGAGTGACTTTGATTTCTTTCACCAGAACTGATTTAAGGAATTTTGTTTAGGCAGCACTGCTTAACGGGACTTGAACTTTCTAGCTATTGCTAACTATTAGATTTGATTTAAGTGAAAAAGAATCAAGTCTTTCATCTGTTATTTATTCAGCTTAAAAGCAAATTACAAGAGTTATTACATATATTTCACATCCAGTAACTATGGTTTACTCAACCATAGTTGTACAGCTGGCAATTAAGCTAACCATCATAACAGAAAATAACTACTACAGTAACTATCTAAACTAATTACTCACAATAATCCAAGAACAAACAAATTTCGGATTGCAAAAAGTACCCATCAAATGACATGATAAATGTTGGCATGGTTAAAGCATTCAACAAATGATCCTTCAATAAATCTGAAACAGAAACAGTGTATGTTTGCAGTTTTAACAAACAGTTTGGATACTCCACTTTTATTTTATGGTCAAGCACAATAAAACATTGTTAGCTCTTTGTTTGTGATGCATGTAGACAATTGCTCTGGAAAGATGACCTGTTAAAGTAATCATATATGAATATCCAAATGTTAAAGCATTCAACAAGTGAACCTTCAATAAATCTAAAACAGAGTATGTGTGGAGTTCCATCGCCAAGTAAATCAAAGTTGCGTAAAAATCAGGTGTGACCATAACCCACGTAAATTAAGTTTGTTTTTGGTCCACAAAACAATTTTTATTACAAGAAAACTAAACTAGATTTGTTAAGGAGTTGCACTCAAAGAGTACAAGTACAACTTTGAGCCAAGCCAAGTATCTGGACACTCAAGCTTGGTTCGGACACTCAAGCTGGGTTCGTGATGAACAGTGTTAGGTTCAAGTTCGAGTTCGTGCCAAGCTCATTCGAGCTTGAATACTTGGGCTCGAGCTCACGAGTATGGGTGGGTACTCGAGCTCAAATGAGCTTGAGCTTCAAGTTTATTGTGAGAAAGGGGCTGTTTGTCATTTTAAAAACTTGAAAGTAAAAAAAAATTACAAAACTTGCAATTTGGTCCTCTGAGCGCGATAGGCTTACAAGCCTATCGAGTCAAGCTTTGCCGTGATCAAACTAGGCTCGACCCTTTAAACGAGCTAGTCGAGCTCGACTCAATTGACTTCGAGCTTTTCACGAGCAGAGCTCGAGTAACTCGCGAATTATTCGACTCGCTTCTCATCCCTAAGTACAACCCCTCCAAAAATAGGTGTATGCCGCTACAAGTGGCGAGCACACGGTATTCTTTAGTAAAAGGCGAAAGAATAGTTCACTTGGTGGCTCACAACACGGCTCCATGATTGAAATAAGACATTTCCTGCATTTTATATTTATAAAGTTATGGGTGATGGTTTTTTTTAGCCCATGTGGGAGTGGGACTATATCTTCATTTATTGATTCTCCCATAAGCTCATTAAACAATAATCTTTCCAAAGCATCATTTGACTATGCCAAGCAGCTGTAGAACTCGATATCTTAACTCACTAATATAAAATGCTCCTGCTGGTAGAGTCAGAAACAGAAATTTTTTGTTTAATTACGCCTTATTACTTGCCTGCAATCAATGCGAGGAGTTAAGTAAAAGTATGGCGACCAATTTTTCTGGGTAAATAATCTCCTGTGAAATTTAGAGTGGAAGTTGAACTAGATTTGGAAGGGGTGTGCCGGGCCCTCGCTATAGTGCAGCACAAAGGCGACGCTTGAGGACTCCTGTAGCGAGCTACTGTGGCGAGCCCTCCCCCATACAAAAATAAATTTAATATCATGTGGGACAATACCACGTATCAGATATTAAACTGATAAGAACAGATACTACACTTGATCTTAGCCAAAAGGCCGAGAAAGGTATGCTTTGTTCTGTGGCTCAATTGTTCTTTTATAGCTCCACTCTGCGTTGTCTCTTCTCTTGTTTCATCAATGTGGGAGAAACCAAGCCTGACTTTGGTAGGATCATGACTCCTTTATAAACAAGAAGTAGTACCTCTATAGCTTGATCCTGTAATCCAAATTCTTCTTGTTGTTTCATTACATTTTCAACAGCCAAATAATTAAATAGAGTCTAAAATTAATATTGTCTTATATTATTATATTACCACTTTAATTCTGATAGCTTAGGCTCTTAAACATGGAAGTTATCCTGTTGAATCAAAAAAAAAAAAAAAAAAAGGACATAAAAGATTTTATTACCAAACTTTATTCATCAACATAACCCATCAACTACGCAGAACGTATACATAACGCGATCAATTCTTGCCGCAATGGCTTGTTGTACATGAATCCAAACACTTCTCCACTTTCTCTTTCTCTGACAATAACAAAACAAAACAAAATAAAATAAAATTAGTTCTATAAACAAATAAACCGTGAAAATATTCTGAGTTTAACTTTTTACCTCCGGGTTTAGGAAGGTTTTCTTTGGTCATAAGACTGGAACACATGGAGGAGACACAACCAACGTTGCAAAAGTCGTTGCTGTTTAAAAAGGCGCCACGCCGCTTTCACGCAGACATTCCTTTTTGCAGGATCCAGCACAATCAGTAGGACCAGTTATAATTGAAAACATACAACCAATTAAGCAAAAATGGTAGCATTTCGTGAAATTGGCTACAGATTGCCCAGCAAGAACACCCAACACTAAACAAAGGATTAAAAGAGACTTGACTTGAATTGTCTCCATTTTAATCGATGTCTTTAGTCTTTAAATATTTTACCGCATAGCAAATTTGTGAGACTGATTTATATAGGACTTTTCATTAGCTTTCTGTCTATAATTCCAATTGAAACATTAATAATTGGATCGTAAATTATGGTATAAAAACATTG